>NC_058375.1:202397939-202697939 GCF_018350175.1 Felis catus
ATTAGGTGATAAGAGTCAGTAAGTCTGGATTTTAGGTTAGTTTTCCATTCAAAAAAATTTCAATTAAGATCAGTTGTCTGCAGAACTAAGTGCTGTCGAGTTCTAATTCAATGTCATTTAAAGTAGTGTAACCCTATTTGGTAATTTTCAACAGAAAGGTTACTGTGTAGGCTGCCTGGGACTGAAGCACTCTGTCCCTATCTAACTTGTCCCTTGCGGCCCCAACACCCCAATGCCCCATCCCCCTGATTGTGAGCAAACTGATCAGACTGTGCAAAAAATATATATATATATATATAATATATTATTATAATTTTTAAATATATACAGCCAGCTCAAAAAACCAATAAACCCTTTCAACGTGGTCCAGCTGAAATCTCCATCTGTAGTCATGAACCCTTCACTGAACCTGAATGAGAACACGTAGTGAAAGGGGGGATGGATAAGGAGCGCAGGGGGAGGGGAAGGCCGAACAGGCCATAACAATGCACAGCTACCAAAGAAAATTCAAGTCCAAAACTTGCAAGCGTACAAGTGGTGAGAGAAGTCATCTACCTCAGTAACCTATTTCCAACTAACAAGTTCAGCCCAAGAAATGAAGATCAAATCAAATCAGGTTTCTGAGCCACGTGTACTTCTAAACCACACACACACACACTACAAAAACAAGTCAAATGAGGGCACTTCATGGGCAATCAGGCTTATGGCATTTCTATTTTTTTTATGCCCTAATGCATCCGTCCCCCATTTCAAATCATTTCCAACCATTTTTAACAGTACCTCTCAAAGCTCTCAAATACAAACACATGGAAGAGAAGTCCTAAATAGCTACAGAATTTGATCACCACTTCACTCATTTTTGAGAAAACCAGTTATTTCCCAGCAAAAGCTATAATTTTTAAAACAAATATTTTCCTCTGCTCTATATTACTCTTGCACAACTTACTGGCATACCATTTTGGAACATTCACTATGGTAATGCATAGGTAAATGGCAGGAGGCAAAGCTTTCATTGGTAGTTAACCAAAAGTGCTGGGGCCGTTTACAATTTGGAAACTGAACATTTTAGAACAGGTTACTATGTCAGAACACGTCCAAGCATGGGGCTGCAGCTCTCATAAGGCCATCTTCCAGAAAAGATGTTGCACCTTCTGTGATGGCAGACTTTAACATGTTTACTTCCCTTGAAAAACTGATGTTTTGTCCCTACCTGAGAGCTAAGAGTTACCTCCTTGTTTATAATAAAAGAAAAACATGAAAGAAAATACTGAAAGTTTCATTTTGCTATACTTAACTGTGTGAACCTAATGATTCCTGGGCTTACAAAAATTATTTTGTGGACAGAATTCTCCTCTGAAACTCATTCTTCACATGGTTTCACAAGCTGCTTACTAAACCAAGCTGGTTGTGGCAGCTGAGCGACTAATGCAGCACTTAATACTGCACTCCCATTTAGCCTCAACTCAAAGCACCTAAAAAGATAAATCCATTACACACCTTTGTTATTTGTTAGCTCTTGGGATTACCTAAACCAATCTCATTATAACTCTCACCTGGTTTTAAGGGCAAAGCCAGGCAGCAAATGATTTAAATGTTCTTTATCCAATAGCTCATGTACTTAATTTCCCATTTGCAGCAGGGCTTCTAGGGGTCCAGAGTTTTTAGATTTAACGCAAGAATCCTCATCTTGACCTATGTATGAGGGACAGATGCTAGCATTCTTTCTTATCCCTAAGTATCCTTGCTGGGGAATCCCAACCTCCTAAAGTTTTGGTTGCAATCTTTTAGGGTAACGTTTGCTCCATGGAAGAATGACACGGAAGAAAAAGAAAAGATTCTATCTTCACTACAATAATATAGATGATATACAAAGAATATACTTTGAGAAGGAAATTTCTTTAAAGAAAATGCAAAGTGTAGAATGAATACCAAATGGGGGACCATAACACATTCCAAAGCACCAACAATCCATTTCTTGGGACTGCATGTAAACAGCAAAAGCATTACAAATCCATGAAATAATTTTTTTAAAAAAGCTCCTCATGTCAGGTGGCAGAAATGCCTCTCCTTCCCAAGGAGGACACACTGTCATTAGTGTAGCATGGAGAGCTGGCTTTCCAGTGAACTTTACTAATAAGAAACAAACATGAAAGAGTGTAGACTCGAGTGAAACTACTCAAGGAACATAAAAGCTAAATGCCAACTGATATGTATATCTTTACACATTTCTCAGGTGAATGGACTCTTTGACGCCTTCATTTCTTCTCAGACTGCTGTGCTATTAACTTTGAGCAGGCATACTCTGGTGACTCATCCTAACTCTTTAAGGCTCCATTCACTCCACATATATGTGTGTGTGGATGTGTATGTACATATGTATATATTTACAACACGTATCCCTAAGACAAAAGGAAGCGCCACTACTGTAGGAGAAAAAGAGGGTAATCAGCTACAGATGTGAGACCAAAGTTTCCATAAAACAATTAGCAATGGAGCGTTCCACATAATTGCAATTTTCATCTTTTGGTTTGGCCCTGAGCTGTTTGTTGCTCCCGCATCAAGTAGAATTCCGAATTCTCTTCGGGCAGAGGAAAGGTGAGGCGGGCGGCAGTAAGAGGGAATAATACTCAGTGCGCACTGCCAACCCACGAGTTTGTTCCTCACAAGGCCTGACGAGCGGTCTTCCCCACTTCCATGCTAACTGCCTGAGAGTTCTTTTCCGTTTCCAGCAGCTCATCGAAGATCTCCCTTAAAATAAAACAAAAAAGAAATAAAACAGGACATTTAGTAAGTAAAGCCAAAGGATAGAAGACAGATACTGACAGAGCCTGCACAATCCCATTTGGTGCCTAAATTTTATTGAACAAGCAGCTCATTCATTTGATCACTATCTTAACCCCATGTGCCAATTTTTGAGAAAGCGGGGTGGCGGTGGGGGTGGGTAGCAATGGCACTAGCTAGCCTTGACAACAAAGCCATGTAATTCCCATCCGTGTAACTCAGATCTTCCAGCTGATATAACTGGAAGACAGACCAAGGTTTACGATAGGACAACTTTATCATATAGAAGTCTTAAGTTCCATACTTAGATGCTACTGTGAGACAATTAACATGAAGTTAAGATATCAAGATATAAGCCCTAAGCAAAGAAAACAAAAATCAAAAATTGTCAACCAGCAAGTGATGGGAATACTTTGTCCTTACAGGGGGAGAAAATAGTTTCAGAGATTTGTAGCCCACAGCTCCAGACCTGGCAGTTTCTTACTTGTGCATATAAAAGAAGATGTAACCACTCCGGTCCCGATCACTCTGCACGGAAGCCTCTTGGATTTTAGATACCTCGAGATCATTGTAAGTAAACCATGCCTGCTTCTTAATGTCGTACACATCACTAATGTAATGACCTAAAATAAATAAAATCTTAAAATGGTTTGTTTTTTTTAAAGCCCAACGCGGGGCTTGAACTCACAACCTTGAGATCAAGGTCAAGAGTCAGACACTTAACTGACCGAGCCACCCATGTGCCCCTTAAAATTGTGGTTTTTAGAACACACTGCATTTTTCTCAGGTACAGGAAGTTTTGGAGAGAGAGAAACAGCCTTCCCATCGACCCTACCCCCAGCAATGTTTCTAAAAACCATTCCGAAAACATGTACAGAAACTCAAGGGAGTAATATAGTACAGGACAACTTTTTGGATATAGATATATGTATGTATATGGAAATTTGGGTCATTTATAGAGAAATTAAAAAGTTGCACCTTTAACACAATTCATATTTAGTGTGATCAAAGAAAAGATTTAAAATTTTTTCTTGATGCATTCAACCTACAGCTCATGATACTGGGCACAGAGCCAACTAATAGGGAGTAAATGCTGGCAACTTCATTTATAAAAAACTGAAATCACAATGTTCATTTACCTGAAGATGAGGTGCTACCAATGTGGCTGACAACACTAATGAGCCGGTAAGAATGAGGAAGATTCCCTGTCTGGAAAACAGAAGTGGGCGTGATTTTTAACTCTTCATTTGAATAAAAGTGAAACACTAAATGTACTATCAAAGCCGAACAGTTTCAGTGTGTGTAGTCAAACTCAATAAAAAAAATCCAGTGGTTGCTATTGTTCACATCTTTTGACCCAAGAATTCTACTCCCAGCTAAAATTCATTCTAGGAAAATAATTCAAAAGGAAAAAAGAATATGTGTGTAAAATTATTTACTGTAGCATCACCTATAATAATGAAAAGTTGGAATTAACGAAAGACTCAAAAATAGTTAAATGATCAGTGGTATACCAACTCAGTGCAATATTATTCAGTGGGTCAGCAATACGTTAACTTGTTTTCCCAACCCACATGAATGCACACAATAATTACAGCTCTATAAAAACAAGCGTGTTAATGATTAAGTACTGGAAAACAAAATGAACAAAATGAAAACAGTTGCAGTGGTGCTGCTGGGATCATGGGTAAACTTTTACATTTTTAAATATTTTTTTAAATGCCCTTAAAATATTATTAATAGAAAAAGTTTTAAAAACCCTGAAAAGTGACATTCATGCACTGCAGGGAGCACCATAAGGTACAATGTGGGGAAGGAATACAGCTGTATGTAAACCAGAACCATTAAAATGTTCATAAACTTTAAGGCAGTAATTTACTTCTGGGGATTTAAAGAAGAAAATTCTAAATATAGAAAACACTCAATCATACACAATTCCTCAGTGTATTATTTATCACAGTGAACGACAGAAACTTAAATGCTCATGGTTAAAACCTAAATGAAATGAACAGTATGTTGATTTGAGGGAATACAGTACATACAACAATTAAAAATAAAATGCTTGTAAGTAATCTTTAATAAGCAAGGATAAAAACTGTACTTATGACTTAAAAAAAATTTTTTTTTTAACGTTTATTTATTATTGAGAGATAGAGAGTCACAGAGCATGAACAGGGGAGGGGCCGAGAGATGGAGAGACACAGAATCTGAAGCAGGCTCCAGGCTCTGAGCTGTCAGCACAGAGCCCAACGTGGGGCTCAAACCCACAAACCACGAGATCATGACCTGAGCTGAAGTCGGACGCCTAACCAACTGAGCCACCCAGGTGCCCCTACTTTTTTTTTAAAGCACACTTGGAGGCAGAGATGACAAAGTATGTCAAAATGCTAACAGTAGTTGTGTTAGGACAGTGGACTCCTAGGCAATTAAAATTACAAAATTGGAAAATGGAAAAAAAAAACAATTATTTCAGAAAAAAAGAAGGGTAAGAAAAGGTTACAATGTGCTCTAGTTTAATAGTGCAATAGTTTTTACTGAGTAACAACCAGCTAGTTTTGGTATATAACTTTAAAGACAATATAGTTTTGGGGCGCCTAGGTGGCTCAGTCGGTTGAGCGTCCGACTTCGGCTCGGGTCATGATCTCAGTGGTTCGAGCCCTACGTCGGGCTCTGTGCTGACAGCTCGGAGCCTGGAGCCTGGAGCCTGGAGCCTGCTTCGGAATCTGTGTCTCCCTCTCTCTCTGCCCCTTCCCCACTCGTGCTCTGTCTGTCTGTCTCTCAAAAATAAATAAAAATGTTAAAAAAAATTTTTTAAGACATTATAGTTCTGGCAGAACTAAAGGTGAGTTAATATTAATATATAACATCAAGAGCCATGTTACTCATTTACTACCTAACATGTACACGAGGGAGTCAGTTTTGTTTCAGTCTGTTCTGAAGCTTGTAAGAAACGAGGAGCAAAGGCAAGAGAAAGTGAAGGCCATCGGACAGCTGCCACAGGGCACAGATGAACCCGCAAGGGACACGAACAGGGAGGCTTTTGAAGACAAACAGCAGGAGGAGTAATCCTGACAATGTGACCGGTTCTACTCATGGAAGAACGTCACCTACCTCAGCATTTCTTTTCAGCTCCTCAGCCTCAGCTTCTGTGTACTCCATATCTAAAACATCCTCATTTCCAGAGTCCTCATCAGAACCCAATGAGTCCAGAAAAGAGTTGTTAAACTCTGAAGAATACAAAAATGTTGTAAAAGTTCTTAGAACAGACACAAAGAGATAGGATTAGAAAAGTAAAAAAACAGCTTGGGGTACACATTTTATCATCCTATGGAAACATAAAACATATTATCATTAGGGTTCCAATTTACCCAGCCCACTCTGAGGAATAACAATTCAGGTACCAGGTATCTATAAAAGAAATGTCCCTTTTTCTTTTAAATATATTTATATGAAAGGGATAGGACTCTAATAAGAAAGGAATAAAACTGAAAAAGAGAATATGATTTTACAGATAACCCAATTTCACTACATTCCACATTCTATAAACTGTATGTTAGGTTTGAAGTACTTGGTGCATATTGTGGATGCCCCAGCAAATACAAACCACCTCACAGAAAAGAGACCATAAAAAATTAGTATTCTTTCACATTCTTCAACATTAACTCTTCTGAAATTTAATATAATGGTATCTAACCTTGAATTTAAGGTTCACTTAAAATATACTACATTAATAATTAAATCCAAGATCCACTTTTTTCTTTAATGATGAGTTTCTACTGAAAGAATCCATCTTTAGTAATGACTTAAATAAAGAGTCCCAGAAGCATTTGTAGGTGTCTCTTTGCTTTAAAATACAATTAATCCCACTTAAAATCATAGTATAGAGTTATTTAAAAGACACGAACACTTATGAATGGGAAGAACAGAGAAAGAGACTATAGAATCAGAATCCTGAAAGCTACAAAGTAGATGGTGACGGACTTAGCAGACCTAGGAAAGCCAAAACCAAATCTTAAGCCAGTAACAGAAAAGTTGAGAACCAATCCAATTTAAATCACAGACTCTTGTTCAAAAGACATACAACTTGCAAATATCATGTACCCCTGAAATTGGAGGCTAAGGAGGGGATAAAAAAAAAAATAAGGATTTGGTGAAAAGTGTTTTGAGAAACAGACCCCCAGGATCCCCTCCCCTCCACTTTATGCTGCTAAGCAGTGACAGAAATCTGGAGTTTCACCCTCTGGAGGGGGTAAAACACTCTCTGGACTGGGGGAACTCTCTGGACTGGCGGAACGCCAGGCACACACAGCAAATGGGGAAGCAGGCCACGATTTGCAGGGCAAACCCCTCTACCCCAGCCCTATTCCTATACTTGGCTCTCAGAACTCTGACAGCCTCATCTTTTACCTTTAGGCAAAGGTAATAAATGAGAAAACTCTTTTTTTTTTTTTAAAGTTTATTTACTTATTTTGAGACAGAGAGAGAGCAAGTGCACAAGTGGTAGAGGGACTGAGAGAGAGGGAGACAGAGAATTCCAAGTAGGTTCCACACGGTCAGTGCAGAGCCTGATGTGGGGCTTGAACCCACGAACTGTGAGATCAAGAGTCGGCCGCTCGACCAACTGAACCACCCAGGCCCCAGAGAAAACTTTTTTTAGGAATCTGACCAGCCCATGACAAAGTCCTAAAATATTAATATCATCTTCAAAACAGTCCCACCCTCTAAAACTCAGAGTTGATGAGCCCTAACTATTCATGTGCTCAGAGCTTCCAACCATCTTTTTGTTATTTTTTTTAAGTTTATTTATTTATTTTTGTGTGTGTGAGAGAGAGAGTGCATGCTTGAGTGAGCATGTGAGTGGGCACGGGGTAGAGAAAGAGGGGGAGAGAATCTTAAGCAGGCTCCATGCTGTCAGGCTGTCAGCAGAGCCCTATGCAGGGCTTGGACTCAAGAACTGTGAGATCATGACCTGAATCAAAACCAAGAGTCGGACACCTAACTGACAGCCACCCAGGTGCCCCCAACTATCTTTTTAGTCTCCTTTTCTTAACAATGAACCAACAACCAAAGATTACTAGACACTGAGAAAAGCCTCTAATAAGTAATATAAAGACCATAAGAACCACACAGGACAGGGCAGTTGGAGGAAACAATCTATTCAGGGAGAAGAAACCTTCAAATAAACAAATCAACTATATTTAATATCCTCAGAGTTTTGAGATGGTATTACTTCCATGACCACCCCCCAAAAGCTTACGAAAAAGAGAACATACACAAAACAAACCAGTTCTTGAAAACCAGAAATATGATAGAAATAAAACACTCAAAAGAAGGTTTGGAGCTAGAGATGAGGTTAGAGAACTTTCCCAGGAAGCAGAGCAAAATTACCAAAAGATGGAAAACTAGAAAGAAGAGATGAGAAAATTTTAAGAATCAGACCAGAAAGTCTGGATAACAGAAGTTTCAAAAAGAGAAAAGAGAGTGAAAGGGAGGAAGTCAGTGAAAATTTCTTATAATTGAAGGACACAAGTTTCTCTATTAAAATGATCTTTTAAGTGCCCAATAAAATGGATGAAACAGACCTACATCAAAGCACATCAGTATGAAACTTCATCATAGTAGAAATAAAAAGATCCTACAAGCTTTCAGACAAAAACAGGGTCATATCAGGATAAAGAATGGCTTTCATACGGCAACTCTGCAAACAAGACTTCTATCACTGCTCAGCAGCATGAAGCTGGAGGGAAACAATGCTTTCATAATGACTGCAAACCCAGAATTCTGTACAGCCAAACCATCAAATACTAGGTCCAGTGAAACTTGCAAGGCTTCCAAAAAAACCTGAGTCACAACCCCTCTTTTCTAAGAAAACTACTAGGACGTTCTCCATCAAAGCACAAGTAGAGGGGTGCCTGGGTGGCTCAGTTGGTTAAGCATCTGACTTCGGCTTGGGTCATAATCTCATGGTTCATGAGTTTGAGTCCCATATCAAGTTCTGTGCTGTCAGTGCAGAGTGCACTTTGGATCCTCTGTCCCTGTCTCTCTCTGCCCCACCCCCGCTTCACGTGTGTTCTCTCTCAACAATAAACGTTAAAAAAAAAAAAAAAAAAAAAAGCACAAGTACACAAGTAGACCAAGAATGAGGAAGGGTGAGATACAGGAAATGAGAGATTCAAACAAAGGAGAGAATCAGAGGGAATCCCCAGGAGAATGGTTAGGGAGCTCTCAGGGTATCTGTGCATGGATGTAAAGGGCAACCAGTCCAGACTGGAGCAATGTGACTTGTGACAGCCATTAATGCCACTACTATACCATCTTTCTAATAGAGCACAGAATGCCTGGGTGAAATCTAGCTTCAATTCTTATTTGTAAATGCCTCAACTATGTGCCAGCAAAATTCAGGCTCTCTGCTCTATGCCCTGGTGTCTAGATCAGCCTAGAGCACTCAATTTGTACCAAAGTGTTCTGTTTTGATCTGAGAACCAGAGAAAGACTAGTGATCTTGGAAAATAAAAGTGAGCCTGCTTCCCATGACTACATGTCCCGGTGGACCTCTAGTATCTGGTCCATATATTAGTTCTGCCACATGCCACAACTATGGTGAGCATTATGTTTCTAAATACTCATGATTTTGCCCACTGATTTTCCAAGAGTGAACTCTTGTAAATTCACAGGGAAACTGAGGCCACATTATCTTCTAGTAGTTCTAATCATGGCAAAATGCTCTTTCACATGTCTTTGTTATGTAATTTTCAAAAAAAAAAAAAAAAAAAAAAAAGGAGGGGTGATATGGATAGAGATGACAAATTATTTTTTTTTAAAAAGCTACCGGGGTGCGCCTGAGTCACTCAGTTGGTTAAGCGTCCGACTTCGGCTCAGGTCACAATCTCACAATTCATGAGTTCAAGCCCCGCATCGGGCTCTGTGTTAACAACTCAGAGCCTGGAGCCTGCTTCAGATTCTGTGTCTCTCTCACTGCCCCTCCGTCTAGTTCTCTGTCTCTCTGTCTCTCTCTCTCTCTCTCTCTCTCTCAAAAGTAAGTAAAAACATTAAAAAAAAAAGTTTTTTTAATAAAAATATTTTAGGGGCGCCTGGGTGGCGCAGTCGGTTAAGCGTCCGACTTCAGCCAGGTCACAATCTCGCGGTTCGTGAGTTCGAGCCCCGCGTCGGGCTCTGGGCTGATGGCTCAGAGCCTGGAACCTGTTTCCGATTCTGTGTCTCCCTCTCTCTCTGCCCCTCCCCCGTTCATGCTCTGTCTCTCTCTGTCCCAAAAATAAATAAAAACGTTGAAAAAAAAAATTAAAAAAAAAAAATAAAAAAAAAAAATAAAAATATTTTAAAAAAGCTACTGATGGATACAAACATTAGAACAGTGGTTTTCTCTTGGGGTGGAGGGAAGAAATGGGTACACAATTTCTAAGGTTCTATTTCTTTACCTTGAAGGTGTTAAAATTTGTTATTGTCATTAAAATAATACTTTACATGTTTTTCTGTGTGCGATACAGTTCACCATAAAAACAAGGTAATTAAAATAATCTCCATACCTTGAAGACTTAACTCTGTTGCTCTTTTGAGGTCATCATCTTCTTTCTGTTCCCAAGCTTCCTAAAGGGACAAAAACAAAACTAAGGTATTTAAAAAGGTACTGATTAAACTTATTTAACAAGGATGAGATCAGCCGCGCTAAAAGCATTTGCTCACAATGTTTTCCATAATCTTACAAATGTATGGAGTATGACCTTTTGAGGGATGTGGAGAAATCCTTTACTTTTTTCAACCTGTTTTCCTAAAACACAACCTCGGGGGTTAAAAGGGCTTACATGTTATCTCTTCTAGTCAGTCACATTTGGCTTGCTAACCAAAAGCCATTCACTGTGACAGTGTGATCTAATTAATTCCCTTTCTTCTTGTATGTATGAAATGCCTGGCACACAGCAGAACCTACTTAGCAAGTTGCTCTGTTCTCTTTCCTCTGATTTACAGCATCTGCCCATTTCCGTGGCATAAATACTCCCACTGCGGCAAAGTTTAAGCTACCAACGTGATACTGAGTGCACGGCTGGGAAGAGGTGGGCACGCCTGAGCTGACGGTGAGCTGGTCCTAGTGTATTGCTGTCCCTAAGTCTATGACAGCAACAGAAACAATTTCCACAAGATCATTATTCAAACATTTCTATTTTATTCTTTTTTCGATTTTTTTCTTGCTTAAAAAAACCCCTGACACATGTAACAGATACTTGGTGAATACTAAATGAATGCTGCTGTTACTTTTCTAATACATCTGAGGTTCTCTTAGAAAGACAAGAACCTGTGAAAATGTCAACCTGATGACTAATTATAAAAATAGGGAAATGTTGACTCTAAAAATTTTTCCCTCTCATCTGCAGAGAAATTTATAAACTTCATGCATAAATGAAGTAAAGATGTAATTTAAGCAGAACCGTTTTATACTTTTCCCAAGTCTAGACTTGTTTTTAGTTACTAAAGTATATAAGAAGCTTAGAATGAGCTATTCTGCATTATAGTCCTGGGAGCAATAATACTGTATTCAGGAAAGAAACAGATATTCTCTAAGAGGAAATATGATTACTTAAACTCATCCAGCATATAAAGTCTGTGCTGAAACCCAGATGGTAAAAGATACTCTTTTAGCTATTAATAGAATGATGCAGGTATACCAAACTGAAGAGACCTCATATTCTATTCTCAGATGTGAAGACAGGTTCATAAGATAGTTTTAACTGGGTAGCTGACAAGAAAGAGGATATATGTCCTTTGTGCATGAAAAAGAGGTATGCTGAATTTTTTCTTTCTCTGCACTATAAGGAACTATTGTTAAGAAATCAGACCTTGGTCTTTTAGATGAAAAATAAGTTTTCTAAAACAAATGATTACTATCCATTATTTGCAAAATAGCTGACATAAATACATCTTGATGATGAGGCAGCTAGGGAGATACTTCTCACAAATAAAAGGATACAGAACAGCTGGTTCTGAAAGCATTTTAAAGCAGCAGTTCTCAGCCTTGACTGAACACCAGAATCACTGGGAGGTTTTAAAAAATGAAGGAAGAAGTAAGGAGGAGGGAGGAAGCAAGGAGGAAGGAAGGAGAGAAGGGAGGCTGAATGAAGGGGGAAGGGGGAGAGAGAGGGAGGAGGGGGAGGGAGAGAGAGGGAGGGAGGGAGAGAGAGAAAAGGAAAGATATCTAGATGCCCAGACCATACCCCAGGATCCATTATATCAGAATTCCTGAGGGGAAGAACAATGCAAGTATCAGTATTTTTTAAAGCTCCCCAGATGATAGTAATGTGCAGTTAAGAATGAACCCCACTGTTCTAGAGAAATCAGATCTTAAGATTTTATTTTTAAGTAATCACTACACCCTATGAGGGGCTTGAACTTACAACCTGGAGATCAAGAGTCACATGCTTTACTGACTGACCAGCCAGGTGCCCCCAGACAAATTAGATTTATTAATCTGATTATTTGTAAACACTAAAATGGTGTGCTCATTCTAGGGAGTTTTGGTAAATTTTTATTACTAACATGACGTGGATTGCATAGGATCACACAACCATGAAAACATCACCTTTTAGTCAAGATACCTTAGGCAACTGCAATACCTCAGGCAAAAGCAACAGCTTTGGTAAATATAAGTATGAAGAACTAGAAATTTAAGATTAGATTACTATATAAGAAAAAAGCGGATAAATGTTCATCTTTTCCAGTCTATGACTGAAAGCTGAAATTTCAGATATTATTCAGATAATAGCCCTGAGAATTTTATGCTCAAATAATTCATAGGAAAGAATTCATATTGTGAGAAAGTGACCAGAACAATGCCTTAAAATATTAAAAAAAATCATGGTGGTATGCTGGCTATTTCTAAAGCTTGCAAAATAAAGTTGGACAGGGGATGATGTGTAATAACCCATCCTGCCTTAGCATGCAACGAATTACACTAATGGGAAGTAACCAACAATACATTTTGTTGCATTTGGAATTTCAAAAAAAGAAAAACTATCACTGTTTCTGTTTCAGAACCAAGGCAAAGTTCCAAACAAGTTTGTTTGTTTTGCTGGGCCAATGCCTTAGTGTATGTAAATCACCTGGAACAATGCTTGGCACACAGTAAGTGCTTAATGCATGTTAGTTGTTGTTATTGGGGAAGACAGGTAAGGAGAAAACAGCAATAGAAGTATCTCTTACTTGTTCCTGAAGGCTCTGAGCCAATGCCTGCTGAAGTTCTTGCTCTTCCCTTTCACGTTCCATATCATACTGCTGGAGCCAATCAACCTCTCCTTGAGATCCTTCTGGAGTTTTATTTTCTTTATTCTCATCACAGTCTTTAGTTATCTCAGTAAAACTGGCAGGATCTGAGGAAGCAGAACAAGACGTAACTGGGAAATCCTCTCTAATAAACTGAAATCTCTGGACTAGAGTGACACCTACTGTTCAGAGAGTAACTGACCCGAACCTCATACATGACTTGCTTGGGACACACAATTTCATCTTGCTACATTTAGATCATGGTTTCTCAATCTCAGCACTACTGACATTCTGGGTGGGATAATTTTTT
The DNA here is from genome assembly GCF_018350175.1 of Felis catus. NCBI lineage: Eukaryota > Metazoa > Chordata > Mammalia > Carnivora > Felidae > Felis > Felis catus. The sequence continues at coordinate 202,411,300 of NC_058375.1, forward strand.
GTTGTTTGAGGGGGCTGTCCTACGCACTGCAGAATGTTCAGCAACATCCTTGGTCTCTACCTACTAGATGCCAATAGCACCACCCTTCCCCAGATGTGACCACCAAAAATGACAGACATTGTCAATGTCCTCTGGGGGGACAAAACTGTCCTTGGTTGAGAACCACTGATCTACAGCAATGTTCTGAAACGTAAACAATCAGGAAGCACTATGGCTGAGGATGGAGAAAAATGAACAGCCATATTCATAGCCGGTCACAATGTCACATAGCCAAGTATTAGGAATAAAGCATTGTTTAGAGTAGTAAATGAATAATTAGGCTAGAATGATTAAGCTAACATTGAGATTTTTCTCATTATTAAATTAGGTCAAATGAGTGTGTGTTTTCATTAATAATCAAATAAGCCGGGGAGCCTGGGTGGCGCAGTCGGTTAAGCGTCCGACTTCAGCCAGGTCACGATCTCGCGGTCCGTGAGTTCGAGCCCCGCGTCAGGCTCTGGGCTGATGGCTCAGAGCCTGGAGCCTGTTTCCAATTCTGTGTCTCCCTCTCTCTCTGCCCCTCCCCCGTTCATGCTCTGTCTCTCTCTGTCCCAAAAATAAATAAACGTTGAAAAAAAAAATCAAAAAAAAAAAAAATCAAATAAGCCTTGTACATATCCTAAATCAAAAGAGCTACATGAAATACGTAAACACTTCATGTACTGCACAAGTATATGACTACATATGTTTAAAACATCCACACAAGGAGATAAGAAGAAAAAATCTTTCATTTCTTTCTGTTCCTTCTCAATCTCTAGACCACAGCTAGCTGGGATAAACAGTATGGTCATGATTTCGTTCTGGTTATTTGAACTGTGAGAACAAAAAAACATCTCATTATGATTTTTAATATAGGTAAGAGTGGGTGGTAGACAAAGAGTTCAATGCTTTCTTTCTCTCAAACACTACAAAAGCAAATATTATCATCTTAACAAGTTAGGGAAAGTCTCATAAAAAGAATTTAACTGGCAAACAAGAATTATCTTTTTTTTCCAACTTTTTTTTTTTTTTTTGGGACAGAGAGAGACAGAGCATGAATGGGGGAGGGGCAGAGAGAGAGAGGGAGACACAGAATTGGAAACAGGCTCCAGGCTCCGAGCCATCAGCCCAGAGCCTGACGCGGGGCTCGAACTCACGGACCGCGAGATCGTGACCTGGCTAAAGTCGGACGCCTAACCAACTGTGCCACCCAGGCGCCCCCAAACAAGAATTATCTTTACAGATTCATTTTATATAGGTTGTGTTAAAATTAGTATATGCTCTTTATCTGCCCTAATATGGTATCTTAATCACTTAAAACGATAGATTTTCTACAGCACTACCAATTAATCTGAAGATTACAACATCTTGACTTTAGACTCTAAATCAGTAAGTTGTCATCATTTTTTAATTGTATCAAATTGTTGACTGAATACTTACCATTAAAACTCTGAATACTCATTAAAAGAGAAAAACTCTTCGAATATATGAAGGGCAAAAGCAATATGATCCCAATTAAAAAATTATATAAAAGATGTAATTTCTGGGGCGCCTGGGTGTCTCAGTCAGTTAAGAGTCTGACTTCAGCTAGGTCACAATATCGTGGTCTGTGAGTTTGAGTCCTGTGTCAGGCTCTGTGCTGACAGCTCAGAGCCTGGAGTCTGCTTCGGATTCTCTCTGCCCCTTCCTCACTCACATTCTCTCTTTCTCTCTCTCTCTCTCAAAAATAAACAAACATTAAAAGATATAACTTCTTCCTTTCCTCCATTCTTGGAGAAAATCATTTCCAAAAGCTGGAAGGGGGAGCTCTGAAGTCTCTCTGACCCTGCCTGTCCCTCTGGCCTTAGCTTATTGGACCAGGAATGGATATTTGAGTCAACCAATCTGATTCCTGCTGGAAATGTGGAACTGAGACATTCAAAATTAGCTGATGTTGAACATTTTAAGTGGAAGAAAGATTTGGGAGTTGAGGCTGCTATTTTAGACCTAAGATAAATATTATTACTTTTATTACCAAAATATACTCATTAAAAAAAGGTAATTTTTCTTAACCAATAATTTTCTGCATTCCAGGTACTAATGTGCCCCACAAATCCTAAAATCATACTACCAATTAATCCACGTGATAGAAAACCAATCAAGAAAGTTTACTTTGAGATGCTAAAATCAAGATAGATTTGTTATCAGGACAAGATTATCAGATGGATACAAACATTACTTAAGATCTATGGGAACAAATATGACCATGGAATAATAACACTCTTTTAAGGAACTTGATCAATGGATAGAAGGAAAGCCACATGTCAGAATTTAACATTTTTACACTGAACACATATCTTCTGCTTCTTCCCCTACACCAAATGAAACCTGCTCCTTTCCTATAGTCTATGTTTCAGTGAAAGGGATCACTATACACAGTTTTTTTTTTAATGTTTATTTTTATTTTTTGAGAGTGGGGGAGGGGCAGAGAGAGAGCGAGATGAGGATCTGAAGCAGGCTCTACACTGACAGCAAAGAGCCCAATGTGGGGCTCAAACTCACAAACTGAGATCGTGACCTGAGCCGAAGTCAGAAGCTTAACCGACGGAGCCACCCCTGCACCTTATGTGCCTTTTTTAAAGACAGAAAGCTGGTGTCATTTTTTACTTATCCCTCATATCAGGTAAGTCATTATTTCCTAACTATCTCTTCAATCCATCGACTTTTCCTTCAAATGCCAAAACCTTGGCCTAAGGCACCATTAGTTTTTGACCTAGACAACTGAAGTAACTTCTTAACAGGTCTCACAGGATTACTTTGAATTTCTTCTCTAATAAATGTGCTATAGTGCAGCCAGAATGGTCTTTTTATTTTTTTAAACTTTTTTTTTTTTAATTTTTAACGTTTATTTATTTTTGAGAGAGAGAGAGAAACTGAGTGGGACAGGAACAGAGCCTGACATGGGGCTCGAACCCATGAACTGCGAGATCATGACTAGGACACTTAACCAACTGAGCCACCCAGGCACCCTTTTTAAAATTTTTTTAAAAAGTTTATTTATTGGGGCGCCTGGGTGGCGCAGTCGGTTAAGCGTCCGACTTCAGCCAGGTCACGATCTCGCGGTCCGGGAGTTCGAGCCCCGCGTCAGGCTCTGGGCTGATGGCTCAGAGCCTGGAGCCTGGTTCCGATTCTGTCTCCCTCTCTCTCTGCCCCTCCCCCGTTCATGCTCTGTCTCTCTCTGTCCCAAAAAACAAATAAACGTTGAAAAAAAAAGTTTATTTATTTATTTTGAGAGGGAGTGAGAGCGAGCGAGAGCGAGAGCGAGAGAGAGAGAGAGAGAGAGAGCGCGCGCGCACGCGCTCACACGCATATGCAAGTGGGGGAGGGCAGAGAGAGTGGGAGAGAGGGAATCCCAGTGCAGAGTCCGATATGGTGCTCAAACTCATGAACCATTAGATCATGACCTGAGTCAAAGGTGGATGCTTAACCAATTGAGCCACCCAGGTGCTTTGAGAATGATCTTTTTCAAATATAAATCTTTATCAAACACTTGTTTGCTTATAACTATTCAATAACTTCCTAATGGTTCTGAAATAAAAGTCCAAACTTCTAAAAATGGGTTTAGGCCATGTAAAAACTAGAGATGCATAGCTTTCTCTCTTTTGCTTTTCTTCCTCAACACTATGTTCCAGTAATGCAGATCATTCTCAACTTTTCTGTTGCCTACACTTGCCATGGCCTTTCTCACATCTCAACCTCTGCACATACTCTTCCCTCTGGCTGGTGTCCAGAGACAGTGAAACCTTACTTGGCAGTCTTCTTGCCCTTCCTGAGTTGATTCATGAGACAATGTGCTGGGCCCCAAATAATTACTGAGAATCTACTATGCACCAGGAATTGTTGTGGAAGGTGGGACTACAGCAACAATTAAAGCAAGATGGCCCTTGTCCTCAAGTAGCTTAAGTGCAAAGACTCTGAGATGAGAATGAACTTAGCGTATTTGTAGGAACAAAGAGAGACAAAGCCAGTATAGCTAAGTGGAGTGAAAGAGGGGGAGAGTGGAGACAGGCCATAGTAAGAAGCGTGGATGGGGGTGCCTGGTTGGCTCAGTCAGTTAAGTGTCTGACTTTGGCTCAGGTCATGATTTCATGGTTTGGGAGTTCGAGACCTATATCCAGCTCCCTGCTGTTAACACAGCCTGCTTCGGATCCTCTGTCCCCCTCTCTCTGTGCCCCTCCCCAGCTTGTGCTCTCTCTCTCTCTCAAAAATAAACAAACATTCAAAAAGAAAAAAAAAAAGAAAAAAAGAAAAAAGAAGCTTGAGATGCAAGGGAGGGGGGGAGGGGCAGAGAGAGGGAAGAAGAGAGCATCCCAAGCAGGTTCCACCCTACCAGGGCAGAGCCCAAGGTAGGGCTCAATCCCATAAACCATGAGATCATGACCTGAGCTCAAATCAAGAGCTGGGTGCTTAACTAACTGAGCTAGCCACCCAGGCGCCCTGCCAAGTGGACATTTTATGTAGGCAGCTCAATACCAAAATTTAAAGCTCAGCTGAGAGATCCAAGCTAGAGGTATGAATTTGGTAGTTCATCGGTGTGTGAGGCTGTGGTAAAATATGAGATCACTCAGGGAGAGAGCTTCAGTAGCAAAAAGACAGCTAAGGATGGTATTCTGGGAATACTCCAACAATCAGAGTTCTGATGAGGGGAGGGAAACTAAAGTGACTTGGTTTAGTAGGAAGAAAACCCCCTGACAAGCATGGTGTCATGGAAGCTCAGAGAAAAAAAAATGTATAAAAGTTTTGAATGTTAAGGAAGGAGTGGTGAATTATGTGAAATACTGCTAATGTAAACTTGATAAACCATTTCAGGGGAGTGATGGGGAAGAAAGCCCACTTGCAGAGGGCTGGTGAGAGAATGGGTGGTGGTAAGAAAGTAGAGAGAATGAATAAAAACACTTTCAGAGAATTCTGTTGTGAGTGGAGCAAAGAAAGAGAGCAGTAGCAGTAGGGGAATGTATGGTAACAAGAGAGTTTTTTTAAAATGGATTTTTACCTCATAACCAGTAAGGAAATCGAATTCGTAATCAAAAATCTCCCAAAAAACAAGAGTCCAGGGCCAGATGGCTTTCCAGGGGAATTCTACAAATACTTAAGGAAGAGTTAACACCTATTCTCTTGAAGCTGTTCCAAAAAATAAAAATGGAAGGAAAACTTCCAAACTCTTTCTATGAAGCCAGCATTACCTTGATTCCAAAACCAGACAGAGACCCCACTAAAAAGGAGAACTATAGACAAATTTCCCTGATGAACATGGATGCAAAAATCCTCAACAAGATATTAGCCAACTGGATCCAACAATACATTAAAAAAATTATTCACCACGACCAAGTGGGATTTATACCTGGGATGCAGGGCTGGTTCAGTATCTGCAAAACAATTAACATGATTCATCACATCAATAAAAGAAAGGACAAGAACCATATGATCCTCTCAATAGATGCAGAGAAAGCATTTGACAAAATACAGCATCCTTTCTTGATAAAAACTCTCAAGAAAGTAGGGATAGAAGGAGCATACCTCGAGATCATAAAAGCCATATATGAACAACCCAACGCTAATATCATTCTCAATGGGGAAAAACTGAGAGCTTTCCCCCTAAGGTCAGGAACAAGACAGGGATGTCCACTCTTGCCCCTGTTATTCAACATAGTATTAGAAGTCTTAGTCTCTGCAATCAGACAACACAAAGAAATAAAAGGCATCCAAATCGGCCAAGAGGAGGTCAAATTTTCACTCTTCACAGAAGACATGATACTCTATATGGAAAACCCTAAAGATTCCACCAAAAAACTGCTAGAATTGATTCATGAATTAAGCAAAGTTGCAGGATATAAAATCAACACACAGAAATCGGTTGCATTCCTATACACCAACAATGAAGCAACAGAAAGAGAAATCAAGGAATTGATCCCATTTACAATTGCACCAAAAGCCATAAAATACCTAGGAATGAATCTAACCAAAGAGGTGAAAAATTTACACACTGAAAACTATAGAAAACTTCTGGAAGAAATTGAAGAAGACACAAAAAAAAATGGAAAAAGATTCCATGCTCCTGGATAGGAAGAACAAATATTGCTAAAACGTCGATACTACCCAAAGCAATCTACATATTCAATGCAATCCCTATCAAAATAACACCAGCATTCTTCACAGAGCTAGAACAAGTAATCCTAAAACTTGTGTGGAACCAGAAAAGACCCTGAATACCCAAAGCAATCTTGAAAAAGAAAACCAAAGCAGGAGGCATCACAATCCTGGACTTCAAGCTATACTACAAAGCTGTAATCATCAAGACAGTATGTTACTGGCACAAGAACAGACACTCAGATCAATGGAACAGAACAGAGAACCCAGAAATGGACCCACAAACGTATGGCCAACTAATCTTTGACAAAACAGGAAAGAATATCCAATGGAATAAAGACAGTCTCTTCTCTTCAACAAGTGGTGCTGGGAAAACTGGACAGCAACATGCAGAAGAATGAACCTGGACCACTTTCTTACACCATACACAAAAATAAACTCAAAATGGATGAAAGACCTCAATGTAAGACAGGAAGCCATCAAAATCCATGAGGAGAAAGCAGGCAAAAACCTCTTTGATCTTGGCCGCAGCAAGTTCTTACTCAATGCGTCTTCGGAGGCAAGGGAAACAAAAGCAAAAATCAACTACTGGGACCTCAACAGACTAAAAAGCTTCTGCACAGCAAAGGAAACAATCAGCAAAACTAAAGGCAACCGACAGAATGGGAGAAGGTATTTGCAAATGACATATCAGATAAAGGGTTAGTATCCAAAATCTATAAAGAACTTATTAAAGTCAACACCCAAGAAACAAATAATAACACAGTGAAGAAATGAGCAAAAACCAGGAATAGACGCTTCTCCAAAGAAGACATCCAGATGGCCAACCGACACATGAAAAAATGCTCAACTTCACTCATCATCAGGGAGATACAAATCAAAACCACAATGAGATACTACCTTACACCTGTCAGAATGGCTAACATTAACAACTCAGGCAACAACAGATGTTGGCGAGGATGTGGAGAAAGAGGATCTCTTTTGCATTGTTGGTGGGAATGCAAGCTGGTGCAGCCACTCTGGAAAACAGTATGGAGGTTCCTCAAAAAACTAAAAATAAAATCACCCTATGACCCAGCAATTGCACTACTAGGTATTTATCCAAGGGGTACAGGTGTGCTGTTTCGAAGGGACACATGCACCCCAATGTTTATAGCAGCACTATCAACAATAGTCAAATTATGGAAAGAGCCCACATGCCCATCAATGGATGAATGGAAAAAGAAGATGTGGTATACATATACAATGGAGTATTACTCGGCAATCAAAAAGAATGAAATCTTGCCATTTGCAACTACGTGGATGGAACTGGAGGGTATTATGCTAAATGAAATTAGTCAGAGAAAGAAAAATATCATATGACTTCACTCATATGAGGTCGTTAAGAGACAAAACAGATGAACATAAGGGAAGGGAAACAAAAATAATATAAAAACAGGGAGGGGGACAAAACATAAGAGATTCATAAATATGGAGAACAAATTGAGGGTTACTGGAGGGGTTGTGGGAGGGGAATGGGCTAAATGGAGAAGGTGCACTAAGGAATCTACTCCTGAAATCATTGTTGCACTATATGTTAACTAATTTGGATGTAAATTTTTAAAAAATAAAAATAAAAATGGATTTTTAGGGGCACTTGGATGGCTCAGTCGGTTAAGCATCGCCTTCGGCTCAGGTCATGATCTCAAGGTTTGTGAGTGGTTCATGAGTTTGAGTCCCACATCAGGTTCTCAGCTCTCTGCTGTCAGCACAGGGCTCACTTTAGATACTCTGTTTTCTTCTCTTTGCCCCTCCCCCTCTTCCTTCCTCCCTCCCTCTCTCTCTCAAAAATGAACATTAAAAAAAAAAGATGGGTTTTTAATCATTTTAGAGATTAAGGCACACAAGAGTAATTTACAAGAGAGGGAAGACTTGATGCAGAAGAGAAGGTATAATTTCAAGAGAGAAGGTCAAGAAACAAATGGATGAAATTCTGAATATGAATGGAGGGACTGGCCTTAAAGAGCAGGGATATTTCCTCCATAACAAAAGTGAAGGCAGAATGTTCATCTGATTACATCTATTTCCTTCCTTCCTTCCTTCCTTCCTTCCTTCCTTCCTTCCTTCCTTCCTTCCTTCCTTCCTTCCCTCCCTCCCTCCCTCCCTCCCTCCCTCCTTCCTTCCTTCCTTCCTTCCTTCCTTTCTTTCAAGTTTATTTTTGAGAGAGAGAACAAGCCTGAGCGGGGAGGCGTGGAGAGAGAGAGAGGGAGGGAGAGAATCCCAAGCAGGTCTGCACTGCAGTGCAGAGCCCAAGGCGGGACTTGATCCCATGAACTGTGAAATCATAACCTGAACCGAAATCAAGACACTTAACCAACTGAGCCACCCAGGTGCCCATGACTGGAAACCATAATGAGATCAAGTCATCACTGACAACAGAACAGGACACGAGGTTAAGTTGGATGGAGAGAAGGTATCTGAAATCAAGATTTCAAAGGTGGCACAGTTACTGATGACAACAAAGTCAAGGGAAGGGTTTCTCAAACGTTAGCATGCATCACAATGACTTGGGAGTCAAAACACAGAATGCCAACTCCTACATCCAGAGTTTCTTATTCAGTAAGTCTGGGGTGGGGCCATTAATGGCATTTCCAGCAATTTCCCACGTGATACTGACGATCTGTGAAAATACTCTGAGAACCACTGGTCTAAAACAGGACTACTGTCAGTGATCAAGATGGGGTAGGAAAAAAGATCTTTGGAATTAAGATCAGGAACTGAGAAACCAGGCTTTTGAAAGGATCATTTATGAAGATGCTGAGGGCTCTACGATGTTGATGAGAGAACCTGAAAGGTAAAACACAGCTATAGGAAGAGATAGATAGGTGGCAAAGTTTAATGTCTTACACTTCGAGAAGCTGGGATTTTTGTAGAATGAAAAGAGACAGAGGTCTGGTGATGGCAGTGAGTAACAAGAAAAAAACTCATCCCATCTCCAAGGTCTGAAGTTTTATGGTATGCAAAAAAACGACTTATGCTTAAAGAAGAGTAGGGCAATCCACAATGGGAGCCTTTCAAAGAAAAAACTGGCCGTGAATACATACTAAAGACACCTAACAATCAAATGCAGTGGGTAAACTCTGGGTTCTAGGTGGGGAAAAAAAGTATAAAAAATATTTTGGAGAACAACTGGGGAAACGTGTGTGGCCTCTACACTGGAATTATATATGGACACAGCATTAATATTGCTAAGTGTGATAACTGTTATGTAAAATAATTTCCATATATTTAGGAGACTGAGGCTGAAGTGTTTTAGGGTGAAGAATCATGATACCTGCAATTCCAAACAGTTGCTTTAAAAAGGAAAAGTACACAGGGCATCTGGGTGGCTCAGCTGAACGTCCAGCTCTTGGTTTCGGCTCAGGTCATGATTTCACGGTTGTGGGTTTAAGCCTCACATTAGGCTCTGTGATGACAATGCAGAGCCTGCTTGGGATTTGCACTCTCTCTCTCAAAAATAAAAAACATAAACTTAAAAAAAAAAAAAAAGAAAAAAAAAGTGCATACATACATGTATGTAGTCTGCAAAGATGGCCTCCAATGAACTACGCAGTACTCTTACTACCAGTATTCTTTACTCTTGTGTAGGCACCCCCACAGTGAACATGGGAGTGCTTTAAGCAACAAAATGTGATGGAATTGATTCTGTGCTAATTTTAAGCTTAAATAAAGGAGACCTGGTAGCTTCTTCCCCTTCTGTGCTTTTGGAAGCCCTGAACTGTAATGTAAGAAGCTTAGCTATCTTGCTAGAGAGAACACAAGGAGAAGGAGAGGCCCTGAGATTACATGAAGAGATGAAGAGGGGGAGGGGAAAAAAGAATGGAGAGGATATCTAGCCATCCCAGCAGACTCTTCTAACCAACATCACCAAGGTGCTTAGATGAGCCATCTAGGATGTTACAACCTAGTCAAACCCCAGCCAACATCACAGGAAGCAGAGGAGCTGCTAAGACCAGTCAATCCAAGAGTTATGAGAGATAATGTTATTGCTGTTTTAAGATACTAATTTTGGGTAACTGCTGCACAACCATACACACACAGACACACACAATCACACACACACACACACACACTGTGAGGGAAGAAAGCAAATGCGACGAAATGTTAAATGATGTATCTATTCAATTTCTCTCTAGATTTGAACATTTTTAAAGTAAAAAACTTATGGAGAATATGATATTTGATACTGCTAATTTTTTAAAATATGATAATGGGATTGAGGATATGTTTTCTTAAAAAGGAGCTCTTTTAGAGACATTGAAATCTTTATTGATGAAATGATCTAATATCTTGGATTTACTTCTAGGGGTGCCTGGGTGTCTCAGTCGGTTGAGCGTCTGACTCTTGATTTCAGCTGAGATCATGATCTCATGGTTTGTGAAACTGAGCCCATGTCAGGCTCCATGCAAACAGCGCAGAGCTTGCCTGGGATTCTCTCTCCCTCTGCTTGCGCTCTCTCTCTCAAAATAAACATTAAGAAAAATAATCTAGGGGATGGGGTAGAGAAGGAAGATAGGGTATAGATGAAACAAGATTGACTTTTTGATAATTACTGTTGATAATGGGTACAAGGGTGAAGATTCATTATACTCATCTCTCTACTTCTGTCCTTGGTCTATATTTTCCAGAAATCAAAAAAAAAAAAGTTTGCAGGAAAAGCAATGTCTTTGGGTTTCGGTTATAGTAAGAAGGTGAATGGAACCATGACATTAATGAAACGGGAAACACAACAAAGGCTCGCCTCCAATTGGGGAAGACAGGAGCTAGACAACAGACGGTTTTACAAAAAGGATATAAAGTACTTACTAACAAGTTTGCTCTTCCCAAAGCTCCTATACAGTTGCAAGCCACCTGTGGTTATTGATTTTGATGACTCAGTGTTCTCCCTCATTGGCACAGATAATAAGGTAGAACTAATTGTATAGAAGAATAACTTCCTTTGTTAATTTTAGGGAGATGTAAGACAGAGCAAAGAAGTAGAAGGAAGAGGTGAATGCAGGAATTACTGGTGAAAGGCAAAAGCACTGATATTAACCAATAATATGTAAGGGTGGTGACTATGAGTTTAAGAAAAGAAAGGGATTTCCTAAGGATACTTGCATCAAGAAAGAGAAAAAAAGGGAACACTCAGATCAGCTTTTTGTTTCCATTTAAACTGAGAATATACTAATAATTAGAATATACTAATTCTTATTTTCACTTGCACATAAACTCAGTTGATAAGACTTAACCCCAAAGAATACAGAAAATAATTATGATATACTACTGTTCTCTTCATCTCCAAAATTTCAGGCTTGATGTACTGAAACATATCAGCTACACAGATATAGATAATGTGGATATCAGGAGAAAAATATTAGATTGTTACAGGAAGAGACAGTAAAAGTTTTACACCTAAAACTGTTAAAATACCCACAGTACAAGGCAAGGAGGCTCAGCTCTGTTGTTATCATTGACAGATTTGAGAAATAACAAAATAGAAATAATTAGTACAAAATAATTTTCTATCCATATAGCCCTTTACAATATATGTATATTTGATCTAACATTCTAATCACAACTTTCCAAAGCATGCCTGGTGTATCCCCATACAGTGATCAGAAAGCTGTCAAAGTGCTTAAATCTCCTATTTAGAAATTCATAGCTAGTCAGTGGTACAGCCAAGATTAGAGGCTCAGGGGTGCCTGGGTGGCTCAGTGGGTTAAGCATCTGACTCAGGTCACGATCTCAAGGTCATGAGTTTGAGCCTGCTTGGGATTCTCTCCCCACCGCCACCCCCACCCCCCCACCCCCACCCCGGCCTTCTGCTGTTCATATGTGCTCTCCTTCAAAATAAATAAGCTTAAAAAAAAAAAAAAAAAAAAAGATTAGAGGCTCAAAACTTGACCTTAGTTCAGTGGTGTTTCTATCATTATAAAGGGATGAACCCAAAGAATGGAGAACTCAATTTATACACTAAAACTCAGTACAAATTCAAATACAGAAAAATGAGGAAAGAATTATACAAATTTCTGAGAGAGCAGTGGTGAGGAAAAAAAGTGGCCAAAAAATGACACATTTACTTATGTGCACAAAGGAATCCTAACTTTTCTTTTGATGTACACTTAAAGGGATAAGGCATACTTTACCAGCAGCCTCTGGATACTACTCAAAATATTTACTCCTCATTTTTTAAACTGCTTTGGGGGGGGGAGGGGAAGCATGAAAATATTATTAGCCTTGTTACACAGATTCATTTCACCTCCCATTATTGAGAAGCTGCTTGTCCCAATAAGGCTACAGAACACCGCTGTGCCTTAACAGATGATTCTTTTCATTAAACCTACCAGGCTCTGCAAGTGTTTTGGGCTTCTCCGTTTCCACAGGGTCTTGATTTTCAGGCATTTCTTGAATATCATCTTCTGCAAATCCAGTATCTGGGCTGCTGGTTGGTTTATCATCATCTTCATGACTCAGAGATGGTGAAGCTTCTCTCTTACTTATCTCTAAAACAGCTGCTAGAAGCTCTTCTTCACTCATTCCATCAAATCCAGAGTTTTCCAATTCAGACTTATCAGGCTCTATTCTGCATGATTTGGAATCCTGAAGAAGAGAGTTACTTTTAGAGGAAACCAGAATGCCTATGAATATAGCAGTCTTAGAGTTTAAAGTGAGAAGTTTATTTCTAAAAAGTTTCCTTTCTTTGAAGTTTTAGGTTATTTAACAATCAATAACCAACATATAAACTCACTGGCAAGCCTAATTTTCTTTTAAATAAATACACCGGGACACAGGTTTATTTTATTAAGTATGCTCTTTGTAGAAATTTAGAAAATACCTAAAAATAAGAAAACAAATTCACTCAAAATCCATCACTCAGGGATAATTCCTACAGGTATCTTTGGTGTATTTTCTTTCAGTTACACGTATACTACACTAGAAATGTTTTCACTACACCTCATATTTACTTTTATTCTTATTATAACTAAAAACTTTTTTTCACGTTTGAGAGAGAGTGCAAGTGTGTGCACATGCACAAGTAGGGGGGGGCAGAGAGAGAGAGGGAGAGAAAGAAACCCAAGCAGGCTCCACACTGTCAGAGCAGAGCCCAAGGTGGGTTCAATCCCATTAATCATGAGATCATGATGTGAGCAAAAATCAAAGACTTTCATTTCTCATTCTGACTTTCATTTCTCATTCAGGGTGAGCAACCACAAACTATCTTTAGCTTTGAAATTAGATGGGAAACAAGTCAATAAAAAATAACTATTAAATTGTTATTTTTATATTAAAGTGTTTATATTAAAGTGTTTATTAATTTTATTAAAGTGTTTATTAATTTTATTATTTTATTAACACTTATTAATATAAAGTGTTTATAAATATAATTGTTTATATTAAAGTGTTTATATTAAAGTGTTATGTTATTTTTATATTAAAGTGTTACCTAACCAAAAGGGAGATTTAAAATCAAACAGTCACACGAGATGATGCAAACTCCTAGAGAAGCTTGTAACTTCAAGGTATTAACTATTATTATGTGTCAAGATTGAAAATGATGAAGTTACACCTTCTCACATCCATTATTTAAACCTTTAAATTAAAAAAAAAAAAATTTTTTTTTAATGTTTATTTTTGAGACAGAGGGAGACAGAGTGTGAGTGGGGAGGGGCAGACAGAGAGAGGGAGACACAGAATCTGAAGCAGGCTCCAAGCTCTGAGCTGTCAGCACAGAGCACAATGCGGGGCTCGAATTCACGAACTGTGAGATCATGACCTGAGCCGAAGTCGGACGCCTAACCGACTGAGCCACCCAGACACCTCAATTATTTAAACCTTTAGATAACCTGGTTGGCCTGTTGATGTAAAACGTTTACTAGAGTCTCCCATATATTAAAAATTAGTATTAAAAAAAATGAGTAATTATTTCGGGACCAATATGTGAAAGTAGCTCTGAACCTGTAACAACTTTCATTTCTTAAGTCTCAATCCTGGAAATAACTTAAGTGTCCATCAATAGATAAGTAAAAATGTGGCATATACAATGGAATACTATTCCACCACAAACAAGAAATGAAATCTTGCCATTTGCAACAACATGGATAGATTTTGAAGTTATTACACTAAATGAAATAAGTCAAAAAAAGACAAGTACCATATGATCTCACTTACACGTGGAATCTGAAAAACACAAAAAACTTCCCACCAAGCTCATAGATGTAGAAACAGACTAGTGGTTGCTAGGGACCAGAGGTGGTGTGTGCGAGTGTGAGTGTGTGTGTGTGTGTGTGTGTGTGTGTGTGTATGTGTGTGTGTGTGTGTGTGTGCATGCACGCGCGGGTGCTGGTGTGAAGTGGGTAAAGCAGGCCAAAAGGTACAAACGTCCAGTTATAAAATAAATAAGTCATGAGGATGTAATGTACAGAATTAGGCTATTGTTAATAATCTGTTGTGGGGCGCCTGGGTGGCTCAGTCAGTTGAGCATCTGACTTCAACTCTGGTCATGATCTCACAGTTCGTGAGTTTGAGCCCCGTGTTGGGCTCTGTGCTGACAGCCCAGAGCCTGGAGCCTGCTTTCATAGTCTGTGTCTTCACTAGTCTCTGCTCCTTGTGTACTCACACTCTGTCTCTCTCTCTCTCTCTCTGTCTCAAAAACAGATAAACATTAAAATATATATATATTATATGCATATTTGAAAGCTGCATAAGACAACAGATCTTAGAAGTCCTCATAAGAAAAAAAATTGGGGGGAGGTAACTGTGTATGGTAACAGATGTTAACTAGACTTACTGTGGTGATATTCTTGCAATACATACAAATATTGAATCATTATGCTGTATGCTTGAAACAAATATGTCAATTATACTTCAATTAAAAAAAAAATCCCAGGGGCATCTGGATGGCTCAGTCGGTTAAGCGTCTGACTTCAGCTCAGGTCATGATCTCACAGTTTGTGAGTTTGAGTGTCGTGTCAGGCTCAGTGCTGTCAGCTCAGAGCCTGGAGCCTCCTTCGGATTCTGTGTCTTCCTCTCTGTCTGCCCCTCCCCTGCACGCTCTCTCTCTCTCAATAAATAAATAAATAAACATTAAAAAAAAAAAAAAGAATAACTTAAATCCCAATCCATTTTTAAACACTGTTTTATAGTTATAGAAAGTACACTCTTTAAAACAGATCCATTAAGTATACGATCTACCCTGTGTATGTATTATGTTTGCTGATGCTGGTTATAAAGGCATGTGTTTGGACAGTAAGAGCTATACAAATATTTGCCAAGTATTTTGATGAGAAATTACTTACTTTTTCTAAGTCTTCCTGCTGTTGTTCACAGCCTGACACTTCACAAAGTCTCTGGCTAAGGGCCACAGAGCGTTTTAGCTCATCCTCACTGTCGGAATCAAGGCATAAAGCCAAGGAACTCTTGGATTTGAAGGTGAAATTCCTGTAATTTAAGAAAATAAAAACCTATATGAGTCTGATAAATAAATACTTGTCCTTGTTATTTCCTTGATGCATATAATACCAAAATAAAACAAAAAACTTTTCCATTATGGAAAATGATTTACAGAGAAAAAAGGATACAGAAGAGATATATTTAAGCATTACCTTTTGCCCCACTCCAAAACAGCCATGCTTTGAAAATTAGACAATTCTTATGCTATTATATATCATCCGTAAACCAATCACTTTGTGCCTTTTTTCTTTTAATGATCAACCCCAAAGTAGTTTTTGATTTTATAAAGCAAGTACTCTACTGAATGCATGCAGATATGGCAATGAATAAATGTTTTTGACAACTTTGTGCATGAGGACTAATTTTTGATCTTTTTAATTATGATCCATGTATTCTAAAATTAACAGTAACATTCCACTTATCCAATTATATGTAAGTCAGACTTCCGGCAACCTCTAGTTTCCAGAACGCAGGGATTCAAAACTAAGAAAAAAGGCTTCTCAGGAAAGCAGTAGTTTCAAAGCCCATGCACTTTACTCTTTAGACAGGGACCCTTTCTTTCCCAGGAAATGGTGCATAAAATAAGGTAGCAAGTTCATCAAGAAATGAGAGCTAGGAAATGAGAGAGAATAACCACAAAAAGGGCAATAAAGAACTATAAAGTCATTTAATATAAACTGTTTTGTAAGAATTAAAAGCCTCTGAGGGCATGATCATATTAAAACACAGTGTAATAGGTGATACTCATAATGCTGATTCTAAGTCATTAAAATATATTTAAATTACCTTCAGTTTATTTTATTTAAGAATATAAAGAATTCTGTAAGGTTACAGAGTACAGAACCATCTAAAATGGCTAAGCATTTTAAAGATGGATGCTTAAAAAGGCAAGCTTTGGCTACGTAAAATATCATTCTTCAATGATACCAGATAAGTAAGGTGTTACTGCATTGTCTTCTAAGTGAGCTGAAAATAAACTAAAAGAAAAAGTGGAAAAGGTCAAAGAGCACGAATTTTCTTTGATGAAGGTTAACGTAAATTTGTATACTATACTAAAAAAAAAAAAAAGTAAAATGGAAATTGGAAAAATGCAATTCATCTAAATGTAAAAATTGTAAATAAACATATAGAATGATGGCACCAAGAAATAAGAGGCCACAATGGAAACCAGGAGGATCGCATAGCAATGTAGATCAAAGAAAAGAGGCAAGTGGTCAGTGATAAACCCAAACATAGTCTGTGGCTGAGAGCACCCAGGATATCACTGCACTCCAGCCTACACACTTGAATAGCCTCCCATTAGGTGTTCAAAAGGGTTTTTAGCATAACTTAGAAATAGCCAATCAGCCGTCTTAATTCCTCATTTCTGATTTCATGCTCACCAAGCAAAACTGAATGTATTAATTTGTTTATGCATGTAAATACTTTGCTGAAGGAGGGTGACACCTGGCCACTAAAATACCAGGGTCAAATGTGACAAAGGACATTGTAGAGGAACCAATGGTATTCTTATTCATAACTCAGCCTCTTTTAAGTTTGATCGGCATGACAGGTCTTCTAGGGCCTAATTAATTATCCTTCATTGATCAGTTCTCAAATTCTCATACCAGTAGACCCTGGAGAACAGATGACCATGCCAAATATAATGATGCCCAATGAAACCATCTCTTTCTTGAAACTATAGTGATTTGGTACATAAAGAGTGCATTCCATTAATAATTACTATATTCACAGAAGGCAGCTTGCCTGTAGTAAGGAAAAATATTCATCCTGTAAATGCATCACTTGCTCACTTTCTAAGCAGCCAAGTGGTATTGCTCATTTGTATCTTGAGAACGGGCAAGAGTATTCATATCGGTACCATTTCAGATTTCTAGTCATGTTAGTCATCTGGTTTTAATTGCACTGAAAAATAATTAACAGGAGGAAAAGAAAATAGCAGTTCCCAAATGTCATTTTATGGTTATATTAGCCCCCCAAAGCCCTTAAACAACAAAGTGTTTAATTTTAAAGATAAATGACAACCAAGTCATTTAGAATTGTCTAATCAGGAACTGTGGTTCTAGTTAAATCACAGAGGAGATATATTTTAAAAAAGTATTTTCTTCTCTTCTTGGACAAACTTTTCCATTTTAAGTAAAAAATATAAAACATTTGTAGAATAGCTACATTTCACTGTGTGTTTGTTTTCTTGCTCCCTATCAGAACTGCGCCAGTTAAGTGTCTAAAACAAGGAAGTCCCAGACTGGCTAGCAACAGGCGAAAAGATAATTTGGGATTTCCAGGTGTATTTTTGAGGAATAGTGCTTTACACCAACAGGGGTTATTTTATCTCTTCAATCCTTAAAATTCCTTGTCATCAGTTAATTTCTACAGTTGTGGGATGAAAATATTACATATTAACAGATGACTTAAGTTTAAAAACAAAATTTTGAGAGGATCATCTGAATGTGCTTCACTATTAAAGACTTTGTTATACCCTACATTACAGTTTAAGGCAGATTCAGGAAAATTACAAAGTATAGTAATACAGAGCAGTTATCATGCAAAGAGAAACAAAGAAAAGGGGAAGGGATAATCTCAGAAATTAGGGCAAGCCAAATCCTTAAAAATACAAATTTTGGGTACACAAGAAATATAACTCACTTTGAAGGTGTAGAAGGGCTGGTGATGCAGGAATTCACCATTTGAGAGGCTTTCAATGGTCTAGAACTATCAGAAAATTAGAAAATATATAATGTATATAATTACATTACTAAAATATATATTTAACTTATAAAACGAATTATTCTATACTATAGTCCCTTATGTATCCTTTTGAAAAGCAAAAAATTATAATACTTCTACTAGCAATAGAAGCCAAAAGAGAAAACAAGATACCATCTCTAGGCTCTTCCTGATCCAATGATCTAAATAAACAGCATTGGAAATGAAGTCAAAGGGAATGCATATGAAGAGGACAACTTTGGAAAAATTATCTTGTCTCAGTTCTTTACTTTTAAGCAATAAAATAATAATAGCTCTCATTTATTGAGGACTTACTGGCTATCAGACACTGTAGTAAGAGCTCACGTGTATTACCTCATTTAATGTTCACAACCATCCTGTTATATTCCCTACAGACAGGTCAAAGAATGTGTCCAGTCTTAAAGCTATTCAATTGTGGAGTCAGTCATACAGCCTGGTTTCAGCCTGTGAAATAAACCGCCTATACTAATGGCCAGAAAGAGTAACAGTTCTACCAGCAGTGGGCACTTTGCATGAAGCAGAAACAAATTCTGAAGAAAGGCCGTAAGAGAAAAATCCAGAAACACTAAGACTCTGGGAAAATGTCTTTATTAGTAAGTAGACCCATTGAGGCCTTTAGGATAAACTTATATGATATGGTATATATGTCCATTTCTAATCCAAGGGAAATACATTTTATAAAAAGGCATCAATTCATGTTAGCAAACGTTCATTCACTTTCTGAAAGGTCTATTCCACTTTAGCCAAGAGACCTGGTTCTTCCAGTTGCTAACTGCATAACCTTAAGAAAATCACTTAATCTTCTTGGATCTTCTCTGTAAAATTAAAAATTTAGACAAAATCTCTATGATCCTTTTTCACCTCTAAAGTTTGAGAACTTTATGATTCTACCAAATTAGAGTTCAAGTATAAAAAAGAACTACAGTACATGGCTCCAAAGTAATCCAAGTATGCAGAAGGAAGAGCTACATTCAGAGAAGTCCTATGGTTTTCCCAGCATATGCGATGAAGCAAGATCAAAAGTAACGGTTACTACTTTTCTCATGGAAAAACTTCTAGGAGCCACAAAAGTTCTTCACTCACACTGGTGATGATACATTTATGAAGACCCAATCAATCTGGGGGGCCCTGGCATAACATTTAGTATACTGTTTCTCAAACTTGCATATTCCAGACAGTCAGCAAAGGCATTGTTAAAAATACTGATTTTCTCAGATCTACTGAAACAGAATTTCTAGGGAAAGAACACAGGAATTGGTTACTTTTTATTTATTTATTTTTTAGTGTTCAGGTAACTTTTATGAACATGCAAATTCCAATTTATATTCCTAAAATGTATCAAGCTTATCTTCTAGTAATCTAAGAGAGTAAGTGTACTCTCTAAAAAGATAACTTTTTAATGAAAGGCAATTAATGCACTTGGAAAAATTTTAAGCATTTTATTTAATTACTTCCATAAGGAAGTAACTTAACACCAAATCCTAAAATAAAGCAAAATTAAAATCTCCTTCTTGGTCTGATTTTACCGGGGAGTCATGTTATCTAGTTCAGTCATTGTTTTGATCAGATATTAAAGCCCCTTAACTTCAAAAGGGAAGATAAAGAAATTCTCTCTCAAGGACTTACATTGCCGTATGTGCACTCCAACCAAGGGTGAAAGGTGGTTTTGTACTTTCAGTGCAATGAGAGGACAGGGTCAGGTATCTTGGAATGAAGACTTGCTGCCCAATCTTGTTGTTAAGTGAGAGAGTGACGTTGAAGCTGTATCGTTTCAAATGAAGAATGAGAATCCTGAAAAACAGGACATGATGACATTATTAGCTGACACCTAACAGATACTAGCTAGCTTTCTTACAGGTGAAAAGAGATCACTGTAACTAATCATGCTACATAGCTTTTGACTTAAAGAATACAGGGGCGCCTGGGTGGCGCAGTCGGTTAGGCGTCCGACTTCAGCCAGGTCACGATCTTGCGGTCCGCGAGTTCGAGCCCCGCGTCGGGCTCTGGGCTGATGGCTCGGAGCCTGGAGCCTGCTTCCGATTCTGTGTTTCCCTCTCTCTCTGCCCCTCCCCCGTTCATGCTGTGTCTCTCTCTGTCTCAAAAATAAATAAACGTTAAAAAAAAAAAATAAATAATACATTTGGCTAAACTAAAGATCCTTCAAAAAACATTTACTGAACATCTGCCATGTGCCACGCACCACTATATAAGTAAAAATAAAACATGGGCATAGGGTGGATAAGTGAGGTTTGGGTAAAATATTTATAATGTTCCCAGAAAAAAAGAAAACAAAAACACCAAATAAAACGCATTTTATTTTAAAATGTGGTACTGGGTTAAATCCTTATTTACTTCAATGTGATGTAGTTTACAAAAAAAATAGGTGTTATATAACCATTACTGGTAATTTAATTAAAGTGTTAAACAGCCCTTATGTTTGAGGGTAAACATTAAGTTTTTCAAAATGATTTTTGACAAGAACTACTCTTACTTCAGTGTAGCACCTTCTCTAGAGAGAGCTAAGAGAGAAAAACTTTTCTCCACTTTTTTCTCTGCAAAAAGTTCTACAAAATGTACATGCCAAATCTGGCTTGTGGCTCTGAAAAGGCTTTTTAGCTCTGTAGAAGCACTTCTTTTTAGTTACTATTGTGCCAACCTTTTCACCTGTGATACAGACCATAATCTCTGCTAGATGGACTAAATATATCTCACAGCCCACAAGAACACTTTAAAATTTGAATTTCAGAACTCTTATGGGAATGAACCTCAATTTTAGGCAAAATGTCTGATTTATGGAAATCTGTTTTCTTTCTTACCGTACATAGCTTTTCACAGAAGCCACAAACTAAAAAAAATTATAAACTGAAGTTACTGACTGCATTCCTCTTTAAAAAGTATGCTAGAAATCATAATCTTCAAATTCATAACCTAAGAGAACATAAGGATCCAAATGATACGAAGAAATAAAAACTCATGTCAAATGTCAAATATTTTGACTAAAGTTTCATATAATCCTACCAAAAAAAGGTACTATGAAACAGATAGATAGATGATAGTCAAAATCGCTGATCTATAAAGATAAAGTAGACTAAAATTGAACATATTTGATAAAGACACCAGGCACATCAAGAATAAAAATAGACTGGATTTAATACTGAAATGAACAAAAACAGAGCAAGTCCAATAATCTGGATTTATGATACAAAGGCTTCTAAAGTTCAGAATAAATTATCCTGTAACATAAGTGACCTACCAGAAAAAATAGAAAACCAAGGAAAATAATTCCCGTAAGTATTTTTTTCCCCCTTAAAAGACCAAACAGCTAGCCACTGGAAAAGGGAACAGACATTCAGCTTGCCAGGTCAAATGAGTATTTAAAACTATACACTGCTTTCCTTAGTTAATGATAACTGAGAACAATCAATCCCTTGCCTTAAGGTTTGCTCCCTCCCACCTCCTGCCTCAAAACACTCACAAATAGGAAAAGACTAAATCTCTTGAGTAAAAAGTGGTCAACATAACAATACTGCTGATTTAGAAAGTCATTCCTTTAAAAGAAATTCATTTTCTAGCAAGAAGATTATGGAATGTAAAAGAACTAATCTCTAGTCTCTAGGGGCTAGGTTCCAGAAATCCTATGCTTACAGAAAAGAGAAGCTAATAAAAGAAAGTAATGCACTCTGCAAAGTGCCACATAAATACTTAATAATAACCTTGTTTGTGGTTGAGATCTATTCTTGGAAAGAACTAAGAGCTGCACTATCATCACATCACATTGTGTCTAACTAGTTTGGTTTTATGTATGTTTACACAGAGCTAATACAAGTTAATTTCATTCCTAATTCAGAACTGTTTAGATTATAGGAAACTTACTAATTTACAAGATCCTTTGTAGAAAATTACTCTTCTTGTTTTATGTTCACGCACACCCTATCATATGTTTGTGGCAGATTTTCACTGAAGGCTCAGGATAAGAGAGGGAGACTAGCACATAACCAAACAACAAATTACAACTGAATGTTATACATTACCAAATTAAAAATGTACTACCTGATCCCTACCACTGGTCCAGAGTCTCACCAGCCACATCCTCTTCCTGCCATCTTCTGGGGACTCTCAAGTGACTTCCCTTCTTCAGCATTCCAAATATTCTTCCTTTATAATGGAAGAGCATTCTAACTTCCCTCCCCCTACCCTCTCACATCTCCGCTTTGCTTTACCAATCCATTCTGGTGAGCCTCGCTTATTCAGTAATATCTGTAAATACTTCAAAGAAGAAAAACTGAAGAGCAATTACTTTTACCTGGGTAGCCTGTTAAATTTGTGCCTGACAAGAGCACACTTCCCACCACACTTCTCACAGGAATACTCAAGTTCTTCTGCCTGTAAAAAGACGAGAGGGAAAAATAAAGAAGCATGAAGTTGAATCAGCATTACCCCATTCAATGCTAATACTCTTCTCTAGTCATACTACTAGTTCAGTGCAATGACAACTCCGACCAGTTTAAATTTTGTGTCTAGAGCCACAAGCCTTACTAAATTAAGACCTAATCCTCAAAACAGTCATCTTATAATATCATGCCCTATTTCAGAATTCCTAATTTCTTTTACCATGGAAACATCTCAATTTATGATAGCAACTAGACTCTACAGTAGCAGATTCTCAACCTTTTCCCCATGGATGCACAAGAACCACTGCCAAGAGTATATCCAGATTTTAACATTTGGCCATAGCAGAGATAAGATCACCTTCAGGTTAGGCGGAGTTCCTGGTCTGTTAGGTGTAACTCTACCCCTTTCTTATAATGGAACTCAATCTTCTGGTGACAGCCCACTAAGAACAACTGCTCTAAAAGGACCAAAGTTTGGGGTGGATATCATTACCTAGAGAAAACTGAAACAAGAAATCCTTAAAAAACGGGGGTAAAAGATACACAGGAAAAGCTTCAAATTCTATGATAATAACAGGAATAGTAAGGAATGATAAAACAAAAAGAAAAGCAGAGTATTTATCTTTGGGTGGAGCTGAATGTTCATCATTTAAAGAACAGAATTTTTTTTTTTTAACCTTAGGAAGACAACGCTGCCCATTTGCTACAACAAAACAAGAACCACTATTAAATAGACAAAGGGTGATCCTGGCAAATTTCCATCAGTTATAAGGACAGCTACACAATAGGTCCAATTATGCCCCCAAAACTTGCTGAATATCTCTAAGAGTAAATCACAGAAACATATTTATCTATAGCCTTGGATATACATGACTTTTTCCTTTTGTTTCTAATAGGGTACATACCACCTAAGGAAAAGCAAAGAGTATTTTTTCATTCCTCAGATCTTAGATACAAACTTACATCCTGTCTCCAATTTTTACCCCTACTACCAAATTTTAGCATATGCTTCAAGCTGGTACTTGTTTACAAGTAACTGCTTGTAAGGTGGTCTAAAACACCTGCTATTGAGTTAAATGTATAATCTACTTAAGCAATCAACAGTCTTCTTCAACAAATTAACGACTAGGTTTATCAAGCTTTTAAAAATACTTTTTATAAATATTTCTTATTTGTTTTCCCTTCATATCTATTTGTTGAAACTCTGCCTTAAAGAAACCAATTTCAAATACTATTATCTATGATATATAAAATTTAGTTATGTGAAAATACCAAAAGATATTACTTACCCTAAAGAAAAGATCAAGAGAATCTTGAATTGAACGAGGAGGGAGTGGCTTTTTCCTTCGAGGAAGGTCAATGGAGAGGTCATTAAACTGTTCTCTTTTGGGAATAATCTCTCCACATCTGTATGAATAAAAGACAAATGGGAGCATTTAGAAGTCTAACTATGCAATACAAAATAAATACAACTAGACTTCAGAAACACTGTTTCCCTCATCAGGTACCAACAGACTAGGACTAGGCATAAGCAATGTACAACACAGTGGACTTCACCTTTATGAAATCAACACAGGAAGAACCTCAACTGCAAGTGTTTAAATACTTCATTATGCTAAGTTTTTACATTTTTATTTTTTTAAAAAGCCCCAAAAGTTGAAAAAAAAAAAAAAACTGAAGCATAACATACAGAAGAGTGAACCAAAGGTGTACAGTTTCATGAATGATCAGTTAACACCACTCAAATCAAGAAATAAAATATTATAAGGTCCCTAGAAGCCCCCTCACATGCTCCTTCCCAATCACTATCCCTTTCTCCCAAAAGGTAACTATTATCTTAACTTCCAACACAACAGATGAGTTTCGCCTGTTTTTGAACCTACGTTTTCTGTAGTCTCTCTTGTTCAACATGATTGTAAGTTCAACCATGCTTGCTGCATGTGGTTATAACCCATCTTTATTGCTGGCTCACATTAACCTGTTTTGAGCATGCCACTATTTATCCACAATACTACCGATGGACATTTGGATTGTTTCCAGCTTTTGACTACACAAGCAGTGATGCTTCAAAAATTCTATGTGTTCGGATACTCTTTCTGCCCACAGGTCATGTCCCTGTGCTTTAACAAAAATACCTTTTTGCACTGAAAAAAATAAATACAATAAATAAAAATTCTATGTGTTTTTGGTAAACTTCTGTCAGCAGACCTGTTTGATTATTGGGGAGATATATATATATAATGTATTTTAATGTTTTTATTTTATTTGCGGGGGGAGCAGAGAGAGAGGGGAGGGACAGAGGATCCCAAGTGGGCTCTGCACAGACAGCAGAGAGCCTGATGTGAGGCTCGAATTTGTGAACTGCGAGATTATGACCTGAGCCAAAGTTGGATGCTCAACCGACTGAGCTACCTAGGTGCCGCTATTATTGGATGTATTTCTACAGAATTTTTAAAAATGGGCTCAGAGATCAAAACTCGGTATTTATCTGGAAGTAAATTCACTTCCTTTAAATAGTTTTAGTTGATGTTTTTCCTTCTATCTGCATATCAGCATTTTTAGTAATATTCAATCTCCTGCCCTAGTTGAAGACTGGAGATCATCAGAATATATTTGTTCATTCAACAAATATTTGAGTCCCTCTCTAATAGGCAGAATTCTAAGACGACCCTTGCCTTTGTATAACTCCATCCCCTTTAAGAGAATGTGTGACTGTGATGAGCTATCACTCCCAAGATGATGTTACTTTACATGACAAAGGGATTTTACAAATATGATTAATGTTACTAATCCTAATGTTGAGTTGATAAAAAAGGAGATTATCTGAGTAGCTCAGGTCTAATCACATGAGCTCTTTAAATCTGAATCTAGAGATATGAAATAGAGGAAGTCAGGGATTCAAAGACAGAGACACTACAGCTGACCCGAAAGAAAGCAACTGCTATGAATTGCCTAAGAAAGCTACAGAGGGGCGCCTGGGTGGCTCAGTCGGTTAAGCGTCCGACTTCAGCTCAGGTCACGATCTCGCGGTCCGTGAGTTCGAGCCCCGCGTCGGGCTCTGGGCTAATGGCTCAGAGCCTGGAGCCTGCTTCCGATTCTGTGTCTCCCTCTCTCTCTGCCCCTTCCCCGTTCATGCTCTCTCTCTGTCTCAAAAATAAATAAACATTAAAAAAAAAGAAAGAAAGAAAAGAAAGCCACAGAGCATGAAACTACAGGCAGCCTTTAGGAAATTGGTAGTTCCAGCCAACAGCCAGCAAGAAAATGGGGACTTCACTGCTACAGTCATAAAGAACTAAATTCTGCCCACAACCTTAAAGAGCTTAGAGGGGGATCCAGATGAGAACATGGAACACCTTGATTTCAGCCTCTGATACCATGGGCAGAGAACGTGGCCACACCTTGCCTAGACTTCTGACCTATGGAGCTGTGAATTAATTAGCAGATATTGTTTAAAAGCTGATAAATTTGGGCAATTTCTTATGCATCACTAAATATGCCTCCTATCTGCCAGAAACTGTTCTAGTAGCACTGAAGTTGCAGCAATGAACAAACCCAAGATAGAATACCTCCCTGTACAAAGCTATACTGGAGGAAAAAGGCAATAAAAAATATGTAAGTAATATGTATAGTATGTTAGTGATAAATGCTAAGGGAAAAAAAAAAAGTAGAGATCAGAGTAGATGGTTAGAATTTAAATAGGGTAAATTCCTAGAAAATGCCTTACTGAGCAAGTGGACTTTACATAAAGATATAGAGGAAAATATGGGGAAAGAGAATTTGAGATAAAGGTAAGTGAAAAAGGCCCTTAGGTCCCAGGATCCTGGTTTTGGGGAAAACAAACAAACAAACAAACAAACAAACAAACAAGGAAGCTAGTTTGGTTGGAACAGAATAAGCAAGGGGAAAGACTGGTAGGAGACAAAGCCACAGTTAACTGGGGGAAAAGGGGCTGCAGACAGATCATATGGGATTCTGCAGATCACAGTGAGAATTTCAGCTTTTATTTTATAGGTTATGAGGAAAAGCCTAACATGAACTAACTTACTTCTACTTCATATGGATCACTTTGGCTAATGTGTTTAGACTACAGAGAGACAGGACAGAAACATAGAGACCAGTTTAGAAGGTACTCCAACAATCCCGGCAAGAGATGATGGTGGCAACAGGTCAGATCCTGGATGTACTCTGAAGGAAGAGCTGAAAGGATTTCCTGACACATGAGACGCAGGGGTGCAAGAGAAAGAGAAGAGTTAAGAAATACACCACCCTTTTGGGCTGATAAACCCTACGTATGGAACTTTTACTACTGAGATAGGGAAGACCGCAGAAGGTTTTATAGAGAATATTAAGTACTTAGTTTTATATAATTTAAGTTCTTTGAATGCAGAATTCTTCACATTCAATATTACTACATTGAAATACCTTACAACTGAAAACAAGCCAAATTAAACCACAACAACTTAAAAAAATAAGTACTTTTGGCAAACTGGCCACGCTAACTTACAGCAAGACGTATCAGAGGCTAAACAATGATAATTACAATCTGAGGTGCACGCAGTCTTCCTTCAGCCAAAAACTACTTTGTGTTTAAAGAATGCTCTTGGGGCACCTGGGTGGCTCAGTCAGTTAAGCCTCCAACTTCAGCTCAGGTCATGACCTCACGGTTCGTGGGTTCGAGCCCCGCTTCAGGCTCTGTGCTGACAGCTCAGAGCTTGGAGCCTGCTTCGGATTCTGTCTCCCTCTCTCTCTGCCCCTCTCCTGCTTGCACTCCATCTCCCTCTCTCTCAAAAAATAAACAAACATTAAAAAAACTGGGGAAGAAAAAAAAAAAAAAGAACAGTCTTAAAGAAAAAATCCTAATAAAGCAACTAAAGCAAGGCCTTCAAGGAAGTAGTACCACAGCTGATGTGGCCTCATAGAGCCTTTCTGCCTCCCAGACTTGCCACATTCTTGAGCCACTGTTCAGCCTGGCCACCTGGCGTGTCTACATCCCATGAAATATGTCACTTCATGCATGGTGCACACACCCCAAGTGTACACCCAACATCTGGATGCTGCACAAGCGAAGTGCCTGATTGCTGCCTTTGGCACAGTGCAGTAGCCACTGCTCTGATATGACTTCTTTCTTCTTGTGCTACCTGGAGCCATTTCTATCAGAGGCAACTGAAATTCTCCTATGAAAAGAAGTTTGGTTGGCACCCTCACAATTAAATGATACAATCACAAATAATCACCAAAATTTTATTTAACTTGAACAGATTTTGTATGGAAGTGCATTAGAAGAAAGAGAAAGATGACTGGCTACCATATTATTAACTGCTGGTGGGCCTTCCAGTTTGTAAAAAGAGACGGGCTGTATTTATAAGACCTGGATTTTTTCTTTTAAAATAATTTATCCACTGGGGGAAAAAGACTGAAGAAATTACGATGGCAAGAAATGTCACACATACTAGTAAGATAAATTATCTGTATAGTGTCCATCTGAATGTTCAAAATTCTAATCCAAATTACTGGAATGTTATAGCTGGAAGAGACCTCATGAACAGTCTATGAAAAACAGAGATATGGAAGACAGAATGGATAATGGACAGCCAATATATGGGTGTTGAGTATTTCTTTTTTTTTTTAATGTTTATTTATTTACTTTTGAGAGAGACAGAGAGAAAGGGAGGGAGGGAGCACTTGTGCGCATGCATGCACGTGCATGAGCAGTGAAGGGGCCGGGCCGAGAGCGGGGGAGAGAGAGAATCCCAAGCAGGCTCTGCGCTGTCAGTGCAGAGCTCGATGCAGGGCTCACTCATGAGATCATGACCTGAGCTGAAATCAAATCAGATGCTTTAACCCACTGAGCCACCTAGGTGCCCCAGGTATTGACTATTTCTAAAGAAAACTCCAAAACAAATGGAAGAGAAGCACTAGTTAAAGAATAGTTTCCTTGAGTCGAAGAAAATCCCAAATCTTCTGATGAAAAAGCTGTATCACGTTTAAGGGAAAATTAAACAAAATATTTAGATGTAAACTTGTGAAACTGAATTTCAAAAATAAAGAACACCACGGGTTTTCAGAAGAAAAACATTACCCACAAAATCAGGTTTCTCCCAAATGTCACAGAGTAATAGGATATGATGGGAAAGTGTATATAAGATATTAAGGGGGAAAGGTTATGTGTGATTCAATAGTTCTGTATTAAGTCATGTGCGAAAGCCACAAAACTAATTCTTACCTATATAGAAGAATTCCACTCTCTCTGAAAAACATTCAGAGATGTACTATCAATAACTAGGAAACTAATCAAAATAGAACCTTTTGATGTCAAGTGCAAGGTACAGAAGTCCTGACAGTGAGCATGGAAATTAATTAAATGTAGAAAGTCAGAATAATGAATGGAAAATGGTTAAAAACCACTGCAAAAGTTAAAATAATTCAAATTCTGATCCTGTAAAAAAAAAAAAATCCCATTTTTAATACAAACAATTTGGTTTAATAATATAAACAACTAATAAGAGGGAGTCTTTCCAGGGGAAAAAGAACAAGTACTCCCAGAGTACTCAGTATTCCACGCAAAGATTAAAAAAAAAAAAACAACCAAAACCAAACTTACAGATCAAAATTAAGTGCTTAGTCAGCACTAAAGCACATGACAAAATAGTCCAGTTCTCCTTAGTTCTCACCCTACAAAGCATTTTTACAGAAGATAAAGACACTGAAAAGAGATGTTTGGTAGAATCTATGCATTTATGTGTCCTTATGACATAGAAAGGAAGAATTAAAACCTTCTCAAAGAATTTTAATCACCTGCCATAAAGAATTAAAAAGGCAAAGAGTTTTCCTAGAGACTACTTACGCTTTACAGATGATGGAGTGCTGAACCTCAAATTCCAAGTTAGTAATAACAGGGCAAGTGTATACCCTGGTAGCTGAAATATCTGATGAAGTTTCTTCTCCAGGAACAGGTTCAGTCTTCCAAGTTTTATTTAACTTTTCCATGTCCTCTTTCAGCTGGTCTAAGCACTGACTTAAAAATTCATGAGCATCCTAAGAAGGCACAATATCTTTAATTATAAGATCAAAGCCTTTCTTGTCACAAAAATAGCTTGCTAACATTGTGATTTATACAACTAAAGCATTTGGAAGTTAATTAACACAAAAAAGGTCAGATTTATTCTAACAATTTGGGGGTACATATTTTGTGAATAAGAATAAATGACGGATTTTATATTTTTAACTACCAGGGGGACTAGCATGAATAAATAAATGAATCATTCCTACTTTAAGAAAAAGTATGTTAGCTTTTGTAGCTAAAATAGCCCAAGTTCCCGTAATGGCAAACGATATCTGTATTATTAAAATACAATAAAATACATGGAAGAGTCATATTAAACCTTACCCTAAGTCCTCAGGTTTTACAACCTGTGATGAACACATGTACACAAATCTCATTTTAAAATAAAAGTCAGGTAACACACTGAAATCATTTCAATTTCCCTTATCTCTAAAGTGTTTAAAAACAATGAGTACTCACATTCTGCATATAACCAGAGAATCTCTCTGCTGTGGCTGAAATGGCATTTTTAACCTTCTTGAGTAAATCTTTTTTGGTCTCTGAATTACAGATATCTTTTTTAACAAGCAAGTGTGCAAAGCGTCTGTTAAAACAAGAGACAAATTTAGTGAAGTTTTACAAAAGTTTGGATAGCATGATATCTGAAAGACTATTATTACCAATAAAACTTTGAACTTTAACATTTATTTTTGAGAGACAGAGCGTGAGTGGGGGAGGGGCAGAGAGGGAGACACAGAATCCAAAGCAGGCTCCAGGCTTTGAGCTGTCAGCACAGAGCCCGACACGGGGAGCTTAAACCCACGAACTGTGAGATCATGACCTGAGTCGAAGTCAGATACTCAACTGACAGCAACCCACGTGCCCCTAAAACTTTAAGCTTTAAGTGTCTAAGGCACATAAAATTTTAAGTGTCTGCAACTGTTATTCTATAATTAATAAGGTAAACGTTTATTTAGTAAATATGTAACAATTACCTGATAAGTGCATTGAGTGGAATTTTCTTCCATGGGATACCTTGCTTAAGCAAGTCATTTGCAAATGATTGGAGTGAAAACAGAGATTGTAAAATAGCATTCATATAGCAGGTATTTCCCAAATTGGAGAAGCTGAAAATGAAAAAAAATAAATAAATAATGCTTTTGAAGACAATAGTAGTTCCTGACATATGTTCATTAAAGCAGGGGTTCTCCACTACAGCATGCTTCAGAATCACATAGAGGGCTTGTTAAAATACATATTGCTAAGCCCTGTAGGTCTAAACAGAGAGGGTGCAAAACTGCATTTCTAACAAGATTCCAGTTGATGCTGATGCTGCTGGTCTGAGGACCATACTCTGAGAACCACTGCATTATAAGATTATAACAAGTAAAACTGTACATTTTCAAATGAATGTTAAAAAGAACTGGGGACTTGTTCAAAGAGTTATCTGTTCTTATTTATAATTTTAATTTTTCATTGAGATATAACTTACTCATTACTCTTCAGGATATGCCCAGAAGTAGAACTGCTAGATCACAGGATATATGTATTTGGCTTTAATGGGTATTGCCAAACATATTCTAAAGCATATATTTTTAAAAAAACTTCTATTTGAAAATATTCCCAAACTGTCAGAAAAGTTGCACAAGAATATTCTTTATCCAGATTCATCAACTGTTAACCTTTTGCACTATATGCTTTGCCATTTAATGCATCTCTCTCTGTATTTCTTATGACGCGTGTGAGAGTAAGTTGCATAAATCGTAACTCTTAAGCCCTATATACTTCAGGGTGTATTTCATAAGAACATTCTCTTATATAACCAAGGTAGAGTTACCAGCATTATAAAATTTAATGCCGATATACTCTTATCTAACATACTTCAATCCAATTTTGCCAACTGGCCCAATATGTTTATAGCATCCGCCCCCTGACCCCTGGGCTAAGCACAAGATTCAGTCCAGAATAGGATGATGCATTTAGTACTCGTGTCTCTTCAGTTTTTTTTTTTTTTTTTTTTTAAATCCAGAGTACTTCTTCAGCTTTCTCTTTCACGACATTGACACTTGTGAAGAATACATCCTCCCCCCCCCCATCACTATTTTTTAATGGACTGTTCTTCATGTTGGGTTTGTTATTTCTTCATGAGATTCAGCCCAGGCTGGAAAAACACAGTGACATATAGTGATACTGTCTCCTTCCAAGGGTATCACATTCAGAGGTACATGATATTACTGTACTATTCATTGGTGATGTCAATTTTGAATACCCTGAAGAACTTCCACTTCAGACTATGAGAAAGTATCAGGGTCTGGAATTATCCTACCATCATAAACAATGGGGGGAAAAAAAGGACAAAATATTGGACAACAGGCAGCGTAGGACTGTGACTCTTATTAGAAGGGAAGCAGTGTGAATCCTACCATTATGCAGGGTTTCTGGCTGCAGGCAATTTGTGAACTACAGTCCAGGGAGGCATACCCAAACAGAGCCCAGGAATTAAGCTGAACTGAGTTGAAACAAATCAGAGTTTGATAGGCTGAGATTGCTTAGATTTCTGGGACAGAGGACCTGAGGGGAGGGAGGTGTGCAAAGGAAAAGCTCCAGAAATAGGCACAGTCTGTTGAGTATTCAGCTAAATACCAACCTGTGCATGTTTAGGGTGAAACCCTGTGACACCAGGCAAGAACTTCAAGGAAAAGAATGATTATTGGAGATTTTTTTTTCTAATGTTTACTTTTGACACACACAGAGAGAGAGAGAGAGAGAGAGAGAGCGCGCGCGCGAGCGAGCATGAGCGGGGGAGGGGCAGAGAGAGAGGGAGACACAGAATCTGAAGCAGGCTCCAGGCTCTGAGCTGTCAGCACAGAGCCCGACGCAGGGCTCAAACCCACAGACCACGAGATCATGACCTGGGCCGAAGTCGACGCTCAACCGACTGAGCCACCCAGGCGCCCCATGGGGAACTATTAGCAGAATAATTTCCAGAGCTCTTGCAGGACCCAAAATTGGTTGAATTCCAACCAGAGGAGAGAGATCTAGATGAACTCAGAGGGCATTAGCAGAAATACCAGAAGACCTATGCTTTAGGAAATGAATTACATTAGCCTTAGAATAAAGTCTACTCTAGGTTTAACACCAAAGAGCTTAAACAAAAGTCTCAGAATAATCACACCCAAGTTGCAGATATTAAAATAGCTATTATAAATATACTTTTTTTTTCACATTTTTAAAAAATGTTTTGAGAGACAGAGAGAGACAGACAGACAGACAGATAGAGTGCAAGCAGAGGAGGGGCAGAGAGAGGGAGTCACAGAATCCAAAGCAGATTCTAGGCTCTGAGCTCTCAGCAGAGCCTGAAGCAGGGCTCGAGCTCACAAACTGCGAGATCATGACCTGAGCTGAAGTTGGATGCTTAACCAACTGAGCCACCCAGGTGCCCTGCTATTATAAATATGCTTTAGAGGTGCCTGGGTGGCTTGGTCGGTTAAGTGTCTGACCCTTGATCTTGGCTCAGGTCTTGACCTCACGGTTTGTGGGTTCAAGCCCCACATCGGGCTCTGTGCTGACAGCGTGGAGCCTACCTGTGATTCTCTTCCTCTCCCTCTCTCTCTGTCCTTCCCCTTTCATGCTGTCTTTCTCTCTTTCTCAAATTAAATAAACTTAAAAAAAAATACTTCATGTGATCACAGGTGCAGAGAAAAACATAAGAGGAAAGAAATGAAAAATATAAATAAGCCCCAAACTAATTTTAGAGATTAAAAACACAGTGAATGAAAATATTATTGAATGAGATTAATAGCAGATTAGACACTAAAGGAAATACCACTGAACCTGAAGACACAGCAACTTAAAACATATTTAAATATAGTATTATATTCCAATTTAAATAAAATATAATTTTATACATTCGATTTTATATATTTTAAAAATATTTTATGTATACATATAAGCAAACATGTATATTTTTATTTCTTTTGTAAAAACAGAAGACAGATGGAATGCTATATGGTATATACTTAGTAACTTGTTTTTTTAATCTACCAACACATACTTCATTATTTTCATGTTTCTTTTTTAAATTTATTATTATTATTATTTTTCATTTTTAGAGAGAGAGTGAGTGAGTAGGGAAGAAGGACAGAAGGAGAGAATCTTAAACAGACTCCACCCTCAGCAGGGAGCCTGACTTGGGGGCTCAATCCCCACAATGCTGGGATCATGACCTGAGCTGAAATGGAGTCAGATGCTCAACCAATTGAGCCACCCAGCCACCCCGGGTTTCTTGTTTACCACTACTAGGTATGAAACAGTATTTCATTTTGGCTATGAGTTTATATACCTTCTTCAACTTTTTACACTTTTTTTCATAGCTGCACAATTCTCCTTTGTTTCTAGAAATCTATTTCATCTAGTCACCTAATTTATTTATTTATTTTTTTCAACGTTTATTTATTTTTGGGACAGAGAGAGACAGAGCACGAACGGGGGAGGGGCAGAGAGAGAGGGAGACACAGAATCGGAAACAGGCTCCAGGCTCTGAGCCATCAGCCCAGAGCCTGACGCGGGGCTCGAACTCACGGACCGCGAGATCGTGACCTGGCTGAAGTCGGACGCTTAACCGACTGCGCCACCCAGGCGCCCCTAGTCACCTAATTTATTGATGTAATCATAGAACGGTCTTAAAATCCTTTTTATTTTGGTAAGATTGGTAGTAATGTACCCACTTGTGTTACCGATTTTAGTTATGTGAGTCTTCTATTTTCGTCAGTTTAAAGGTTTGTTGATTTTGTTGATCTTCTCAAAGAAACAACTTTTGGTTTGGACGACTGTCTCTTGTTTTTCTATTCTTTATTCATCTCTTCTCTAATCTTTATTATTCTCTTCCTCCTGCTAGCTTTGGGTTTAGTTTGCTCGTCTTGAGCTAGTTCTTTAAGGTGTAAAGTTAGATCATTGATTTGAGGTCATTTTTTAAAATATCATGAGAAAAAATACATAAAACTTACCATTTAACCACTTTATACATTTTTTTAAAAAAGCAAACTCTATGCTGAACGTAGGGCTCAAACTCACGACCCAGAAATCAAGAGTTGCAGGCTTTGCCGACTGGGCCAGTCAGGCACCCCACCATTTAACCATTTGAAGGTGTACAGTTCAGATACCTTAAGTGCACTCATGCTGTGGTGCAACTATTACCACCATCTATCTCCAGAACTATACTGTTTTCCACAGTAGCTGCACTATTTTACATTCCCACCAGGAAAGTATAATGGGTTCTAATTTTTCTACAGCCTCACCAATGTTTCTTTTTTAATGTAAGTGTTTGCTGCTATAAATTTCCCTCTGAGTACTGCTTTTGCTGCATCCCGTTAATTTTGGTATGCCGCTAGGGCTTTCATTCATCTTTAAGTATTTTTAAATTTCCCTTGTGATTCCTTCTTTGACTTCATTAGTTAAAAGTGTGTTGTTTAATTTCCACATATTTCCAGTTTTCCATCTGTAATTGATTTCCAGCTTCATTCTATTGTGGTTGAAGAAGATACTTTATATGATTTCAAACTTTTAAAATGGAGACTTACTTTGTGGTGTAACATATGGTCTGTCTCAGAGAATGTTTCATGTGCATTTGAAAAGAAAATATATTCTGTCGTTGATGGGCAGAATGTTCTATATATGTCCCATACATCTAGGCAGTTTATAGTGTTGGTCAAATCACATGTTTTCCTTAGTGATTTTTCTGTCTATATGCCCTATCCATTACTGAAACTGGAGTATTGATGATATTTAGCTATTATTTTATAATGTTTATTCTCTTTGGCTTATTATTTATTTTAAAAAAATTTTAATGCTCATTTTTGAGAGAGAGAGTGAGCAGGGGAGGGGCAAAGAGAGAGGGAGACACAGAATCTTAAGAAGGCTCCAGGCTCTGAGCTGTCAACACAGAGCACGATGTGGGGCTAAAACCCACAAACCATGTGATCATGACCTGAGTCGAAGCTGGTAGCTCAACCGACTGAGCCACCCAGGCGCCCCTCTCTAAAGTTTATTTAAAAATTTTGTCTATTAAGTCCAATGTCTATGTTTCCTTAGCAATAGTTTCCATTAATTTCTTCTACCAATGGGCCATACTTTCTTATTTCTTTGCATGTTTTTAAGTTTTATGCTGAACATTTTGAATATTATAATAATTATGGAAACTGGATTCTTATCTCTCCTCAGAATTTGTTTTTGTTATTTACTGTAGCTACGTGTTTAGTGAGTTTTCTAAACTCTTTTTGTAAAGTCTGTGATTATTTGTCATGTGTGGTCCCTGAAGTCGCTGTTCCTTTGGCTTGTCTCCAGCTAATGTTCTGACAGATTTCCTTGAAACCTGGAGGAGAGAAAGTGAAGAAAAAAAGGAGAAAGAGGGAAGAAGGAAAAGAAGTAGAAGAAACAACAAAATGAAAAAACTTCTCCCAGGCTCTGAACATTGGCATTATGCAGGGGCACACTTTGAGTGCTTATCTGGGTCATTTATAAACTCTGTCTCAGCCTTCACTGCCACCTTGCACTGATCTTACAGACTGGCCAGAAGTGAAAGCTTCATATCTTCTTAGGTCTTTTCTGAGCATGAGTCTTGGGCATGTGCATGTTTTTCAAAATTCCTCAGCATACACAGGAGTTTTAAAAAGTCCCAATTTCCTATCATTTTTATTTTTAATTAATTAATAAAAAATTTTTTTTAAGTTTATTTACTTTGAGAGACAGAGAGAGCACAAGCAGAAGAGGGGCAGAGAGAGAGAGAGAATTCCAAGCAGGCTCTGCACTGTCAGTGTGGGGCCTCATGCGGGGCTTGAAATCACTAACCTCGAGATCATGACCTGAGCCGAAGTCAGAAGCTCAACTGATTGAGCCGCCCAGGTGCCCCCTATCATTTTTTTTTTTTAATATTTATTTATTTTTGAGAGAGAGAGAGAGAGAGAGAGAGACCGACCAGGGAAGGGGCAGAGAGAGAGAGAGAGAGAGAGACCAGGGAAGGGGCAGAGAGAGAGAGAGAGAGAGAGAGAGAGAGAGAGAGAGAGAGAGAATCTGAAGCAGACTCCAGGCTCCGAGCTGCCAGCACAG
Source organism: Felis catus (assembly GCF_018350175.1). Lineage (NCBI taxonomy): Eukaryota > Metazoa > Chordata > Mammalia > Carnivora > Felidae > Felis > Felis catus. Next base: position 202,448,200 of record NC_058375.1, read on the forward strand.
AGCCCAACGTGGGGCTTGAAGTCACAAACCGTAAGATCATGACCTAAGCTGAAGTTGGATGCTTAACTGACTGAGCCACCCAGGCACCCCGCCCCGATCATTTTTTAAATTGCCTTTTTCTTGATTTAGTGTTTGCTTGATTGCTGTAAACCTCTGTTTTCCACAGAGTTCTGACAAAGTTGATTCTGACAGTTTTGCTTGATTTTTCAATGGCTTTGTGAAGCAACAGAACGTGGGACTTCCACCACTTTATTGAGATCTTCTTCCCCTGTCAAGTTTTTAAATTCTTTGTATTTTAGAAAGATCAGCACAATATTTATGATACATGTTGCAAATATTTGCTCCTAATTTTTCTTAGTTTATGCTTTTGGCCATGAAAATTCTAATTTTTTTAATGTTTATTTTTGAGTGAGAGAGAGGGAGAGAGAGAGGGGGAGGGAGGGAGATTATAAGCAGGAAAGGAGCAGAGAGAGGGAGACAGAAGATCTGAAGTGGGCTCCGTGCTGATAACAGAGAGCCTAATGTGGGAGCTTGAACTCACGAACCACAGATGGTGACCTGAGCCGAAGTCAGATGCTTAATGGACTGAGCCACCCAGGAGCCCCAAATGTAATTTTTATGTACACAAATTTATCAATCTTCTACTGAATCTTGATTTTGAGTCACAGTTACAAGCCTTTCCCTACACTAAAATTATAAACAAATGCACTCCCAGTTTCTTTTAGTATTTAAAGTTTCATTTTTAAGGGTGCCTGGGTGGCTCAGTCGGTTGAACATCCGACTTGGCTCAGGTCATAATCTCACAGTAAGTGGGTTTGAGCCCCATGTTGGGCTTTGCACTGACAGCATAGAGCCTGTTTCAGATTCTCTGTCTCCCTCTTTCTCTGTCCTTCCCCAACTTGTGCCCTAGCCCTCTCAAACAGTAAAAAGTTTTTAAAAAGTTCCATTTTTAAAATTGAGGACTCTAATTTTGAATTTATTCTTGTGTACAGTTGAGATGAATCTAACTATATTTTTCAAAATAGCCATATAGATATGTCAACCCCATTTATTAAAAGAAAAATACTTCTTGTCCCTGGACTTTCTATTCTGTTCCACTGACCTGTCTATTCATGTATCAGTACTAAGCTATTTTATTTTAATTTAAAAAACCATTTTTTTAATGTTTATTTATTTCTGAGAGAGAGAGAGAGAGACAGAGTCTGAGCAGGGGAGGGGCAGAGAAAGGAGGAGGCACAGAATCCGAAGCAGGCTCTAGGCTCCGCGCTGTCAGCAAGCACCCGACGCGGGGCCCAAACTCACAAACTGTAAGATCATGACCCGAGCTGATGTAGGACACTTAACTGACTGAGCCACCCAGGTGCCCCAATACTGAGCTATTTTAATCATACGGACTTTATAATATTACAAATATAGTAAGACTATTCCCCCCCTTTATTTCTTCCCAGTATTTTCCTAACTTTCTGTGTTTTTCCATATCAACCTTTTTTTAAAAAGTAGGCTTCATACCCAGTGTGGAGCCCAATGTGGGGCTTGAACTCATGACTCTGAGATCAAGACCTGAGTGGAGATCAAGAGTCAGACTCAACCAGCTGAGCCACCCAAGAGCCTCTCCATATGAACCTTTGCACACAAAAACATCAACTAGCCTAGCTCCATAAAAAAGCTTTTCAGTCTTTTTATTTGGATCACATTAAACTTACAAATCATTTTAGGGAGAACCATATCTTGATCATGCTAGGATGTCCCCCACCCCAAGAACATGGATATTTCACATGTATTTAAGTTTATTTTATGTCTTTTTGAAGCATTTTATAGTTTCCTTCATTCAATTTTAAGTAACTCTTGCTAAGTTTCTTTCCATGTATACACATACATACACACACACACAAAACCTTTTTTTGTTGCTACTGTACATGGGGCCTTCTGTTCCATTATCTTCCATCTGATTATCTGTATTAATATACCAAATTGTTCTGTATGTTAATTTCCAATCCTGCTCTCTGCCTAAGGCTTTGAGTTAGTTTCACCATGGTTTATAGGTCTTTCTTTTCCAATGCTTATGTCTCTATGTCCTTTCTCTTGTGTAACTGCATTGGTTAGTACTTCCAATACAAAATTAAATAGAAATATAAATAGCAGGCATCCTTGATTTTTTCCTTACTAAACACTGGTTTTAAAAGTGAGGTATATATTTATTTATTTATTTTTAATTTTATTTTTTAATGTTTTTATTTATTTTTGAGACAGAAAGAGACAGAGCATGAGCAGGGGAGGGGCAGGGAGAGAGGAAGACACAGAATCCAAAGCAGGCTCCAGGCTCTGAGCTGTCAGCACAGAGCCTCACGCGGGGCTTGAACCCACGAGCTGTGAGATCATGACCTGAGCTGAAGTTGGATGCCCAACCGACTGAGCCACCCAGGCGCCCCAAAAGTGAGGTATATATTTAATCAGGTTAAGGAAGTATTCACTGATTCTTGTGTTTTCAAATGTTTTTATCAGAAATGAGTGTTTTGTCAAAGATTTTTTTAGTATCAACAAAGAAAGTCATATGATTTTTTTCTTTGGCCTAGTAGTACAGTAAATTATAATAATAGGTTTCCTAATATCGAACTATCTTGCAATCTTGGTATGAACTTGTTCGGTCACAGTTTATTATTTTCTTAATGTGATACTGGAATAGAAATATGTCAGTATTTAACTTAAGGTTTCTTGCATCAGTATTCATAAATGATACTGGTTTGTAACTTTTTGTGTGTACTACTTGAACAAACACATACAGTAAAACCTTGGATTATGAGTAACTTGTTCTGCGAGTGTTCCAGAAGAGCGAACATTTCTGATAAATTTTAACTTAATAAATGAACGATGTCTTGCAATATGAGTGGTATGTGATGCCGAATGTCACATGATCACAACTGAGCTAATGGCTCTCTCTCTCTCTCTCACACCGTGGGATTGTGGGTGATCGTCCCCCATGCTCAGATGCTCAGATTCAGGCCCTGGTGTTTGGCAGAAATCAGTGATTTCAGTGATTTTTCAGAATGTTGGAAGGTGCCCACAACTGGCACTCGTGTATTTTTTGTCACATCAAAGCACCTCTGGACAGTCCTTTGCTTTTCCATACAAGAGTAAGCTCAGGAATGCTTTGCTTCATTCTAGGTCAGGCTGTCTGCGGATACAGATCCTTTCCTCTGCAGCCTTATTGCCAGTTATATTAAATACAGTATATGACAAGAGCTTATTAATACTGTACTGCAGTCAACATCTGTTACTGAAAGTTGTCCTACACAACAGTCCTCCTCTCTCCTATCTCCCTCACACCAGCCATGAAGGTTTTCAAAGATAAGTGCAGGTTAATTTATTTTTCTTTATATTTTGTATTTTCTTTATTATTTTGTATTACAGTAATCATTTTTTTAAGTTTATTCATTTATTTTGCGAGAGACAGAAATCATGGGTGGGGTAGGGGCAGGGAAAAAGAGGGAGAGAGTGAGAATCCCAAGCAGGCTCTGTCAGCATGGAGTCTGATGTGGGGATTGAACTCACGAACCATGAGATCATGACCCGAGTTGAAATCAAAGTCGGACACGTAACCAACTGAGCCACTCAGGTGCCCCTATTTATACTTTTTTATAGTGCCATTAACTCTTACTTCTTAAGCTTTTTCTTTTACTATCTAGTCTGTCCATTTTAAAAGGCAACCTTTGACTCATACCTATTACCTCTGACACAATTATTTTATTCTACTTTTTCTTTTCTCTCCCTTTCCATTTCCTTTCAGATGCAATCATACTCCTTTGACAGAAGACGTAATGTTTATATACCATCTTTCCATGTGTTCCCACCATTGTTTTAGTCTTAGCTCTACAACCAAATACATGAAAGTTCATCACCTATCTCCTGTCAATGTCTCCCTTGTCACCTCTTGGTTGGACGAAGCTCACACTCTGCAGATTCCTCATGAAGAGCATATGTATACAGTTTTTGGAGTTCTTCCACTTCAAAGCTTATTTTTTCTAGCCTGCATACTTGGCTGCTTGGATTGGCACAATCTTTGTGCATCCTTTCTTTCCTCAAGTTTCTTCAAAATTTTGTTCTTTTCTTGTCTTGCTTTGAATGATGACTTGAGAAGTCTGGTATCGGTCTTCTCTTGCCCTTGCAAATAATTTCATCCTTTTGACTCAAGCACTGAGGATTTCTCCGTATCTTTAAAGTCTAATAAAACTTAATCTAAAGTCTAACAGTTTTCTTATCTTTAAAGTCTAGACTGTTAGACTCTAATGGGACCTTCCTTGCCTGTTTCCGAGTTCAACTCTTTCTCCCTGATTGTTTATTATTTACTTACTTATTTACTTATTTATCTCTGATTGTTCATACTTCTCCATCTCATCTCCACTCCCCCTGGGGTGGTTCTTCTGTTTTCCTTCAAAGCCCCTTATTAAATTTTCATGTAAACTTATTTTCCCTTGGGGACCTTTAATTTAGCCTTTTGATATGATGTCTTTCTTCTTTTTTTCTGAGCATAAGCAACTGCCATTTCTTCCTGTTTGCCCATTTTGATTTAGGGTTTGAATTCCTGATCCATGGTGTTTTTTTCATACCTTCAAATGCTTGTCTAAGGACATTTAATTCAGTTTTGGGTGTTATACAACAGTTTTCTCATGGTTCACGGTGATTGCAGGGGTACGATTTTTTTTGGTCTAAATATTTTGAATCATGTTTTTTTTCCCTATAATTTTGTACGGACAGGGTTCCTAAGTATATCTTCTTCTGTTAGTATAGGAAAAAGCTGTTTCTTTAACGGAAGATGGTAGTGGTGGTAGAAGACAAGGCAGGGTTGGCATGTCTTGTTTGCCCTTTATTTCAGCACAACTCATCATTTTTCTCTCATTTTTTTCTTTTGCTTCTAAACCAAGTCTCCAGGTTTGGATGATTCCTTCCCCACAAGTAATGCTTCTTTGAGACTGTTACTTCTGACACCAATTACTTTCAAGTTCCTTTCCTGTAACCAGAGCTGTGAACTACCAAGATCCAGACTTATATTCAGTATTTCAGCAGATGGTATCCGATTTTTTTTTTTTCCTATGCTTCATCTAAGCCTTCTACCGCCTATATATTTTTGTTTCATGGAATCTCTAAAGCCTCCTATCCCCAACTCAGCACTCACAGGCTTAAAGCAGTAGAAAATAACACTATTGGCATTTGGTTTGCTTCTCTACCCAGAAGGTAGTTTGAAGGTGATAGTATTCTTTCTCTCCTAGTAATGCTAATGGTTATGTGTGCTTTTCTTTGCACTACTCATTCATTTTACATTTTTTTGAGGATTTGTAAGGAACAATGGAATTAGGTGGCCTCCTTTAACCTCTAGATCTGGCAGTTTTCCACTGTTTGTTGTTGTTTTTTAATTTTTTAACATTTATTCATTTTTGAGAGACACAGAGAGACAGAGCGTGAATGGGGGAAGGGCAGAGAAACAGGGAGACACAGAATCTGAAGCAGGATCCAAGCTCTGAGCTGTCAGCACAGAGCCCAACGTGGGGCTTGAACTCACCAACTGTGAGATCATGACCCGAGCCGATGTCAGACACTTAACCAACTGAGCCACCCAGGCACCGCTGTTGTTGTTGTTTTTAAGGAGTCCTTAGTCCTGAGTACTTAGCCTACTTGAAACCCTACAGTCTAATTCATGAAACAAGTCTGAAAAAAAGAAAGCTATATTCCTAGAGATGGGTATAGGTATATACGAAAATTAAAGAAACACTAGAAGTAGACAGGAAGTCTGGAGCATCAACAGTGGGTAACTCATGAGAATTTCAAAGGACTCTGGAGGAAGCAAATGACAGAGACCAGAAATGGAAACAAAGACCAGAAAACAAAGACCGCATAAGAGGAGACAATAAGAAAATGAGACAAATATGATGAAGATAGAGACAAGATCTGGATAAAAAATGGTCACAAGAAGGGACAGGTATGACTAATATAACAAGAATGTTGTCTAGTAAGGAGAAAGCAGGATAATAATGAGGCAGACCAAAAATTTGGTGAAAAAAGCACAGGGGAAAAAAAGCTCAGAGAAAAGGAACAGGAAAACAGAGAAGAAAGTGAAATGTCTTCACTGTAAATTCTATATCATTATCTGCTATGACATGAAGCATATAAATCACTATGGATAAGCAAAATTGGGAGATGCCACTCATTCAAGTAAAAAGATTACCTTAAAGCAGGTACAAAAGCAATAATTTGAGCAACACTGAAAACAAACTGGTAGATGTGAGGAGAGCAGTTTGGTAAGAATAATAAAAAAATTTCAAAACTTCAAAATTGTAGTCTTAACAAAAATACACTTCCAAAAATTTATACTAAAGTTCTAATAAATATTAAAAAGATATGCATGAGAATCTTCATTCTAGCCTAGATGGTAATGGGAAAAAAGGGAAATCTAAATGTACACTAACATGGTTAAAAGTTATGTCATAATATAGGAGGAAGCCCATGATTAGTATGGAGTGAAAAAAAATCAAGGAACAGAGAAGTAATAGAGCACAGGGGTTAAGAATGCAAGTGGAGCCCAACTGACGAAGTTTACTACTGCTGTACCACTGACTATATCACCTTGAGAAAGTTAGTTACCTTATCTAAGTCTTAGTTACTTCATTTGTAAAAACCGATTTTTTTTTTTTAAGTTTGTTTATTTACAGAGAGTGTGAGACCACCTGTGCCGGGGGGGGGGGGGGGGGGGAGGGAAGAGAGAAGAATCCTAAGCAAGCTCTGTGCTGTCAGTGCAGAGCCCAATGAGGGGCTCGATCCCACAAACCATGCATGAGATTATGATCTGAGCCAGAATCAAGAAAGAGTCAGATACTTAACCAACTGAGACACCCAGGCACCTCTAAATGCAGATATTTCAGGGGCGCCTGGGTGGCGCAGTCGGTTAAGCGTCCGACATCAGCCAGGTCACGATCTCGCGGTCAGTGAGTTCGAGCCCCGCGTCGGGCTCTGGGCTGATGGCTCAGAGGCTGGAGCCTGTTTCCGATTCTGTGTCTCCCTCTCTCTCTGCCCCTCCCCCGTTCATGCTCTGTCTCTCTCTATCCCAAAAATAAATAAAATGTTGAAAAAAAAAATTTAAAAAAAAATAATAAATAAATGCAGATATTTCATACATCTATCTCACAGAGCTGCTATGAGAATTTAAAGAAAAAAAATCTATTTAAACACTTAGTACACAGTATTTGGCATGTAACAAATACTTTAGGTAAGAGCGCTACAATTATTATTAGTTATTATATTGTGATCTCTCTCTCCTTTTAAGTTTATTTTGAGAGAGAGTGCATGTGCAAGCAGGGGAGGGGCAGAGAGAGAGGGAGAAAGAATCCCAAGCTGGCTCTGGGAGCTGTCAGCACAGAGGCAGAGCCTGACACAGAGCTCGATCTCACGACCGTGATAATCATGACCTGAGCCAAAAGCAAGAGTTGGACGCTCAACCAACTGAGCCATCCAGGCGCCCTTATGATCTCCTTTTTATGTGTTTAATAAAACTCTAAGCATAAAGAGGCTGGGGAGCATATAAATAAAATTTAGTGCTGAAATATCTCAGGAGAAGGATGAAGTGCATGTGATTAGAAAATACACTTTTTTTGCCTTATGATTAGTATGTTATACGTATGAATTTTTTTCAAAGTTCAAAAACGGGAGATCAGATAATGGCCTGATATATCATTACTAATGGATATGATAAATCTTTAATAAGGGAGTATATATTTTCAAACTGTAATTAATATGACTCCTTTCATTCTTTTTTACACCAAGCAATATATACTTTAGTTAATCACTTTACAAAAAGAAAGTAAAATACAAGGAATTTACTTACCCCTGCAGTTGCTGCTGTTGGTGAGAGGAAAGGGGCACTCTTGGTTTGTTCCAGCCAGCATAATCCTGATTACACCTCAGCTTTTTGACAGAAAGAGGAGCCGGCTGTGGAAGAAACCCCAAACTTCTTTTGGCAGAGGGAGTTTGGCTTGAAACATTAGTCCTATAAAAAAGAACAGACAATGAGGAAAGCAAAACAATTTTGAATATTATTTTCCCCCCTAGAAGATTCAGAGCAGTCAATGTCTGAAAAAAAAAAATCCTAAATTTGGGGAAATATCCATAATGATGATCACTTGGAAAAAATTCCACAAATGTAAATTAGCAAGTCTGTCAATAGCTGAAGAAGCCTGTGACACTGTACCTACTTAACCTATAATCAAAATAACCCAAGTTAATGGCTTGAAAAAAACTATAATACAGTTTTACTTTACTATTTACTTTTATTCACTTAATAGATATATTAGTACCCAGTCTTGAAAATATTTAGGCAGTTAACTTTTTTTTCCACTACTGCAAATAATGACACAACAAATATTCTTACCCAGTTTCCTGGAGAACTTCCTTTAGTTTATATGCTTAGAAGTGAAAATGTTAGGAATAAGTATTTTCAATTTTAATTTTTAGTCTTCTGAAATCTTGTCACTGTTTTCCCAAAAGGCTGTACCAATTTCTATTTTCACTAATAGTGAATTTCTATTTCTTCACATGGTCTCCATCACATTAACGAGTAAAACATGATCTCATCGTTATTTTGCACATCTTTCTGATTACTACTGAGGTTGAACGTATTTTTATAATTGTTCTTCTCTGAACTGCTTTTGCGTACCCTTTGTTTTATACGGGGTTCTTAATGATTTGCAGTTTTTTAAATATTCCACATTCTTTTTATTTTTTTTAACGTTTATTTATTTTTGAGACAGAGAGAGACAGAGCATGAACAGGAGAGGGTCAGAGAGAGGGAGACACAGAATCTGAAACAGGCTCCAGGCTCTGAGCTGTCAGCACAGAGCCCGATGCGGGGCTCGAACTCACGGACCGCGAAATCATTACCTGAGCCAAAGTCAGCCGCTTAACCGACTGAGCCACCCAGGCGCCCCTCTAATTCTTTATTATATACTCTAAGTGTGAAACTTTGACGTAATCAAATTTATCAATCTTTTGTAGTTTCATATTTTTTTCTTTCATAACTGAGTTTTTATTGGTTGTTCTGAGGATCAGTACAGACACTTCAATTTGTATACAATTCTTAATGTATATACCAAAAGTCTAAAAACTCATGTAGCTGTGATTCTTTTCTAAAAGTTATTCCAGTGACCTTCCAGCTTAAAATCTGGAGGCAAATTTCCCTTAACAGTATATCAAGCACCAATATCTTCAAATGTTGATATGCTGTTACATTAAGTCCTATTAACTCACAATATCATATACACTACATACTTAAATTTTGAATCCTATAAAAGCTCATTAACAAAGTTACTAAGAAAACTAGACTACTATGACCAAGAAGTTACAGAGTACATAATTCTGACAGGGAGAGCCAAGATCAAGGAGTAGTTTTCTTTAGGAAATAATTCTACCAAAGACAACATGGGAATAAAAGTAATTTTAAAATGTTCAAGCAGTGCCTGGATGGCTCAGTCAATTAAGTGTCCAACTTCAGTTCAGGTCATGATCTTGCGGTTCCTGAGTTTGAGCCCCGCGTCGGGCTCTGTGCTGACAGCTCAGAGCCTGGAGCCTGCTTCAGATTCTGTGTTTCCCTCTGTCTCCCTGCCCTTCCCCTGCTTGCACTCTGTCTCCCTCTCTCTCTCAAAAATAAATGTTTAAAAAAAAAATTAAATAAATAAATAAAATGGTCAAGACAGGGGTGCCTGGGTGACTCAGTTGGTTAAGGGACCAACTCTTGATTTTGGCTCAGGTCATGATCTCACTGTTTGTGAGATTGAGTCCCACATCAGGCTCTGCACTGAGGGCACTGGAGCCTGCTTAGGATTCCCTCTCTCCCGCTCTCTCTCTCTCTCTCTCTGCCCCTCCCCTATTCGCACACTCTCATTCTCTCTCTCAAAATAAACATTAAAAAAACAGTTCAAGATCTATTAAAGGCATATCTGACTCCAAACTGCTATTTAGTATGCTTGGTATTATAGTATATAAAAACTACCCCACCTATGGAATGTTAAACTGACACCCAAGACAATCAAAGCCTCTCAAATTTATTTATTTATTTATTTATTTATTTATTTATTTATTTATTTATTTATTTATTTATTTATTTTTTCAAATTTAATTTTGGGACAGAGAGAGACAGAGCATGAACGGGGGAGGGGCAGAGAGAGAGGGAGACACAGAATCAGAAACAGGCTCCAGGCTCTGAGCCATCAGCCCAGAGCCCGACACGGGGCTCGAACTCACGGACTGCGAGATCGTGACCTGGCTGAAGTCGGACGCTTAACCGACTGTGCCACCCAGGCGCTCCAAAGCCTCTCAAATTTAATATCCTATTATTTTCTGGTTGTACCAAAAAATAAACAACCAGCAAATTATTTTACCTCTTAGAAAAAAGCATTTATACTTTAAAAATGGGATGAGATGGGATTCCCTCCATCTTAAAAATATTTCCAGAGGTACTAAAAAACTTACATTTACAAAACAGTTGATAAAAATATTCCTCTGGATTGTACAAGAAGGGAGACAGGGACCACTGATAAGACATGGTAATGATACTAATACAGACTTGGCTTCTTTCTCTCCTGCTTCATCAGAGGCTGGACTCTCATTTTTATTTTCTCCATTTTCTGCAGGTAAGTCTTTTGTTTCTTGGTTAGCCACTTCAGCCTGTTTTCCCTTTGCTGCACTTTTTTGTCTGAAGACTTATCCTTTCCTCCCTCTTTGGCTTCGTTTCCACTTTTGCAGGAGCAGGTTTCTCCTCCTTTGCTGCCCCCAGTGTGAAGCTGACCTTCCTCTGGGTACCATGGCAGTGGGCCATGGCACACGGAGAGCCTTCGTGAAGCTGGGCTGCCTGGCCACTGTGCTATTAATTTTATAAGTCTATAATTTAAGGTCACAGAAATATTTTCCTATTATTTTCTCTGAAAAGTCTTAACTCTTATTTTCTTCCTATTTAGGTCTTTAATCTGCCTAGACTTTTTTTTTTTTTTTTAAGGATTTTAAGTAATCTCTACACCCAGTGTGGGACTTTAACTCACAAACTCCAAGATCAAGGGTCACGTGCTCTACTGAGCCAGCAAGGTGCCCCTACCCTAAAATCTATCATTACCTTTCCATCAGTTGTATCTCTTACGATGCATTCCTAAACACTGTAGCTTGAACAATGCAAGGTGTATTTGTTTCCATCCTTTGGCTCTCAACCTTTTTTCATCTTTATGTTGTAGTTGTTTCTTTTAAATAGTATATAGATTATTTTTCTTCCTTTAATATCCAGTCTTTTTTAACAACAGTTAAAACAGTTTGTATTTATATTTAATGTCATGACTGATTCGGACTAATAACTTTTAATTTCCATATGCTAATTCTATCACCTGTGTCAGTATTTATTAACTTTTCTCCTCCATAAAGGCTGAATTTTCCTGCTTTTTTGTATGCCTAGTAAGTTTTCTTTGATGCCAGACACTGAGAATTTTTTAAGAGAGAAAGAGCATGTGCGAGTGGGGTAAGCGGGGCTTGGTAGGGAGAGAGGGAGAGACTCTTAAGGAGGCTCTGTGCCCAGTGCAGAGCCCAATGTGGGGCTCGATCTCACGACCCTGAGATCATGACCCAAGCCAAAATCAAGAATCAGAATGTCACCCAGGCGCCCCTGGATATTTTTGGTTTTTATAAACATTCTTGAATTTTGCTCTGGGATGTAATTAAGTTACCTGGAAACAGTAAGATCTTTTTGGGTCTTGTTTTTAAGGTTTGTTATGTGGGAACAGAGCAGCAATTAGTCCAGGGATGGTTTTCCTCACAAATGAGGCAAGGCCTTTCTTAGCACGCACACTGCTGCTATCAGAAATAGGAACTACCTCTAACTTTAGGTGAACTCCAAGTATTATTCCCTTAGATGCTTGGGGTGATTCTTTTCTAGGCCTTGGCTAGTTTCCTCACCTGAAAAATTGATCAGCAGTCAACTGAATACTCAAGGGGAACCCTCTGCAGATCTCTGCAATTCTTTCTCTGTGCAGCTATCCTCTCTGCTCGTCTGCTCTGTGAATTCCAGATGTCTTGACCTCCCAGGACTCCTAGCTTCATTTCCTCAACTCAGGAAGAGCACAGGGCTCTGACTGGTTCCCCTCCTTGTGTGGCAGCCTGAGAACTTTCTCCACGAAGCAAGGTAGGGCAGTTATAAGGCTAACTTCATTTGTTTTCCAACTTTCATGGATCACTGTCTTTCACTGCCTCCTGTCCAATATCATGTCCATACTGTTTCATATATTTTGCCCAGGTTCTCAGTTGTTTCATGACAGAAGGCAAATCTGGTCCCTATAACTCCATCTTGGCCAGAAGCAGAAGTCATCTTTAACTTTTTATTATGTATAACTTAAGTTCTCAAAAGGAACTTAAAATGTTTTAATTTCCCTATATTCTTCCCCACTCTATTTCTCTTTAGTATCTAAAATTTTATTAATTTTTTGCTTTCAATCCTATTGTCGCCTCATTTTATAAAAACTACCGAACTGTATTTAGATGTACAGAATAAGCCTGAAAGAATATTAGCAATAGTAGTTGCCTTTGGAAAGATAAAATAAACAACTAGGAATTAGAAAAGAAAGGGAGATTTACTTTTCACTGTTTGCACCCTGTAACTTCTGGAGTTTCTACCATATACATTTAGTATACAAATGAATAAATTGTAAACGTAGATTTTTAAATATGGTTTTATAATTTTTTGCTCAGGTATTTATTTTCACTCCTTCAATTTGCTTCTTGCTGAATTGTCTCTGTATATCTAAAAACAGCATTACTTGTCTGCATTTTTTTTTAATGTTTTTAAATTGTATTTATTTTGAGAGAGAGTGCGAGTGTGCACAAGTCGGGGAGGGGCAGAGAGAAAGGTAGAGAGAATCCCAAGCAGGCTCTGCACTGTTAGTGCAGAGCCCAACAAGTGCAGAGCCCAACACGGAGCTCGATCTCACAAACTGTGACATCATGACCTGAGGCGAAATCAAGAGTTGGGCTCTTAACCAGCCAAGCCACCCAGTTGCCCCAACTGCATTCTTGAATTATAATTTAGCTGGGTAGAGAATTCTTTGATGCTATTACTCCAGTGTCTTTTGTTTCTATTGTTACTAATGTCTATCTCCTTTCCTTTTATAAATGATTTAATTCCTTCAAGTAGCTTTTAAAATTTCATCTACAATGTAGATTTTTTTTTTTTCAGTGTCTGTTGTTTGGCATTTGTTGAAGCTTTTCAATGTGTGGACTTTCATCACTTTCATCCATTCTTCTTTGGCAAATTCCTTGTCTTTACTTTCCTCAGTCTTTTTTTCTCCAAAATGCTACTGAGATGTGGAGGATAGACCAATGGAGCCCAACATAAGTCTCTTCATTTGATTTACATTTACAACCTTCTTTCTGTGCTGCATTCCACAATCCCACATTCTTGACATGTTTAATAGCTGCCTCACTGTGGGCCTTTAATCTGCATGGGACTTTATGTTAGAGATTCAGAAGTCTTGCCCCAGTGTAGGCAACACTAAAACAGACACCAATCACTAAAATTCCCATTTCTGTGTATTTGATCTCTGCTCAGAGAGCATCAGGCAAGCAGCACATTTTTGGTTCCAAACCCAGGTAGTGCTACAAAAGTGTTTTGCCTTGGTTTATTAGCACAGAAAGCAGTTCTAGATATGTAGCTTCATATAACAAACCAAGTTCTGGCCTGGAATTATGTTCAATTCCCAATCCCATGCTGGTTTTGAAGACCCAGACCTAAATACTTGACTCTAATCTGTGTTTTCCATGTGCCCATGGCTTCAGCCTATTTACTCAGTATTAGTTTTTTTTCTCAATGATTTGGAAATTTTCACCTCATCGTTGAATTGCAGCTTTGCCTTAAAAATATTTTTTCCTTCAGTCATTCCTATGTGTAGTAAATATACACATTCTATTATCTTGAGAAGAAACTTGTACTATAATTAATTTAGGATTTTTAAAAACTTGGATTCTTTTAGGATTCTTCTAATAAGCAAAAATATGTCTCTTTTTTAAATTCAAATAACTTAGTTATCACTGTAGTTATAAAGTGTCTGAAATAACCACCCAAGGCTGAATATACCTAAAGATACAGGACCAAATTCTTTACTTCACCTCATTTTATCAAATAATCAAAAATACTTTTTACCACTTTGAATTAAATTCTAAAAAAACCCAAAATGTCACTTAATAGGTCATTATAACATATCTATTATATACCACCATTACCCACTACCCTTACCTTTTACATTTACCACTGCCCCTCCAGGCTACATTCCAAGATAGTGCCTTCCTGACAAGCACTTACCAGTTGTCTAATATATTTATGTTCAGTAAATCTCAAAAAAAAAAAAAAAAATTCAATCTATATAGGATCAGCAATTAAGTTTCTGACTAGTCTTTCCCAGTAAAAAATACTAACGTGCAACTTGTTTTTTTAAAGAAAATGTCCTAACTTTTGGTAGTAGCTTAATACACAGGCAACGAAGGCAATTTAAAAACGTCTGAGGAGGCACCTGGGTGACTCAGCTGATTAAGTGTCCGACTCTTGATTTCACCTGAGGTCATGATCTCACTGCTCACTAGTGAATTCGAGCCCCCTGTCAGGCTCTGCCTCTGTGCTGACAGCGCAGAGCCTGCTTAGGATTCTCTCTCCCTCTCTCTGCCCCTCCCCTGCGTGTGTGCTCTCTCTTTCATAAATAAATAAATAAGTAAAACGTGTCAGGAGAGATCTTGATATGTTCGTCACTAGGGATGATGGAAAATACACTGGTCAAGAATCTGATCACGTAGTCACCACCTGTGGCCTCAGCACATTTATTCATTTGTTGAAAACATTAAAAAAAAAAAAAAAGCATCTGAAAACTAAAACATTTCCAGCAGTTTTTAAGATAATTTTTTTTTAATTTATGTATTTATTTTGAGAGAGAGACAGAGAGAGAGTACGCGAATGCACACACATGCATGAGAGGGAGAGAGAACCCAAGCAGGCTCCATGCGGTCAGCACAAAGTCTGATGTGGGGCTGGAGCTCATGAACCATGAGATCATGACCCGAGCCGAAATCAAGAGTCAGATGCTCAACCAACTGAGCCACACAGGCGCCCCTCCAGAATACTTTCTAACTAAAATATCGTGAGTCATGATTCTCAGCAATTTTGTTATTTTAAATTAGGATATTCACTTAAGACCTCATAGCCTAAACCATCATTCAGTATTCTGAAAATGAGAGCTCTTCAAGCTCTTCACGAAGCATAGAGCCAACGCATACCTGTCTAGGTTAGTGCTACCAGAAGAGTAGTCCTTGGATCCAGCTCTGCTGCCATAAAACGATGATGACTGTAAAGGTAAAAGCCCTAAAAAAAATGAAAAAAACAGGGAAATGTTAATTCCTAAATCAGCCAAATTCATTTAATAATAAAATTACGCATTAGGCCTGTTTATATTTAACTGTTTCTCCCCCTTTCTTTGCATCATAGTAATATATATGCATGTTAAAAGATCAAACACTGCAGAAAGGTTATAATACCAAGAATTCTCTCCTGCCCTAAAATTTTGCTTCTAATTTCTGACCAGTTTTAAAACTTAGTTTTCCTCATTTCCTTCATAATGCTAGATAATGTTTCTACTATTTCTTGCTTTATTCATTATAAGTAATATCTCTCTGTTATGAAAAATTAGCAATTTCTCCTTTACATCACTTGTTCTTGTTCTCTTCTCTCCAAGTATTGGTTGTGTTAACTTTATTTTTACTGATTAACTCTGTAACTACAACACACTTAAAACTTCTACATTTTGTTCCATGAACCTTATCACTCGACTACTTCATTCTTTCTCTCTCCTCCTCTTCCCCACCAACTCTTCTAAGACACACCTTAACTTCAACATTGTCAAGGTTTATTACATCTTTAAGCATTGTTTCCTAACTATAGGTTGATTATAAAAGCTGAAAACCAGTAAGTGGATGTTACAAAATATATTATTATTTCAGAGGTAAGAATTATATTGGAGATACTTCTTTCTGTAGGAGTCCAATGTCATAACCCTGAACCACTAAAAACAAAAAGAACATTCCTGAAGTCCTGATCAAATGAATTCTCTTAAACTCAACACCAGGCCATATTTTAGCTTGCTTCAATTTAATTTCCAGTTGACATAATATTCAAATCAATACCACATAGCTGATTCTCTAAGGAGTTGAGAGGATCAGAGAGATGTTAAATGTGGGAAACATTGACAACAATTCGTGGACAGCGTAACTTTTAGTTTTTGTAAAATGGGGTACAAGCTGAGCTTAAACAACTGCTTCAGGCAATAATTCCAAGACCTTCTGTAACTTGTAACAAGCAGCAACACTGATAAAATTCAGTTTCAACCACTTTAACTCCTTGAATTCATTCTATGGTTCAGGTACTTTGACAATGAAAAAGCTTAACTGTAGGCAGTGAAATAGGGAAGAAGGTAAAGGTTAGAGTCTTTCTTAAAAGAATAAAAATCCCTTATATCTAATACTTTTGCCAAGTACTGGATACAAATTGGCACCTGATAACTAGCACTGAATCATGCACCGAATAATGTAGAGATATGTCCCAGTTTAGGTTTTTATTTCTAGTATAATACGGTATGTCATATAATAAATTAGCATTTTATATGAAGACCAAATACTTACCTGACGTTCTATTCTCTTCCGACTGTTTCAAACTCAGCTGCTTCTCTCTACTGCTGGTTAAATACTTTCTGGAGGGATCTGTCATAGCCTTGTTGTTCCTACAGTTAATAATTTAATTCAGTGTATATATATATATATATATATATATATATATATATATATATATATATATCCATATATATATCCATATAGATATAAACACATAGTTCTTAATGTTAAATACTTATCATTTCAGAAAATTTACATTTCACACACAGGTCAAAATTTCTTAAGTGGCATTTCCCCCATCTATTATTCCCAAATACCTAAACCCTTCCAGTGGAGTGGGTTCAGTTGGAGATATGCTCATGCTTTGATTGAAAGTACTAATTTTAGGAGATCCATCATGCATAAAACCTGTAGCACATAATGCAGATGGCTCTACCCAGATTCCCTCTGACCCGGTTTTTGTGTCTTCTCTTCCACACCAATTTAGGTTATGTTTTTGACAGCCAGTACCTAGGGTTCTTTTTCACAGGTTAACCTCAAGCTACTAGAGATAATTTGCTTACACTTTGAGAGACACAAGTAAGGTCAAGAAGCCAAGCTCCCTTGCTTGGATGAGAGAACAACTTTAAGGTGAATTTTATGTAACAGGTTTTCTCTCTGGAATTAGGATGAAGCCTAACCTCTGCTTGATTTTTGTATGAGACCACACTCAAGCTTCATTTCCTGCACTACTGACTTGCTTTCCCTACTCCCCTCCTGGTATCCCCTGGGAGTACTTTCTTAATAAATAACTTGAGCACAAATCTCCATTTCAGCACCTGCTTCTGGAGAACTTGATCAACAACAGCTAGTTCCAGAAATGGGCCTAGGAAGCACACCTCTAAGGCCAAGATTCTGGAACTGGACCACTTGTTTGGCAATGGCAACAGAAATCCCACTGCTGGTAATAATACCTCTGGGACCCTATCAACTATAATTATTAAGATTTTCATTTGTAGTGAATTGGGATGGGATAAACTAGAAAAGAATATGGCTCATGCAATATCTCTAGCATTTGAGAAATATGGTAGATTACACAATGGATCTTACTGGGGTTATAGAAACATTCTAAAACTAGATTAAGGTGATGGTTGCACAACTCAATACAATCACCCAAAATTATTGAATTGCACGTTTAAAATAAGTAAATTTTAGAATATGCAAATTGTATCTCAATACAGTTTTTAAAAATGTGTCCCAAATCATTCCTTTCCTTGTACCCAAATCCCCCATCAAGAAATGCAGTCTATTTTCCCATGCCTCAATGGGGCTGGCTTTGTGATTTCCTTTTCCTAAAAGAATGCAACAGACACAACAGTGTATAAGTCCTAAGGCTAAAGGCACCTTGCAAATTTACACTCACTCTCTTGGAATCCTGACACTGCTATGTGAATAACTCCAGAATAACTTGCTAGATGATGAAAGACACATGGCCCAATCACCCTCTTTACCCAACCAGTAGGAAGCCAATGGCAATCATGAGTGAGGCCATTCTGGACCAACTAACCACTAGCTGCCTCAACAAGTGACCATGGATGCATGAGAAAATGAGAGTACCCAGAGACAATCGGCCAATTCTGGCCCAGATAAAGTAGAATCACTTAAGTCACCATCAACTCACAGGCAATAATAATTACTATTTTAAGTCACTAAGTTTTGGAGTGGTTTGCTATATAGCAACAGATAACTGATCCAAGTGATATGGAATAGTAATCATAAAGACTATGGAACTGGTTGGCTGTTGCTATGAGTACTGATCTGCTCAAGAGAAAAAACAATAGAGTCAGTTGAGCCATTGAGCCAATTACCAACTTAAGACACCATGTAGAATTGCTCACCCAAAGAGAACTGCAGCCTGGGTCTTTAGGATTTGAGAGCAAGACCATGTTGTCTGCAGCAAAAAAAGTATACATTACTTATAAAGTATCACACACTACTCCTGGCATGTTACTAATGCCTGGAAGAGACCCTTGAAGTCATCAGACCAGAAAGTTACAGCAGCAATCCATCATAAAGTGGAAGTGACTTATCTAGGATGAGTTCTAAGCAAGCAGGAACAGATAAGAGGAATAGGCCTATGAGTACTCTCTATAACCAACCTGGCCTGATTCACAGACAGATCATCTGCTATCTTGGTACAGGATAAAAATGAACTGTTGCTGCACTATAGACCCATTAGGGTACTGCCCAAAAACAGAGTGGTGAGAGGAAACCCTCCATGGTGCAGAGTTTGAGAGGCACACTTCTTTATCCACTGTGTGTGGAAAAAAAAGTGGGCCATGATTTCCGGGACAGCAGCAAATAGTTTGGATGGATGGTAAGAAGCCAGCAAGTAGCAAGCCTGGAAGATCAGGGAGAATGATTTATGGAAGAAGTATATGAACAGCCATACAGAAGTGTGTACAAACAGTAGGGATCTGTTTATTAATGCACACCAGAGAGCTCCACTAAAGAGACATTAAACAATCAAGTCCTGGTTCCCAGAAGGGGAACTTTTTCAACTGTGGGGACAGTAAGAGTCCCGTTTAATCTAAAGCTATGGTTGCTACTCATCTTGGGCTCCTCATGTTGGCAGAGGAACAGGCAAAGAAAGGAACTGCTATACTAACAGGGGTAACTGACTTTGGTTTTGTTTTGTTTTGTTTTGTTTTTTGAGAGGGAGAGTGCGTGAGAGTGGGTACACACATGAATGAACGGGGGAGGGGCAGAGAGAGGGAGAGAGAATCTCAAGCTAGCTCCACACTATCAGTGCAGAGCCCGATGTGGGGCTCAAACTCATCAACGGTGAGATCACGACCTGACTGAAATCAAGAGTTGACGCTTAACCGACTGAGCCACCCAAGTGCCCCGACTTTGATTACTATAAGGAGGCAGGGTTGATACTATACAATGAGGACATGAAGAATATCTTTGGAATAAAGGGGATTTACTAGGGAATTTCTTAATGCTGTCACGTTCAGTTTTAACTATGAATGGGCAATTTTAGCACCCATGGCCTGCACAAGTACATAGTGACCAGGGGCTCATCCCCATAGGGATGAGGACTTTAGTCATACCACTAGGCAAATCACCAAGACCAGCAGAAGTATTAGTGGAGAATGCAGCAAGTCTAGAATGGATAGCAGAAGAAAAAGATGACAATACCAGTTATAGCCTCAAGACTATTTATAGCAATAAGGACAAATAGCAGCTCGTCCCTCTAACCCTCTTTTGTAAGATTTTCACCCAGAAATTGAGTAGCATCGATGTGAAGAATCTGTGATACCATGGAATGAACTTAATAGTTCTGCTCCATCAGAGCCCCTCAGATCCCTTTTTATACTTTTCACACATCCCAGTTGTGTGTTTTCAACAGCCAGCACCTGCAGTTCTTTTTCACAGAACTGCCTTTGGGCTACTTAAAATATTTTGCCCATCGGGGCAGAGCCACAGAACCAAAGGCTGTGCAGTATGGGAACATGAAAGCCCATCTTCCTTGCTTCAAGTTGGAAAAGGCCCAGAGACCCTGCTGGATCAAGATAAAGTCTACTCTCTGTGGAACTTTTCGCTAAGATCACACCCCTGGGTGGCTTCCTCTCCTTCCCTGTCCTATTTCCTCACTCTGGTCTGTCCTATAAGCACCTTCTTAACAAGTCACTTATGCAAGTGTAGTAACCTAGAGTCTTCTAGGAAACCCAAACTTCATACAATCTGACTGTGATGTGTTTAAAAGTATTATTAGCCCAAAACAAAGATCAGAAATTTAGGGCTCACTACACAGAATTCTAAGTAGAAAAAGTGAGATGTCCCACAAGTATGGGGAATATGGTGAACTGACATGCAACAGTCCATTAAAACCACCTTTTGGTGTATCTGTCCTGTAAAAGCCAAAAAACAAAAAAAACTACATTTCCTAGTTAGTGTTCAGGATGGGAATTAAGATAAATTACATGTAATTGTGTAAGATCTGAAAAGTGGAAGTAAGGCAGAGGTAATGTGTTCTGTTCCTTGTGATGACAAACATCATTTTAGAGGCATCCGGTTTTTCTGTAGAGATTTCTAATCTTGGCAATGGCAGCATGGTCCCAGAGGTGACAGCTTCCAATGCAGCTATTAGCTTCAGCAACAGCCAGGGGCATCTTTGGTGACCTGATCCGGGGCATAGCTCTTCAAATCATTCTGAAAGCTTAACCTAAAGCCTATCTTTTCAGCTTTCCTAACAATTCCGTAAGTCTGTTAATACTCTCTGAAGGCAAATACCTTTGTGTATATAAACTAGCTGAAATGAATTTTGTTCCCTACAACTAGACACTGAATACACAAATTTTGTTACTAGAAGTGTGGTACTACCCTAACAAACCTAAAATATATAGCACTAGCTACAGTTGGAAGGTGGAGGGTCAGGACACAGATACTACAGACTGGAAAGCTGGTGAGTACTACTGCTACATCTCAGCAAAATCTTTATAAAACTGTTACTGTAATGTCTTGCGTATCAAACCTATAACTCTAAGCGAAAAGACTGAGACAATAAGAATACTGGTCTGTGTTTCAGCATGGTCCTATTCAAGACAGGTTAAACGGGGCAAGGGGCTAGCCAGCTTACAATCAGGGATGAAAAGGAATATAGCCCTCTGTTCCAATGGCCTAGAATTGAAATCGTCTAGTAATTTGAGACCATATGGAACCAAAAAAATCCAATTGCTTTTGATTGTCAAACTGAGGCAATGATAGAAGGTTAACTAAGGAAATAAATTCATGAAAAAAACAACTTGATGTTACTATTAGGAGAAACTGGGTGAAGGGTATACAGGAACATTCTATATTGCTTTTGCAACTTTTCTGTAAATCTAAAATTATTTCAAAACTTAAAAAAAAACTTTTTAATGTTTTATTTATTTTTGAGAGAGAAAGAGAGTAAGTTGAGCAGGGCAGGGACAAAGACAGAGAGAGAGACACAGAATCCGAAGCAGGCTCCAGGCTCTGAGTTGTCAGCACAGAGCCAGACACGGGGCTCGAACCCACAAACTGTGACATCATGACCTGAGCCAAAGTCGGACACTTAACTGACTGAGCCACCCAGGTGCCCCTTCACTTTTTTTTTTTTTTTAATGTTTATTTATTTTTGAGAGAGGGAGAGAGAGGCAGGACAGGGGCAGAGAGAGGGAGACACAGAATCTGAAGCAGGCAGGCTCCAGGCTCTGAGCTGTCAGCACAGAGCCCAACGCAGGGCTTGACCCCATGAACCACGAGATCATGACCTGAGCCAAAGTCAAATGCTTAACTGACTGAGCCACCCAGGCACCCCACAACTCTTGATTTCAGCTCAGGTCATGATCTCATGGTTCATGGATTCGAGTCCCACGCTGGACTCTGTGCTGCTGATGTGAGCCTATTTGGGATTCTCTCTCTGTCCCTCCCTTCCTTGAGGATGCTCTCTCTCTAATAAACATTAAAAAACAACAACAACAAAACCGAACAACAAAAATACTGGCCCAAATTCTTTCTCAGTCTATAAAATCCTTCTTGTTCTATATTTAAATAAACTTTTGGACTTCTAAAACACCTAGATTTCTGGACACTTCTACACTTGATCTTCACCAAAAGGCTGAGAAGCAACGATTTCTGGATACTTCTAACTCCCAGAACTTTTATCAGCATGAAGCAGGCTACAAAAGCTGCACAGCCCCAAGAAAGAACACAGTCTTCAAAACCCATTTCAGCTATGGCCTTGAAAGATAAAAGACAAAGGAAATCTATTAGGGGGCAAAATCAGGAGTCAAATGAAGTACAATGAGGGAGTTTTTCCCAAAGGACAGAACACAGACTGCTTGCTACATGGGCTAAACTGCCTTCACTGTCTTCATACCTTCAGCCTACCAAGATTTTATTGCTGCTGTAGAGCAGTGACTCCTTCAGTTTCCTATTCTTGTCTTTTCTAAATAGAAATTTTTATTGTGGTTATAACTATGCCAGCAATGTATGATAATACGTGTATAGACTTGGGAGTGGGGAATACAGGTTAACTTGCCTTTTACTTTTTTAGGTATCAGACCATGAGGCACATGGTCCAAGGCACACTTAGACATTATGGAGAGAAATGCACATCACCCAGAGATCTTGGGCTCTGAACTGGATACAATGACTAAATGTATGCGAAGAATGATGAATAGGTATATTTCTATGTCTAGAGAGGTAAACTACAGCAGACTATTAACTGTCCCCAAATAATCATTGTACACTTCTGCCATAATAGTATAATTTGGGCTAGGTTAAACATATTTCCCAGAGTTCCTCATAATTTGGTATAACCATATGACCAAATTCTGGCCAATGTGCACAGAAGTGGTGTGTGCGATTTCCGGCCTAAAGGAAAGCAGTATGCCCTCCCTTTGTTCCTTTCTCCATTCCCATCAACAGGCATGCAGACATGAGAGTGGAGGCTGAAGCATCTATCTTGGTTCACAAAAAGAAAGCTACTTATTAAGAATTGTAGACCAACAAAATAGAAGGAAGCTGAGTCTATGGTGATTGTAGTTTCAGATGCCACACCAGTCCTATATCACCTACCCAGTTTTCCATCTGTTATAGCAACAGAACCAAGACCCAATAAATATATAAAGTTTCTTTAGCTTTTTCTCAACTCTCTTCTGCTGACCCTTGACCTTGAATATCAGTTACTTGATTATCAACTGATTTCTGTCAAGGTATTAATTGGCCATTTGCAATGATGTGGATGGAGCTAGACACTATTACGCTAAGCAAAATAAGTCAGTCAAAGAAAGACAAATACCATATGATTTTACTTGTATGTGGAATTTAAGAAACAAAACAAATGATCTAGGGGGAAAAAAGAGAAAACAAAAAACAAACTTAAAAAAAAAATTTTTTTTAATGTTTATTTTTGAGACAGAGACAGAGTGTGAGTGGGGGAGGGGCAAAGAGAGAGAGAAAAACACAGAATCTGAAGAGGCTCCAGGCTCTGAGCCGTCAGAGCCCGACGCGGGGCTCGAACTCACAAACTGCAAGATCATGACCTGAGCCAAAGTCGGACACTTAACCGACTGAGCCACCCAGGTGCCCATAAAAAACAAACTCTTAACTATAGAGAACAAACTGATGGTTACCACAGGAGAGGTAGGTGGATGGATTAAACAGGTGATAGGGATTAAGGAGTGCACTTGTGATAAGCGCCGGGTATTGTATTGCTAAATTGTACACCTGAAACTGACATTACACTGTATGTTAACTGGCTGGAATTTAAATAAAAACTTTAAAAAAAGGCACTAATTGAAGTATTTCATAATTGTGTAATAACTATTCTCCCCCAAACAACAAAAAATAAACAAAAACCCTCCATGATGAGGAAGAGACTGTGAGCTGGTGACTGTCCTGTTGCAGGTCTATTCTCTTTTGTTGAAGCCAGAAAATACCTCCAAAAAACTGAAGCTCCTTGCCTAGACCCTATGTCAGGTTCACATCCTTTTACTCCCAGGCTAACTTTTCACATGAATAGGATATTAAAAAAAAAAAAAAAAAAAAAAAAAAAAAAAATCACAGATAAAGGGAAGGAAAGAATTCACACCAAAAAAAGCTGCCAACAAGAAACACCTGTTTAGAGTTCTTCAATCCTATTCTTCCTCTAACTATTGTAGATAATAAAAAAGGCTAGGATGGGAGAAGGGCAATGATCAAAGCAACAGCAATGGCCAAATACTCTCTCTATGGAGTCTATAATCTACTGTCACTAAAATACTTTAAATTCTATCTTTAGAATTCTCATAAACCGAACACCTCTCCCCCAATCTTCCTTAGTGACCGTAATTACCAATATATAAGAAACACTGATCTAGTGCCTTAAGTGTTCTTTAAGCAACTTACGATGATGAATCATTTTCCTTAGGGTAATCTTCATTCAACTCTGAGCCAGATGATAGCATTCTTTTCCTCTTTTCAGTCCTGTAGAGGACAAAGAAAAAAGTTATTTAAAAAAGTCATAATTCATACCATTAAGAAGTATAAACCAACATATTCAAGGACAGGAACTATGACTACTACTGCTTAATTCTCTAAACCACATTTTAATTAATATACTGTACATCTGCATGCTCAGTATGTGTCACTGATGTAAATCATAAAAAGCCAACACTAATTACCTACTAAAATATATGCTCTATATGTTCTTTTTCTAACATATTTTACTCACTGGACAATCTCTTTTTTCTCAAAGTCCCTGTCTTTCTAAAAGGCCTAAAAGACATTTATAAACAGGCACAGCTAATGACTAAGAAAAAAAAGTCTTTCATACCGATTTTCTAATGACCCTGATCTAAGAGGTGTTGATGTAGACGTCAAAGAGGGAATTGTTCGGGTGACAGCTATTCCACTTCCTGCTGCCGTCTTAATTGATCCTCTACCTGGATTACCAAGAACTTTTCGAAATGGAATATCATCTTTAGTTTCCAAACTTCCTCTTTTTGAAGGTGTCTGTAGGAATAAAGTTTAACATAGCTAAGTATTCAAATTAATTGGCATGCTTTTAGATCATATTCTCACATGGAAAACTTTTTAAATTTTTTTAAAGTTTATTTCTTTTGGGGGGGGGGAGGGGGAGTGTCGCACAAGTGGCGGAGGAGCAGAGAAAGAGAGAGACAGAATCTGAAGCAGGCTCCAGGCTCTGAGTGGTCAGCACAGAGCCCTATGCGGGGCTTGAACTTACAAAGCGTGAGATCATGACCTGAGCTGAAGTCAAACGCTTAACCAATGAGCCACCCAGGCACCCCTCATATGGAAAATTTTTATGAAAATAATTCACAACTAGAAACCCATCTCCAGATAGTCTAGCCTAGTTGGCTTGGAGTGAGGCGCATTCACCAGTAGGCTTTTTTGAAGCACTCCAGCTGATTCTAATGTGGAGTCACATCAGAAATTGAACTTGACACTCATTTTCTTCTAGCACTCCCATCAACTTAAAATTTCCACACTATAACTGGAGGCAGAAAGGAATTTGCTTTGAATACCGGACTTAAAAAAAAAAAAACACTCAGATACATAAGATGTGATTCTAGTGATTAGCATGAAAATAAATCTTCAGAGAAAAACATTCAATGATTATGATCATGTGACATAAGTATGAGAAAAAGAGGCAATGATGATATTTCGTTGCCATAGCTTAAATACCAAGTCACATATGCCTCATATGACTTTTGAGGGGTTCTAGTCTGGAGGAATCAATGAAACAAATACATCATGATGGGGAGAATGAGAGTGAGAGTCTACTGGCAGAAGATCACTCGAAGAGTCTACCCTAAAAATATAGCAAGAACATTCAAAGTGAATACAACAATTTAAACATCTTAGTTGGGAAGTAGTGCTTTTGGCCGGCACTCTGCCTGATAAGTTTTACAACGAGATTAAAAGCAATGTAATTTCTCTATGGAAGAAATTTCTAATTTTTTTCTTTCTACAGAATTAGATACAATCTTAGGATAGGAAAGAAAAAAATCTCTGAGATCATCTGAATGAACAATTTTAAAAAGTTAGAATTTATTTTCAAATGGGTGATACATTCTTAAGACTCAAAAATCAAAATACTAATATAAAAGCCATACACTAAGAAGTCTCATTATCATCCACTGCCATCCATCCAGTTCTTCCACTTGCCATTCTCTTATCCTCTATAAGTATTCCTCTTTATGTAAATGCAACCAACTTCATTCTTTTTGTTACACAAATGGTAGTATACTATACAGTATACATATGTATACTGTTATGCATTTTTTAACCCTTTTGACCATGATCTCTACTTAGAAATATTTTACATCATAAACTATTATACATACATAAAATGACAATAGAAATTTCAGAAATCAATACTTATCCTTACTATGTATAATACTTCCTCTATTATTTTCTATTTTGTTCCTTTTTTATTTAATGCTAGTTATGACCCATAAAATTGATTTTACAATCCCACTGACAGGAATCATTACTTGTGAGAGTATAAATATTTGTTTCTGCTACATATGTTAACATTTACATATTTAAGTATTCTAACAGTTTAAATTTCTATCTATATGTGAATCTCCAAATAATTATGCTAAATGAAAAAGACAAAAAATATATACACTGATTCCACTTATATAAAACTCTAGAAAATGCAAACTAATCTACAGCGACAAAAAACAAACCAGTTGTGGTTTAGGGGATAGATGCCAGAGAGAAATCAGGAAGGAAGGATTACCAAGAGGAATGAGGAAACTTTTAAGGGTTATGGCTTATGTTCACTTGGTTGATTATGGTGATGATTTTATAGGTATATACCTAAGTCAAAACGTGTCAAATTGTACACCTCAAATATGTGCATTTATAGCATGTCAATCATATTTCAATTAAAATGTAAAGAAAAAAAAACACCCATAACCTATTAAAAAAACTAACAAAAATAAAATCTCACTGCTTAGTCCAGCAAATGGACTAAATAATCACCTCTCCCAGCCAAAGAGAACTCATCAATTTACTTACAGAATAGTTCAAAGCTTTTCTTTATGTCTGGTTTCCGTTTATGAGATAAATTTTAAAAGACATAGGACTCCTAAGTTGTAATAGTACACAGCAAGACTCATGGCTATCTGAATGTTTATGAAAGAAAAACTACTTAAAAAGTAAATAGAGAACCTCAACAA
Organism: Felis catus; assembly: GCF_018350175.1. Taxonomy (NCBI): domain Eukaryota; kingdom Metazoa; phylum Chordata; class Mammalia; order Carnivora; family Felidae; genus Felis; species Felis catus. The sequence continues at coordinate 202,475,619 of NC_058375.1, forward strand.
AGCAGGTTGGTATCATATAGTATAGGGGAAAAGTTCATAATGCAGAACAAACTCAAAGGACATCACAGAAGTAATAGCAACAAATATTTATAGGATTGTTAGTATATGGTACCATGAGCTAAGCACTTTTACAGGACTATCTCACAGCAACCCTTAAAATATTACTTCTGTCTCAATTTTACCGATGGAGAGTAAGGTTCAGGATACTCAAGGAACTTCTCCAATGACCCAGGACTAGTAAGCAGCAGCACCAAATCTCAAACCTACATCTAATACCAAAGCTATGTTTGTAAAAACTACTCTTTGGGACACCTGGGTGGCTCAACTGGTTGAGTGTCCAATTCTTGATCTCAGCTCAGGTCTTGGTCTCAGGGTCGTGAGTTGAGCCCCACATTGGGCTCCACGCTGGACCCAGCCTACTTAAAAAAAATACATATATATTAAAAAAAAAACACACACTTTACTGTGGTTCATGATGACCATGAGACACAGAGCATAGGTCACATTGGGTTCAGTAAAACTACATGTAAGAAGAGGAATTTGTGATAAATTATGGAAAAAACTTTCATAATAATAGTTGATTTTAACTTTTTTTTAAAAGCTAGAAAAGTCAAATGAACATACCTGATTGTCTGAGTAAGAAAGCTGCCTGTTGGTTTCCTTCTGTGAGGTCCTGCTGCCCAGAATAGCTCCAAAACTACCAGACCCCTGAGGTTTCATGGCTGGTGGGGGAAAAATAAATGAATAAATCCCAAGTCATTTACTTTAATAAAGAGATTTACCATTATTACAGAATACTGAAAAAAAAAAGAAGAAACATTAAAAAATCAAAGTGCTGGGGTGCTTGGGTGGCTCAGTGGGTTCAGCCTCTGACTCTTGATTTCAGCTCAGGTCATGATCTCACGAGTTTGTGGGTTTGAGCCCCAATACAGGCTCTGCCCACTGAGAGTGTGGGGCCTACTTGGGATTTTCTCTGTCTCTCCCCCTCTCTCTCTGCCCCTTCAGCATACTTTTTCTCTCTCTCTCTCAAATAAACTTAAAAAAAAAAATCAAAGAGCTTATCAACCGATTCTTTCTGAAAATATATCTGCTATATATAGTAATTGAAATTCCAAGCTAGAGTCTCAAGCAAAAAATGAAATAACATGCAAAAATCTGGGAAGATGTAATAGAAAAATAAATAAAAAAAAATCTTTTTTAACGTTTATTTTTGAGAGAGAGAGAGAAAGACAGAGTGTGAGTGGGGGAAGGCAGAGAGAGAGGGAGACACAGAATCTGAAGCAGGCTCCTGGCTCTGAGCTGTCTGCATACAGCCTGACATGGGGCTTGAACTCACAAACCATGAGATCATGACCTGAGCGAAAGTCGGATGTTTAACTGACTAAGCTACCCAGGTGCCTCCAAAAATAAAATTTTAAATGCAAAATCAAAGTGCTACAAAGTCTCCTCTATAAATATTTGGTAATTAACACTACAGAAAAATTAGTCACTATGTGTCAATGGCATAAACACTGACACTGGATGCTAAGGAAACATGTTAGAACCAGTGACAGATATACTTCCAATAACCTATATACTCTATTAAGTTCAGCAAGCAGCATAAATGGTTTCTATTCCAAAGAAATCAGTGCTAGCTTAAAAAACACATGGTACTGGGACACCTGGGTGGCTCAGCTGGTTAAGCATCTGACTTTGGCTCAGGTCATGATCTCACAGCTTGTGAGTTTGAGCCCTGCACTGGACTCTGCCCTGGCAGTGTGGAGCCTGCTTGGGATTCTCTCTCTCTCCCTCTCTCTCTCTGCCCCTCCCCACTTGTGCTTGCTCTCTCTCAAAACAAACTTAAAACAAAAAACATGTAAGGTACTGCAGAAGTGTGAATTTGTATATACTTTAAAAAAATTTTTTTTTTCAACGTTTATTTATTTTTGGGACAGAGAGAGACAGAGCATGAACGGGGGAGGGGCAGAGAGAGAGGGAGACACAGAATCGGAAACAGGCTCCAGGCTCTGAGCCATCAGCCCAGAGCCCGACGCGGGGCTCGAACTCACGGACCGCGAGATCGTGACCTGGCTGAAGTCGGACGCTTAACCGACTGCGCCGCCCAGGCGCCCCTATAAATACATTTTTTAAATCAAAACATTTTAAATGAAAGGGATTAGGAAAGGGCAGGGGAACCTAATCATATTGTATGATTTTTGTATAGTACTTGCTATCTTCATAGCAAGAGTAAAACCTCAGAATAAGTCTCATGTAGAGAAACACAAATACCTAAGATTTAAATGACAAGGTAACTCTTCCCAATAGGTTCCCTCCTCCTTTGCTAGCCATAGTCTTTTGTAGAATCTTTAAGGTTTTCTACATATAGGATCGTATCATCTGAGAACAGATATAATTTTCTTTTCTTTTTAAAAAAATTTTTCTTTTCTTTTAAAGTAAGCTCTACACCCAACATGGGGCTTGGAACTCATGACCCAGAGATCAAGACTCATACATGCTACAGTCTGAGCCAGCCAGGCACTCCTACTTCTTCCTTTCTAATTTGCATGCATTTCATTTCTTTTTCTTGCCCAAGTTCTTTTGCTAGAACTTCTAGTATTATGTTGGGCAGAAGTGGTGAGAGAAGGCATCCTTGCCTTATTCCTTATCTTAAAGGAAAACCTTTGAGTTTCTCACTGCTGAGTATGTGAATTGTGTGTTTTTCATACATGGCCTTTTAGGTTGAGGTAGTTTCTACTCTTAGTTTGTTGAGTGTTTTTGTCATGAAAGGGTTTTGAATTTTATCAAAGCCTTTTTCTGCATGCAGAAGATCATGTGTTTTTTTTTTTTTCCTTCATTCACTCTCGGTGTATTACATTGACTTTTCATATCCTGAACCATCCTTGCATTCCAGAAATAAATCCCACTTGGTCATGGTATATAACCCTTTTATTGTGCTGTAAAATTCAGTCTGGCAGTATTCTGCTGGGGATTTTTATATCAATATTCATCAGAGATAATAGTATACCATCTAGTAATAATATTTTATAATTGTTAATGGCAAACCCTGGGAAGATTTAGTGCTCACCTGTATGAAGTCTGTTTTGATGGACTGCATCTAGAAACAACCTCATTTCCTCTGCATCCTTACTTGGTACTTTGTCAATAGACAAGAAGCTATTATCTTGTAGAGTTAACATTAAGCGGCTTTGTTTCGCTCCACTTGGTCGAAGCACCACATTTTTAATGTTATGACTTAGCTAACCAACACAAAAGGAAAATTACATTATTATTAAAAATGCACAATAAAGTAAAATAAATTGTATAAGGAACACTTTACTTCATACTTTCTAAGTTACATTTCTTAAGTCTTTCCCATATTAATTTTAGGGTTTTTTCCCACCAACCGAAAAGAGTTCCCATTTCTTGATACACTTAAAGATTTCACTTTCAGGAGAGGCAAACACCTCCTATTAAAACTTATTTTACAAAGTAATCCTAGAATTCTTGATTTTATGACAGGGAATTGAATATTTTCACATATAGTTATAAAGCTATAAAAGCTAGTGAGTTAACAATGAACAGAGCCTAGGTGGATATACCAGCACTACTCTAGAAAGCCACATTATGTTAAAGGCTTTCTTTTTCTCTCTTCCTTTTCTTAAATAAAAGCTTATAAAATATCCGACAATTGGTTTAGGTAGCTGTAATGTAAAAGGATACATTAATCCAAACTATAATCTTCAAAAGAATTCCACCTCTCAAAAACATGGCAAAATAAAATTTACCAATTTGAGACGTCTTTTTTTTTCTTTCAAATATATATATTAAGATTTTATTTTTAAGTAATCTCTACACCAACATGGGGCTCAAACTTACAATCCTAAGATCAAGAGTTCCATGCTCTACTACTGAACCAGCCAGACACCCCCATTTTTCTTTTCTAATTATCTAAGCAGGTTCATTTAACTTTCTTTCAATCATGAAGATCATGAGTACTCTGGAAACCCTCGTAGCTTACTTCTTCCACTCCCCAGAATGGTCCAGTAATTTGTCCTATAATTTTCCAGACTCTGGATATGTGCTATGAAGTGATAACATTTATTTTCTCTTGGCTGAAATTTTTCCAAGACTAAATTAATAAGTCTTCCAGTTTATTACCTAAGTAATTCTTGCCAAATAGGCATCCTTATTCTCTAATGTTCTCCCTCAGCAGGCACATACAAAGGTTTCAAAAGCTGCCTTTTGCTGAAGATATACCCTTTGAATAGCAGAAAAATGTAATAGTATTTCATAATTTTTTAAAACTAGAATTGATCTTTGTCAATTTTTACATAAGATTAAAAATATAATTTTACCAGACTTCATTTATATTCAAATTTTATATAATATATATACATACACACACACAAATATATATATATGTGTGTGTGTGTGTGTATATATATATATATATATATATATATATATATATACATACACATAAAAGCTTCCTACTAGGTCTTAAACTCATGCCCTTCAGTAAAAATCCTATCATAAGGGGCACCTAAGTGGATCAGTCGGTTAGTGTCCGACTCTTGATTTCAGCTCAGGTCATCATCTCAGGGTTCGTGGCATTGAGCCCTGCATCAGACTCCTTGCTAACAACGCATAGCCTGCTTGGGATATTCATTCATTCATTCTCTCTCTCTCTCTCTCTCTCTCTCTCTCTCTCTCACTCTCTGCCCACCCCCCACCCGCTCACACTCGCACACCCTCTCTCTCCCAAAATAAATAAAAACAATTCTATCATAGAACACAATAAACAGTTTCAGAGGCTTTAACTCTGAAATATTTAAACAAGGAGTTTAACATGCAAAAAAAAAGAGATCACTTAAAACCATTATTTCAGTCCACATACTACTTTTTAAAAATCAAAGTTAACTACAAAAGGGAAAAGTTTGTTCGTTAACAAACAGGATGAGAATAATCTGAATTTGATGTCTCTAACAAGTGAAAATCCTATTAGCCCCGCAATTTTCGTTATTACCCACATGGTGAGGCCTTCCAGCTTTAAGCTGAAGTACTCTATTGAAGCCTTCCAGTACTGTTGAGGCCTTCCAGACCTCTCTGCTGGAGCTCCAGTCCTATTTACCTAATGCCTACTAGATACCAATATCTGAACGTCTGACGCCTACAACAACTCATCTCTCCCCTCCCCACCCCAGTTCTTCCCCTCTGCTCCCTACCAAGACATGAAAGGGACTACCATCCACTCAGAAATCTGGGAATCTCCCCAGGGTCTTTTCTTGCTTCTATTGACTTTTCCTTTGATTAGGACCTTCATTCCTCACCTAAACTCCCACAATGACCTCCCATATGTCTTTATTCTCCCACTATCTCTTGTAATAAACTCATCTGCCTAGCCCCTAAATGAATTTGAACTTGAGATTCTTGGCTTCTTAGAATTTAAGCTCCTCTTAGTATGACAAACAAGATACTTCAAGATCTGGTTTCTATCTAGCTCTTCAGCCTCTACTTCTGCTACTCATTCCTTACTGCCCGTTTATTTTAAAATACTTTTCTGGTTCCCTGAGTGTTGATTCACATTTGCATGCGTTTGTCCATGTATAGAAATCACCTCCGCCCTACCTCCACTTGTTTGGCAAACTCCTATTTACCATCTAAATGCTCAGGGCACAAACCATTCTCTTCTTTGTGTTACTTCAGTGTGTCTGGAATATTTTTACATCTGAAAATGCATTTGATTATGCTTAAGTTTGAGAAGAAAAACAACTCATTCAGCTCTGTATTAATAGCCCTTAATACAGTATCCACCACATTAATCTGTAGGTGGTTAACAAATGAATGCTGAATGCAAATTGATCTAGAACTGAGACGAGGCCGGAATAACAAGCAGAATCTTCATGCTCCTAAAGACGTTAAGTTTGCTTAAACATTTAAGTATTTACTCACTGCTAATTTGGGCTGAAAAACTGAATCTCCATTTGAAAAGGAATCATTTCATTGAGATGAACAATTAGTAGATATACATTTGTGGGAGAAACTACCACTGTTTCTATTACCCATGTTACCACCTCTAATCTATTTAAGAATGTCTTTAATACACTATATCATAAGCAATTTATTTTCACAGTTCAAAAGCAAACAGGAATGCAAATTTTATCCCAGGTCTAGGGTTCTCAAGCATAATATTTCATAAATTATTATTCAATAGAGTACTTCAGCTTAAATGAATATTATACTTTCGTATTATGTAATTAACAAATACAGAATTTTAAAGTGCAGAAAATGTTAAGACATTATTTTCTTAAATTTAAATCATAACAAGATGAGTAATTCAGGATAAAAAGTACAGAAGTGAAAACAAAATTTACTATTTTCTGCAGTGATGAAATAATGAAATTCTTCAAAAGTTTACAGCTAGAAGAAAACAGCTGTAAATATGACTTCGAATAATCATCCTGGAATGGTCCATACTATAACCTTTGGTAAGACTATTTGGGAAGTAGACATTTGGTTTTAGAAGATACTAATGAGTTCTCTTAGAAGCTAATACTAAATAGTGATGAATCTATCATATTATGCTAAGGGAAAAAAAGGAGTAACTAAAGTTATCCTAATGTGGTTTTCAGAATAGCTTAGAAATAGTATCCAAACCCAGTTCCTCTCAGCTTCCTCCCAGTTTTCTTTTCAATAATGGTGACTACTTCCCGCTCCTTATTCTACACCATCAACAATGCTGTTGAATAATTTATAAAAGATATACACAGAACTATCAGTGTCCTAGAAATAAAAAAGAAATATTAACCTAGGAGGAGGGCTACCACTATACTTACTATTGTACAGGGAAGCTACTCACTACAGGGTGTGAGTCAAGATCTATTCCACATCAAAATCTGGTAATACCTGAAATATCCTTGGAATTCCTCCAGTATTGTAGTGAACCACCAGGCTGACTTTATTCTCTTTTTCCACAATTTCAAAGGATCCTTCTTTCCATTTTGTAATTCCGGTCTGCATACTTCGAATTCTGATAGGACCGTGAATCTTCAGAGGAGACATACTTTCTTTAAAAATAAATTGCTTCTAGCCAAATTAAAAAGCAAAAATACACCTGACAGATTCTAAGGAAGAAAAATAAAATAGTAAGTTACAATTTATTAAGAGTGATTAAAATAAGAGTCACTTAAAAGAGAGCATTTAATAAACCATCTTTTACGTCCTCTTCTCTGTTTCAGTAAACCACTTTTTATTAAGCAACCTCAAAGGCCTTGATTAGCTAGCTGGTAAGCAGAAGAAAGACAACTAAAGCAGTCACTGAGTTCAGTGACTGAGTCTACCTACATTTTATTTCTTCTCTACCACATTCCCTTCTTTGCCATGTGTCCAGTATCTGTGCCCTAGCAGTGCCTGAATTTTGCATTTGGCACCATTAACAACCATATTGCTGCCACTAAAGGCATGTCAATCAGGAATACTAAATTGTCAATGTGACTGCTCACAGCAATATGACCAACTTTTACCGTCCTTTATGAATGTGAAAGGGTCTTGAATTTCAAATGTAAGTAAAAAAAATATTTTCAGTCAGCTGACTCCATTTCTTAGAATGGAGTTCCTCTGAAAATATCAAATCATATCATAAAACAATTCCTTCTACCAATCAGTAGTCTAAGCATATCCACACGTATAGACATTAGATGAATAAAAAAATTGTAAGAATAATCAAATGAGTTTAACCTTCAGAATTATATTGAGAAAATAATTTATTCTTTAGGCAAAAGAAACACACACTAAAAACCTCTCTTCCTAAGAACCACCTACCATTTGTTTAATATTACCATAAAGCGGAAATAATCTTTACCAATTTTATCTTTGACAAATATTCAAATTTCTGAAAGAACTTCTACTTAAAAATTGCTTACAGCAATAACAGAATATCTAAAACTTTCAAACTAGCTTACCAAATGTCAGCAAGTAAACACAACTGTAATAGTAAAGAATGTTAGTGTTATGTATTATCTACATGTATGTACACACATACACACAATCATCTAAAATTAAAACAAATTTTATGTATACTGTTTTCAAATCTCTAAAAACATTGCTAATACAGATTCTTGCTTATAATTTAAGAAATTAAAAATCATCATGCCTAAACAACTCAACTGGAAAAGCTTAAAAAAAAAAAAAAAAAAAAAGGTAGTATACAAAGGAAAAACACAGGAGGCCTAGATATCAGGAGCCAGCTGTCACTAATTTATAACTTACCTTTCTAACCATTAGTTTTCTCAACTGTAAATAGGAATAGCAAATGCTATAGCTTTGCAAAACTAAATGAAATAACATACATTAGGCACTGAACAGACAAAAGCTTTAATATGAATGGAATTAGTGTGCACTTTCTGTATTTATTCCTTGCCCACAACACCTCTTTCTTGAAAGACCTCAGATAAATAAGCTGTTAAAAGGGGTCAAAGTCAACCGCCTATAGGAGTCATGCAGGTGACATGACTTAGGCAGGCAAACTCTGAAAACTGCTACTGAAATCTAGTCAATTTTACCATGTAGAATTAGTGAACCCAGCTACTTGCCTGATCATCTAACTTTTCAAGAAAACGAGCTCCAAATGTTTATGTAAAACTGCCCATTGTAAATTGTGGGCAATGAATTAAAATTTATTTTTAAAAGCTACAAATCAAGCAAAACCCACCTACAGGTAGGATACAGGCAAGATAGAGCCTGGAGGGCTTCTAGTTTAAGGCTTCTAGGTAGTATATATCAAATAACAGAACAAAATTTCAAAAGAAATGTGAAAACACTTTGAATAGTTAAAAGGTGTTATGCATTTTAAGTCCCCCATTATTATTCACTCACCTCATCAAAATTTTTGAATGCCTACTGTGGTCAGATTTAGATAGTGTAATTTGGTAGGTACGTGAATCCATCAGAGTAACAGAGTCCTGCTACTGTTTATAGACCTGTTAACATGGCACTGCTCAAAGTAGTAACTACAGAATTTTGGACCAGCAATGTGTGTTTGTAATACTTTTTTTTTTCTTTTTGCAATTAATAATTTGGTGCTTCATTGTTTGGACAGGTCCTTGAGACTTTCTTCCACTAGGCTCTCAACACTGCCAAGAATACATGACCCCTCTCCTACCCCAGTTGCCCTTGCCAGAAACATGAGAGTTATCTTTGACTTCTCTCTTGACGATTATTGGTATTGGATTGGAAATGGAAGATCACAGTAGAGTCCTGTCAAGTCTATCACCATACACCTTCCAGACATTTTTATGATGAACTGTAGATCAAATCACATCACTCTTCCCCTTAATATCATTCAACAGCTCCCCATTGCCCTCACAATAAAATCTAGACTCATTAACATGACATAAACACTCTTCATGATCCAGGCCCTATTTACCTCTCTATCCCCACAAGCCCACCAAATCCATCCATCTGAATTTATAAGTTCCCCCCAAAAACTATGCCAGTATACTTCTGCATACACTGTGGTCTATCTCTGGAGGATTTTCATGTATTCTCTCCATGCCCCCACAACCCCACTTAATTTCTCTTGGCCATAAAATCAAGGCTTAGCTTAAATGTTATCCTCTTTAAGAAGCCTTTCCCAGCTACCTTTCACTTTTTCTCTCAGCTCACATCCACAGAGACAGTTTCATGCTTCTGTATTTTCCTGTTATATACGTTGTGCTTACTGCTAGTGTAACATTTGTCACATTGTACCACAAATTGTTCACTTCTTTGTCTCTATCTAGATTTTGCTATTTGAAGATAAGGAATATATTCTTTAATCTCAGCATCCCCATTTTGACAATGTCTGACACACAAGAAACAAAATGATTAAGAATGAACAAATCAGCACTAACAATTTTATTCAATTTGCTGTTAATATATACAAAAACAGAGGGGCACCCAGGTGGCTCAGTCGGTTGAGCTTCCCACTTTGGCTCAAGTCATGATCTCATGTTTTGTGAGTTCAAGTCCCACACTGGGCTCACTGCTCTCAGCACAGAGACTTCTTCAGATCCTCTGTTTTCCTCTCTCTGCCCCTCCCCCACTGGCACGCACATGTGTGCTCTCTCAAAAATAAACATTAAGAATATATATACACATATATGTGTACATATATATATACACACACAACAGCAGACACTGGAACCATAAATCCCTCTTATGTGACCAATATAGGATTATATTTACTAAGCTCTTTATAAGTATCACTATGCAGTGGACGACATACAAGGCATCTTTTGAACACTGCATGTAAGTCTTTTCTACTGGCACCTGAACTTCACTAAATGCAAAGCTGTCCTCACATCTCACCAAGATTCAATGAGAAAAAATCATTTGTGGAAGAACAAAATTAATATGCAATTACAGAATACATTAAAACAAAAACATTAGTAAACTTGCCTAAACTAGGATTCATATTGTTCATTGCTCAATGGAGAAACTCCATTTTCAGAGTTCTGTCAAATTCCCTTACCTTTCCTTATATGTCATTATGGATCAGGATACCAAATCGAAAGAGAATAATACAAAACCCCATTATCTTAGCGCTTTCTTCACAGACCAAAAGTAAGGTCAATGACCCTGAATTCCTCCAACAAATTTTTAAAAATTAACACTATTTAACAAAATTGGAAGTGTAGATTTCAAAGTTCACTAAAGCATATGAAAAATTAAAAAAAAAAAAACCTTTACTGTTATTTCTGTTTCTCTCTATACAATTTCTCCCTATACAATTCTAAAACATTTTGATGCAGTTTGGATTAAGTACATGAAATTTTACTTCAGATATTGAACATTTCCTTAACCATTTCTACTAGCCATCGTTCCTTCCTCTAAGGAAAAGAAAAAAACAACACCCTGACAAAGTACAGGATGTAAAATTTGCAGAACCAACAAAACTTTTCTTTAATACCTCAATTTAGTCCATTCCCAGGTCTTGCACTAAACAAATTAACAGTATCCTTTTGTACATTCATCATAGTATCAAGGTTTGCCCTATTCTGTTAAGAGAAAAAAAACTAAGTTTCTTTTTCAGTATGTAGCACTAATCAGTAACAGTTAAACTTTCTATGAATGTAGGACAATGAGGTTTCTTTGAACTCTATAATGCTAATTCCCTATCAAAGGAATATTGGTAAGACAAGGTATAACAAAAACAAATTATTCTTTAAGCATGTCCAAAGAGATTTCTCTTTCCCTAACTTTTTTCACAATTATTAAAATTACTGGTTCAACTTTGAGAATTCTATGAAACTCAATCAAAAATATTGGCAAAAATGTTTCTGTACCCTGTACACTTATTTACATGCACATATTTTAGGTACTGCTTTGAAAACATCTTCTCTTTAAAATTTTTTTAATGTTTTTTTTTTCAACGTTTATTATTTATTTTTGGGACAGAGAGAGACAGAGCATGAACGGGGGAGGGGCAGAGAGAGAGGGAGACACAGAATCGGAAACAGGCTCCAGGCTCTGAGCCATCAGCCCAGAGCCCGATGCGGGGCTCGAACTCACGGACCGCGAGATTGTGACCTGGCTGAAGTCGGACGCTTAACCGACTGCGCCACCCAGGCGCCCCATAAAATTTTTCTAATGTTTATTTATTTTTGAGAGAGAGAGAGAGAGTGAGGGAGGGGCGGGGAGGGGCGGAGACAACAGAATCTGAAGGAGGTTCCAGGCTCTGAGCCGTCAGCACAGAGCCCAACGTGGGGCTCAAACCCACGAACGGTGAGATCATGACCGAGCTGAAGTCGGATGCTTAACCGACTGAGCCACCCAGGCGCCCCTGCTTTAAAAACATCTTTATCTAGAGGGTGTTCTGTGGTAAAGAAAGCATGCTAAAACATAAAACCACTACTATAAAATAAAAGAAAGAAAACTGTTAATTCCTGCCAATTTGCATACTCTTGGAAACACACATCCAAAATAAAAACATTACTTACTTTTCAGTGACTTTTACTGAAAAACCCTATGTAATAACAATTCACCTTTATTCTGATCCTTGTGCCAAAGGCAATGCACTCTTCTTGGGGAACTACTCATATTCTGCAGCTATGCCCGTTCTCCGGAAGCCATCACCTCAGCTAAAGAAAATATAAGTGTGCCTTTTTAAAAGAATCCAATTTACGAAGTTAAAATTAAAAAAAGAAAGCAATCATTTATACAAAAAGATAAACTCTTTTTGATTATTTAAAAACAACGTATCTTACTGAAAACATTTAAAATGTAACGCTCAAGATACACACATATACACACAATCAAAATGAGGGACTTCAAGGCCTACACCTTATCAATTTGTGTCTTGGGATATTTCTCTCTGCTACATTTTGAAACTAAGAAGGCAGTGAAAAAGAGTATATTCTCTGTTTACTTTATAAACATTGTTACATAATGATGCCCGAAGTCTCAAAATACCATTTCCATGATGTGTTGATACACATTTTGAAAGGTGAGTAAATCTGGAGTTTTTACTTTTCTTACAAAACTAACTTCATGGGTTTCTCAAATTTAGGCTCTCTAAGCCTCAACTTCCCCTGAAGTTCTACCCAAACATCTTTCACGATCTCCTTGAACGCTAGCTACAGTACCAACTGTAAATTCATTTGTTCCCTTACTAAAAAATGATTGAGCCACTTTAATTTGATGGCACCGTGGTAAGAATACAAAATGAAGATGATACAATTCATGCCCTCATTAAGAGGCTCCCAGACTTCTCTACATATTCCTTCTACAGTCATTTAGGCAAAAAAAATTAGAATCAGCTTTACCCTCAATCTCACTCATCTAAAACCCAGCCTTTTCATAGCTGCTATCCTAATTCAGAAACTCCTCATTCTGCCATCACTCTCACCTAATATTTATTATGCAACGCTTACTAACCATAGTGCTAAGTGCCACGCATGAATTATCTTATTTAATTTTCACAATAATCTTAAAGGCAAGGATTATTATCTCTATTTTACAGATGAGGAAACTGAGGCTTAGAGAGAGAATTTATCCAAGGATACAGATTCATTAAGAGACAAAACAAAGTCTAACACCAAAACCGATGTGTTTTTTTTTTTAATTTTTTTTTCAATGTTTATTTATTTTTGGGACAGAGAGAGACAGAGCATGAACAGGGGAGGGTCACAGAGAGAGGGAGACACAGAATCCGAAACAGGCTCCAGGCTCTGAGCTGTCAGCACAGAGCCTGACGCGGGGCTCGAACCCACGGACTGTGAGATCATGACCTGAGCCAAAGTCGGACGCTTAACCGACCGAGCCACCCAGGCGCCCCAAAACCCATGTTTTTAACCACTATCACAATGCATCCTCATCAATGATTTGCAGCAACAATCACTTTTCAGTCTCCATTGTTTCAGGATTTCTCCATCCAATGAATCCTCTACTCTATAAATACCCTTTGTAAAGAACTACTGTTTATTTCTTAACAAGTAAAGCATGCACTATTTGTCTCCTTAACTTTCTCCTGGGGCGGGGGGGGGGGGGAGGGGGGGGAGATGTGCAAGGAACCTGTCTTACCTCCTTTTGTACTAGAACCAATACAAGCACTTAGTAAGTGCTAAATATTTACTATTGATGCCAATTCCCTATCATACATTTTTTGTAAATCTTATTCTACCATGGTAAGAATACTTAATATGGTAACAAAACAAAGTGTACAATATGATATTGTTAACTACGGGTACAACACCGTACAGCGTATCTCTAGAATGGCTTGTCTTCATCTTGCTTAACTGAAACTTTCTCCCAAACATTAACAGCTCATCACTAAGTATAAAATAAATCCAAATGTTTTTCTGTATCTGGTACTCCTATGCTTCCTGTATTTATTTCCTCTTTTTCAACATAAATACTGTTCTACACACACAAATTATTAAATTTTAGTATTTTCTCCCACATCCACCACCAACTTACTTAAATATGGAATTTAAATAATATTTTGGAATTTTCCAAAAATTTAGTTTTTGGAAACCTCATACCCTCCAGTCTCGTAGTTTAACCTGCTGTTAAAATATATAAACCACTTCTAAGAGCTTTCTTTCCTAAAAAGATCTATGAAACAAATGCACAGATATAAAATTAATGTGTGACTAAAAGACAGAAGTTGACCTAAAGTTTATCTCCAACTCAGAGTCTAAAATCTGAATGATTTTATAACCTAAGAATGAGTAAAATCATCCACAGCTGGAAAACTCTTTTGAGTTTTTTTTCTTTTGTGTCCCTGAATTTGCCTGAAGAGTGAAAAGGTGCTTGTCATCAGATGACAAGGTATAAGTAAGCTGGTGCTTCTGAAAGACAAGATGGTTCCTAAAACAAGCTCCAGTTCACTTATTCACTCGAATTCTTGAGAAATAGAAATGAAATACCTCCTAGCATATGTTCTAATAAAAGACAGGCTTTAAATAATCACACAATATATAATTACAAGTTCTAAAAAGTGATACAAATATAAAGCACAAGGCATGATGAGACACTATAATAGGATACCTGATTTAAGACTTGGGGGTAGAGGGTAGAAAGCATCGAGCAAAAGTTAGGCTAATACTGAAGAATGACTTAATTGGGGATGGTCATGCTCGAACAAACCAGGCAACTACAACAGCATGTGCAAGGGCCCTGTAGTGGAAAACAACTTGGTGTGACTAAGGAAATGAAAAGTAATGTAGCTAGAGTTTAGTGAGAAAGAGGAGGCTAGAGCACGATGAAGCTGGTGAAGCTGGAAAAAATCAAATTATACAGAATCCTGTAGACCGCAGGGATTTTTAATTTTACCCTAAATTTAATAAACGTTTAGTGACAGGAAATCCACAGAAGAGTTTTAAGCAGAGAAACAACATGTCACTGTTGAATGCAGAAGTGATATGGTTTGTTTGGGTTCAGAGAGGAGAGCAAAAGAAGGAAGAATGAAAGAAAATAGGGCAGACAAGAGAATACTGAAATGATTCAGCTTATAACAATTACAGTAACAATACTTATTAGCTATTTATTGTGTGTCATGTGCCATTTAATTTTCAGAACAATACAACAAGGTGATTATTATTCCCATTTTACAGATGAGAATACAGGGAACCAGTGACATTAAGTCCAAGTGAAAGAAGATTGTGGCTTGAGGGGTGCCTGGGTGGCTCAGACGGTTGAGCCTATGACTTTGGCTCAGATCATCATCTTGCAGCTGGTGGGTTCGAGCCCCGTGTCGGGCTCTGTGCTGACAGCTCAGAGCCTGGAGCCTGATTTGGATTCTGAGTCTCCCTCTCTCTCTGCCCCTCCCCCACTCATGTTCTGTCTCTGTCTCTGTCTCTCTCTCTCAAAAATAATAAGTGTTAAAAAAAAATTTTTAAGATCGTGCCTTGAACTGGAAAAGTGATACTGAAGATGTACAGAAATAGATTCGGACATACAGATGACCCTTGAACATAGGTTTGAAATGCACGGACCTATGTATACATGGATTTTTTTTTGATAAGCACGGTACTGTAAGTGTATTTTCTCTTTCTTACGATTTTCTTAATAACATTTCTTTTGTCTAACTTTATTCTAAGAATACAGTATGTAATAAACACAGCATACAGAATATGTACTAACATTATGCTATTAGCATTCCACTCAACAGTAAGCTATTAGTGGTTAGGTTTTGGAGAAGTCAAGAGTTACACATGGATTTCCAGCTGGAAGGAGTCAGTGCCCTCCACCCTTGCATTGTCCAAGGGTCAACTGTATTGGATATAGAATAAATAGAACTTAAAGATTCATGGGATGAAAGTCAAGAATGGATCTCAAGTTTCTAGCTTATGTAAGTGAATAAGTGAATATGCCGTTAATGAAATGGCATACTGAAAGACAAAGAATTTGGGGAATGGAGATCAAGACTTTGGTTTTAGATATATCACATTTGAAATTCCTAAGAAAAAAATCCAGTGGAGATGTCAAGCAGACAACTGGTTATTTAGATCTTGAACTGAAAATAAAGGGAAAAGCCTAGAAGTTAAAATTCTTAATCATCAATATATAGATGGAATATAAAGCTTACGGCAGAAGAGGTGAATAAGACCGTAGCACTAAACCCAGATATTCCATTTCACTCCATCGAACATCTCTCACTAATCATAGATTACTCTGATGTCACCAGGCTTTTTAGTCCTCATTCTGTTGAATTCAACAGAATTCAACACTACTGATTGCTTCTTTCATCTCGTTTACAAAAGACTTGTCCTCCTCTACACGTTATTAAACACCAAGAATCCCTCAGTGCTCTACCCTAGGTGCATTTTTTTTCCCACTACTACACTCTCCATAGGCAATTTCACCCATATCCACAGCTCCAGTTAACTATCAACACGGCAGGTGACATATATACATTAATTCACATATTCTGCCCAGAACTCTCCTCTGAGCTCCAACCCAGTATATCCAACTGCCTCCTTGACACCCTGTCTTGGACATCTTGTACAGTTAGAGACTTGCAGACTTGTCGGATACTGCCACTCCAAAAAGGCATTTACCCAGAGCCAAAATTTTGAAAAGGATTACCACAAAACCACTACAGGCCAACTCTCCAGAACACAGGATTTTGTTATCAATGATCATTTCCTTTCATGGATCAAGACCTAAAATAGGTAAACCTGACAACCTGATCTGATAGCTAGAAGATGGAGAGCAACCAAACGCACGACAAAAATACAATTCATGTCTTTTAGCGAGAGATGGTTAGCAGAGAGAAGATGAAGAATGGTCAAGAGTGAACGTCCAAGGCCTGATGGGTGTACGGCAACGGAAGTCACCTGAAGAGACAGCAGGCCCTGCTAAGGGGCGAGTGGCGGACGACGACAGCCCCCAGCGAAAAGGGGCCAGGTTTGGATTGCGGAGGAAGAGCGTGACAGTAAAGACCGGGTCAAAGGAGAGGAAAAGCCTGGAGGGGAACCCAAGAGGAGTACCTGTGAGGCCCAGGGAGCGTCCTGGGGGTGGGGGTGAGCTAAACAGCAGCGGGGCGAACTCCAGAAGAGTGAACGCCGAGTGGGCGGACCGCAGGGGGCGGGGGGAGGAGGGACCTGGGGAAAACGGCTCAGTTGAGAAGCTCGCCGCCGGGCCCGCCTTACCTGTGCTTGCGGGTCCGGAGCCCTGCAGTAGCCTGCCGGAAGCACAGAGTCCGCGCGGAGGGGGAGGAGCCGGGGGGAAGGAAGGAAGGGACACCAGGCACGAAGGAGAGGGGCCGCTCGCTCCCCCTACTCAGGGAGAGCGGCTGATGGCGGGAACTGTGACCACACGCAAACACGCACGCACGCACGCACACTCGACGCGACCAGACGAGGCGCGTGCGTGCAACCCTGCAAACTCCGCCTTTCCTACGCCTTCGCCCCGCCCCAGCACGGAGCGAAGTCTCGCCGAGACAGTCCCGCCCCCGCCTGAAGTAGTACGCATGCGCACTTCCCACTTCAAGCACTTTGGACTTTCCGTCATTTCCCCTCCTACACAGCCCAGTTGGGCATGCGCACTGCTTGTCCTCCGAGACGGCCAGGCTTTTCCCGCCCTTCCCTGGCCTCCGGAGGAGAGTCAGAGTTCACGCTCCTCTCTGGGGATACCTGCTCGAAGCCAGAGGATGCGGGGACTAGTAGGTGGCGGACGTCCTTCTGGCCAAGAATCTTAAGAGGCAAAGGACAGACTTTGGGACTATTAACTCCACCAAGAGCCAGGAGGCGGGAAGAGGTGTGTGGGCGGGGTCAGGGGTGAAGGGTCACAGGGCTGCGAAGGGGGCGGAGCGAGCCGGAGGCGGATGGCGGCTGCGGCGGCTCTTCATCTTTGGCGGCAGAGTCACTGAAGCGGGGACGCGGGTCAGAAGCGTCCGGCAGTGGGAGAAGAGCGGCGGCCGCCCTCAACATGCACAGCTTGGCGACGGCTGCGGTGAGTGGCTGGGCGTTCCGGCCTGGGCCCAGACCCCGTCCTTAGCCCGGCTTTTCGGCCTCCTCTCCCAGGTCCCCGTGTCGGGCCCGGTGTCCCAGCTCCTCCTGCCCTCAGTCTGCGAGGCCCATCCCTCTTGGCGCCTTCACTCTGGTGGAGCCGGCCCCCACTTTCCTCTCCGGTCGGCTCTCGCAGCCTCCTGCGCCGCGTATCGCGTTCTTTTCCGGCCCCGGGGCCTGGTCCCGCGCCGGAGCGCCTCCCTCGCGGCCGGGGCAGGCCATTCATTGATTCATTGCGCTGACCAACAGTCTCAGGGTGCCGGTTGCGTGCTGGGCGTCGGCGGGGACGAGGGGGAATTCCGTGGTCAATCTGACACGGCCCTTGCTCTCGGAACTCGCTCGCTGCCTGGGCACTTCGCAGCGGGAAAGAAATGGCTTCTAGCTCACACCACTTGTTTTACAGGTGGAAAATCCGGGACCGGGAGAAGTGAACACCTATTACGTCTGACTTACGGTGCTCTGCCCTTAACACCTTTTTCACACATCTCATTTAACCAGGGCGATCTTTTAATAAGAAAAACGGATCGTGTAATTCACCTGTCTGAAGTAGTTCTTGGACTTTCCATTGCGTTTAGATAAAATCCAGACTCTTTGCTGTGGCCTGTGAGGCCCTCCCTGTACGATACGGTCCTTACGTTTGCGGTCTGGTCTTATGTCATTTGCTCCGTAGGCTCCAGCTGCGTTGGCCGCCTGCCCCTTATACCTGCGCTTTTCTACTTCACTTGCAGTTTCTGATTCTCTATTCTTGGGATGCTCTTACCACGTACCACCCCCCATTGCGCGCCCGGGCGCGCGCACACACGCGCGCACACACACACACACACACACACACACACACACACAGCCGGTGGGTGTAACTGGCTCGTCTTCCTTGGGTCTCTGCCTAAATCTCCCCAGAGTAGCCTTCTCTTGATCACTGTCTTTAAAGAGGTTTTGTAACCCCTAACTTTTCTCTCTTAAAATATCCTTCTCAGCGTTTATCTCAGTTTGTAATTTTTGTATTAACTTACCTGTTTGTTGACTGTCTGCTTCTTGAGGGCAAGGACAGAGATCCTATGGATCTTGTTTACATGGTTACCCCAAGTGCCAAGACAGTTCCTAGCACAAAGTTTGGTCTCAAATACTCAAATGAATGAAAGAGTATAGATGAGGGAGGTGACTACTGAGAGCACCTAGCCATAATGGGGAAATGAGATCATATGATTTGAGCACACTCTTCTGAATACCAGTTGTACTTTTTTTGTTCCACTAGGGTGAAGTGACTTAAGATGATAATACACTGAAAGTGCATTATCAGGCAAAATGACATAAGTACTAAATAGAGAGCAAAAAAAAAAAAAAAAATTGCTTTAACTTTAAATATAAAAAGTGAGGGGTGCCTGGGTGGCTCAGTCGGTTCAGCGGCCAACTTTAGCTCAGGTCATGATCTCGCGGTCGGTGAGTTCGAGCCCTGCGTCGGGCTCTGTGCTGACAGCTCAGAGCCTGGAGCCTGTTTCAGATTCTGTGTCTCCCTCTCTCTGACCCTCCCCCATTCATGCTCTGTCTCTCTCTGTCTCAAAAATAAACATTAAAAAAAATTTTTTTTAATAAATAAATAAATATAAAAAGTGAAAGAGTACGCTGAATGTGACTCGGCTATAGAAAACATTGTCACTTCTGGGGCCAGTGACATCTCTGCCTCCTCTCACTGTGTTTCTAAGCATTTGTAACTACTCAGAGTATCCACTCTCGGCATTACATCTTTCTATTAAGTGACTGCAATTTCCCCAGCTTTTTTGTTTCTTCTCCTAAATTACACATGTAATTTGGGAAGAAGCAAGTCAGAAGTTAAGGTTGCTGCTAGTAGGGGAGGGACAGGTTACCCAAGGGATTCTTGTAAGTTTGGCTTGTCCATTTCCCACAATCTGATTGTGTCTTCTCCAGGCTTTGGTACCAAACTGCTCTTTTATTTATGACTATCCAAACTCTGTACCTATTCACTTCCTTTTATTTTCACTTATCCCCTAATGCATCTTTTGAACAATGATTAAGGTTGTGACTCATTACTTATAATAGACACTAAGTATATGTTTCTTCAAATAAGTTACATTGCTTTACATTGATTTCAAATCTGAGCTTTTAGGGGCTCCTGGGTGGCTCAGTTGGTTGAGCATCCGACTTCGGCTCAGGTCATGATCTCACATTTGTGGGTCTGAACCCCATATTTTTGTGAGTTTGAGCCACACGTTGGGCTCTGTGCTGACAGCGTGGAGCCTGAAGCCTGTTTCGATTCTGTGTCTCCCTCTCTCTGCCCCTCCACTGCTCGTGCTCAGTCTCTCAAAAGATAAAATTTTTAAATAAGTTAATAAATTTAATTTAAAATTTTTTAATTAAAATTTTTAATTTTAAAATTTTAAAATTAAAATTTTTCAATTAAAAAAATCTGAGCTTTCATAACCATTTTCATCTGTTATGCTACTGGGAATCACACACAAGTTCTGACAAGTTGCTTTGTACCACTCATTCACTAGACTGTTTGGTTACTGAGGAAACTGAAGCATAGAAAAGTTCAACCACCTCTTTCCCAATCTTTCATGCCTTCTATTAGACTAAACTGCTCGTATTATTCTGATATATGTAAAGGGATAGTCATGGTGTATATTACTGGAAATTGAGAAGAGTTTAATGCAACACTACCTTTAATCTAAGCCCATTGAGAAAATTTTTTTTGCTGAATGATGAAAACCTATACCTGTGTATGCCTTTATCTCTTTTTTAAAATAACAGGTAAAGCATTAGTTCAGCTAGGGAGATAGTACTATCAAAGGAGAATGTGATCACATGTGAATGCAGGATTTCATTCACTAGAGGGAAGAATTGAGATAATTTGGAAAGTATCTTAAATTTTGAGTCTTCAGTAGTGTATTATGCTAGAAATGTACAGTATGGTATATTCTTGTCATACTTTACAGAATACATTTTAACATTGTCATTATTGCCACCATAAAATATAATTTCTTTCTCACATCTGTGAAATAGGGACAGAAATGCCACACAGGATTATTCTAAAGATGAAATGCAAATAACAAAGTGCTCAGTTGTTGGCCAGATACACTCATTGGTTAAGTGACTTGCTCCCAGACTTCAGCCTTGGGACTATAATTCCTGCCTCAGCAAAGTAACAAATCACCTTGTTGTGGACCTTGGAGGTTGTTTCAGATTAGTAGAACTACAGATTTTCACATATTGTGGGTCTTTAATGACTGTTCCGCTAGTGATCTAAAATAGCCAAAGGTAAGCCTTTATTTGAGAGATGCATTGGGTATGAATTTTTTAAAAAATTTCTCCACTAATTTCCACTGGTGGTCTTAGTATCCTTAAACACGTTTTTACCCTCACTTTCCACGTAACCAGTAGCATCATCAGTCAGTTTACATCTTTTTGTTGAAGCTGTGCTGGATTCCCAGGTGCTCTCCTGTTTGGCAAGTAAAAGGAACATTGTGCACTCTGAGGGATCTGATTTAAATGCTGTCTCCTCCCATGTCTCCTGTTGAAGTTTTAAGCAAATTGCCTAACTTCTCTTTGCTTATTCACTTCAATTTTTAAAGGGGTGTTTTGAAGAACATCCTGGCCCTTCTAAAAATATGAAGATAATTAAGCTAATTTAATATTTCCTTTGGCACTATTTAGAAAGTGTGTTTTCTTGGAGTATCATTATGCAGACACCAAAGCCACATGTTAAGTCATCTCCAGATTTAGGAAAATAATCTCTTTCAATCTTGTGACATTTTTCTTTATTCACTGTCCCATAGTTACTGGTAGCAAAACCAACAGGTACTTTGGCTCTTGAATATAAAGTTATATTGAGAGGTTTGGTTATTTCCTGTTTTAAAAAGCCATCAATACCAATTTTTTAGCTGATGAGGGGGGAAAGTCTTATTTTGCTCCCACTTAAGGATAACGTGGGTCTTTTTTTTTTTTTTTTTTTGAAGTCCGAAATCTCTTTCTCCTTTTCACGTGGAGTTAAGATCTTTCAGAGATAGATGACGAACTATCAGTACCCTGTGTGACACTTAAGAGTTTAGCCATTGATGACTGACTTTGGTAAGTGTCTTGCCTTGTTAAGCTTTGTTGAAAGGAAAAATTTACTTGAAATACCTTTTTCATATCCAAACCATTAAACAGAAGAGAGGAGGGTGATTCTCTCCTAAATTTTGGTAATATAAACATTTTTTAAACTGATCTGTTGAAAGGACCACTAACTTTAAGGAGGTTATACCTGAAAATGTACAGTTCTATATGATTTCTAATCTTGGAAGTAAGTGTTGAGGATGATAACTAATAGTCCAAATCATACTTCTCATAAATGACTTTCTGGTTTCTGTAATTGAACCCACTGTTTATCCAAGTCCAACTGTTAATGACCTGTATTAGAATAGAATGTTAAACTCAAAGTTCTGTATTGAGTTCTTAAAAAATAATTTCTTCAACTTGGAAGGATCATTGTGATTTCAATCCTACAGACTAGGGTAGGGCTTACTGATTGTATAAAGAAGTAGACTACAGTTTGAATTTAATTCCAGCATACACTCACAGTGTGAATTTGAGTCTGCTAAACCTCCCTGAACCTGTTTCCTCTTTGAATTCTGAGGTAATCCTCAGTGACTGGTACATTGGTATAAACATACTATGTTTTGGGGTGCCTGGGTGGCTCAGGTGGTTAAACGGCCAACTCTGGATTTCATCTCAGGTCATGATCTCTCCATTTGTGAGTTCGAGCCCCTGTTGGGCTCTGTGCTGACAATGCAGAGCCTGCTTGGGATTCTCTCTCTGCCCCTCCCCTGCTCGTGTGTGTGTGTGTGTGCACGCGCTCTCTCTTTCTCTCTCTCTCTCAAAATAAATAAACTTTAAAAAAAGCGTGTTAAAAAAAACAAAGTATGTTTATGTTCAATATATGTTACCTCCTGTATAATTTCTAGAAAAGGCAACCCTATTCTATAGTGGCAGAATGCCTATCTGTGATTGCCTAAGACTGGGTGTGTGGTTTACTGAAAGAAGTACCAGAGAACTTCTGGGGATGGTGGAAGAAGTCTGTCTATATGTATATATATAATGTTTATTTTTGAGACAGAGACAGAGAATGAGCAGGGGAGGGCAGAGAGAGATGGAGACACAGAATCCAAAGCAGTCTCCAGGCTCTGAGCTGTCAGAGCCACCCAGGTACTCCTAAAGAAGAGGTCTAGATCTTGATTGTGGTGGTGGTTACTCAGGTATATAAAGTTCTCAAAAGTCATTGAAACGTGGGGCACCTGGGTGGCTCAGTCAGTTAAGCGGCCGACTTTGGCTCAGGTCATGATCTCACAGTCCGTGGGTTCGAGCCCTGCGTCGGGCTCTGTGCTGACAGCTCAGAGCCTGGAGCCTGTTTCAGATTCTGTGTCTCCCTCTCTCTGACCCTCCCCCGTTCACGCTCTGTCTCTGTCTGTCTCAAAAATAAATAAACGTTAAAAAGCAAACAAACAAACAAAAAAGTCATTGAAACATACACTTAAAATGGGTCCGCTTAAAATTTTATGCAAATTAACCTCAATAAAATTAACTTTTTAAAAGAGCTCTTAGATTAGTCTCTCAGCAATAACTAAGAACTAAATAAAGTAATTTCCAAGATTTGAGAGCTGCCTGGGACTTTATGGTATCGTTCCCTTATTTTACCAATGATAAAATTAAGGCTTGCCAAAGTAAATGACTTACACTAGGTCACACAATTATAGAAATGGCGAAACTGTATTTTGAAGCCATTTCTGGCTTCCAGTGCAGTGTGCATTCCGCTTATTGTGCTTGTGTAGTTACATGTAAATTGGGGTCTTTTCTATTCTTTCACTTGATAAACAGGTTCTTAATTCTGGATCCATGCATAGGTTACATGGGGTCTATGAATTCTTTTAAATTGTGTGTAAATTTTGTGTAGAAGAAATTATGTGCAAAACAATTTGCAATTGCATGTTTTCCTGAGGAAAAGATCCATAGATTTCACGTGATCCAAGAAGTGTTGACCTGGTTAAGTAGCTGGCTTCAGTTCAGGTCCTTCAGCTCAGGTCATGATCTCACGGTTTGTGAGTTCAAGCCCCACATTGGGCTCACTGCTGTCAGCACAGAGCCTGCTTCTGATCCTCTGCCCCCCACCCCGTGCCTCTGTGCCCCCCACTCTCTCTTTCTCTCCCCCCACTCAAAAATACATAAACTTTAAAAAAAAAAGTGTTAACTTCAATTCTTGTGGCAGTATTCTGCTATTACTTTTAATGTGTTTAAAGTAGTCTCCAGTAGAGAAGTTATGCTTCTCCAGAAGAGGAGTGTATGCTCCTAGATTGAATTCTATATCATCCACAGCCTCAGAAATGGATTAGTAAATTATAAAAGAATTGTAGCAATTGCTTTAGGAATCTTTAGTGGTGATGTTTAGAGAATGGCAGGAAGAGGAAACCTACCATCCTTTACTCATACTTTCATCAGTTGTAAAATGAGGATAATAACCGTGTTCTGTTCAGTAACTGAAACCATGTTTTAAAAAATGTCCAGTACAGGGGCACCTGCGTGGCTCAGTCGGTTGAGCATCAGACTTGGGCTCAGGTCATGATCTCACAGCTCTTGAGTTCCAGTCCCGCATTGGGCTCTGTGCTGATGGCTCAGAGCCTGGAGACTGCTTTGGATTCCATGTCTCCCCGTACCCTTCCCCACTCACCCTCTGTCTCTTAAAAATAAACATTGAAAAAGTTTTTTTAATGTTCAGTACGGTTCTGTCTCTTTCCTTATCTACCCCACCTGCCTCTTTCACTTCCCACACTCTTAGGAAGACATGAATTTTCAGATTCTAATATTTTTGTGAAAGGTGTGCCTAAATGATCCTTGGGATTTAGAAAGAGGGTAAGATACATATTGGGGTTTTATTTCCATCAAGATCTACTGAAATGCTAGAATTGTGCTTTGGAGTTTTATTCAAGGATAATGTCCAGAGGATTTTGTCAGTCATCTGGTAATATTAATACGGATGACCCTTGAACAGGGTAGGGGTTAGGGATGCCAACCTCCCCCATGCACAGTTGGAAATCTGCATAAAACTTTTGATTCCCCCAAAACTGAATTCTTAATAGCCTGCTCTTAACTGTTAGCCTTACTGATAACAGTTGATCCACACATATTTTGTATGTTATGTATATTATATGCTACATTCTTATGATAGAGAAAAGAAAATGTGAAGACAGTCATAAGGAAGGGAAAATACATTTACAGTACTGTAGTTACTGAAAAGAGTCCATGTATGAGTGACCTGTGTAGTTCAAACCCACATTCAAGTCACCTGTACATATATCAATATGTAAATCAAAATGTAAAAATATTTTCCCTTTTATTCTCCACAATAACTAAACTGCATGTGTTATAAAATTACCTGTTGATGTGTGTGGTGGAGGTGTGTGTGTGAGAGTGAAGTGGCTATCACTAGCTAGATTATTCCTATGAGAACCATGATTTGACATAGGGAATTAGGTCCAACTATCTCACTGACTTTCTCATTAAAATGATGATTATTGAGGTGCCTGGCTGGCTCAGTTCGTAGAATATGAGACTCTTGACCTCTGGGTTGTGAGTTCAAGCCTCACGTTGGGCATAGAGCTTACTTAAATAACATTAAAAAAAAATTTTGTTGATGATTATCATGTGCTTTGTAGTCTCAATTAAGTCGAGAATATCCCTTCACATCGACAGTATTGGGTATTGTTCATGGTGCTGATTGTTTTTCAGATTCGGCTGAACTAACAGCAGTAACATTTTAGGTTTTTGTCTGAGCTTTTTATATATATGTTCCCTGTATCTATTGTCCAGGTCACAGGACAAAGCTGTTTTGAGCTCATCTTTATTATTTTTTTAATGTTTATCTATTTTTGAGCGAGAGAGAAAGAGAGAGAGCACGCGAGCAGGGGAGGGGCAGAGAGAGAGGAAGACATGGAATCCGAAGTACGCTCCAGGCTCCGAGGTATCAGCATAGAACCTGACGCAGGGCTTGAACTCAGGAGCCGTGAGATTATAACCTGAGCCAGAGTCAGACACTAACCAACTGAGCCACTCAGGTGCCCTTTAAACGTCATCTTTAGATCAGACCTAATCTTTCAGTCAGGTGAGAAACAGCATTAGCAAAGCAAAGAGTATGGACTCTGTTGCCAGGCTGCCTGGATTCAGATTTTGGCTTTGGCAAAATAACAGTGTTTCCTCCTCTATAAAATGAGAGTAGTGACAAGTATTTGTTTAGGACAGTGCCTGACAGAGTAAGCACTATGTGTGTTAGCTCCCATTTTTGTTTTAAGAAATAATTGTATTCAGGGGCGCCCGGGTGGCTCAGTTGGTTAAGCGTCCGACGTCAGCTCAGGTCATGATCTCTCAGTTTGTGAGTTCAAGCCCCGCCTCGGGCTCTGTGCAGACAGCTCGGAGCCTGGAGCCTGCTTCAGATTCTGTGTCCCTCTCTCTCTGCCCCTCCCCTGCTCACGCTCTCTCTCTGTCTCTCAATAATGAATAAATGTTTAAAAAAATTTTTGTTTTAAAGAAATAATTGTATTCATCCCATAACAAATAGGTATTCAGTAGGGTTAAACTAACTCCTGTTAAATTGTAGGCAAAATTCACTGGGGGTGATGAAAAAGAGGGTTCTTATCTCAAGTATTTCCTGGCACCAAACTGCCCTCACTGCCTTCCCTTTGCTAGAATGGCTACAGAGCCCATAGGTCCAAGCTAGTGCCTGAGAGGACATTACCACCCACCTGACATCCCTAGCTCTCTTAGAACCAAAGCCCCACAGAGGCTGCAGCTCCCACAAGTAGCCTTAAAAGTTGGAGTATTGCTGGCAGCAGGTGGCCATGACGTTAGATGCCCAACTAGGCACCAGGCCCTCTAGAGTGTTAGCATCGCTCCAAGGACACCATCTCCTTGCTGAAGTTAGGCCAGCTCTGGAAATAGAATATGTGGGGGTGGGGCCTGGTGTTCAGAAGCCATGATATGCTGATCGGTGGCTACAAGTGCATCCTGCTGTTCTACACCCAGGGCTCCCT
Source organism: Felis catus (assembly GCF_018350175.1). NCBI lineage: Eukaryota > Metazoa > Chordata > Mammalia > Carnivora > Felidae > Felis > Felis catus. The sequence goes on from NC_058375.1 coordinate 202,502,662, forward strand.
GGGGCAGCATGAGGCATAGGAGTTCCAGATACAGGTTGCAAACTGGCTGTACTGGGGGCAATGGAGCTTAGTGGTTTGGGGCAACAGGACTTTAGGGGGAGTTGAATGAGTAAAGACTAATCATTATAGATACTCTATTAATAGAGCAATGAGTATCTCTGAGACCCCTTTAGTTATTGGATTTTGGGTCATCCAGGAGACTGTGGGCAGGAAACTCAAAGCTAAAATTTTAGCCCTTGTTTCCACAGAGCTTTTTAAGGTGATATAATACTCTATAAATAAACATACCCTGTCTTCCTGGTGGGAATTACATTTCCAAAAATAATTTTTTAAGTTGAGGGCCTATCTGTAGTAGCCTGGAAAGGGCAAGTGCTTGGACAATACTGCTTTTGCTATTGGGGAGGTGGGGGGGGTAGGACTACCCTGTTACTTCTTCATATTGCTGCTGTGGGAGCCTGGGCTACCTTGAGGACCACCACTGATGGGAGTTACAAAATACCTTTCAACAGATTGAGGCACTTAAAGAAGACTTAAGCTGCATGGTATTTCAGTCCATTTAGCAGAACACTTTGTGGTTCATTCTGTCAAGCAAGTGAAATGATAAACATTAAGCTAAAAGCTTATAATCAAGCTTCCATTTATAGAAGACTGTTCAGCTTGGGTACAGTGATTGTGAGTGCACCTCAAAGTCTATCTTAGACTTTTGTTCTTCAACAAAGACAGTTGTCCTTTCTGTGCCTCATCTTTCCATCTGTACGATGGGTAGGTCATTCTATCACACTAAGCTGTAGTGGGAACATATAAATACCATGGGAAGCTGTGTAATGCAGTTCAGGAAGGCACTGGAATATGCAAGTTCATACTTGGGTGAATTGAGCAGGTTAATCCTCTGAGTGATAGTGATCTCATCTGTAAGTATAGTTCTTTTTTTTTTCTTTTTTTTTTTTTCTTTTTTTTTTTTTTTTTTGCCTACCCCTTCTGCCCCCCATCTACCCAATAATTCCCCTGGTTGGGGTAACTAAGTGAGAAAATACTGGGCATAGGGATCGAAATCTTGAATCTGTTAGGACTTTAGAGCTAAAAATAGCAATGGTAATCATTTTTCTACTCTATCATATTTTCCAAAGAAGAATAATTAAGGGAGTTAACCGAGGGCACAGGCTGTTTGACAGGTGTGGAGAATTATAGAAATGCTCAAATTTTTTTGAACGTTGTGATGCTTTAGTACAATAATAAAAGAATGTTGTCCGTCTTGCCCCTATGTGAGTAAGTAATGGATGATTCTCAAAGGGGTAGAGGTAGAGTATGTATAAGAATCATTAGAAGGGGAGCTTTTCCAAATTACATATGTTTTCTGCTCCGTGGAAGGGGATGCCAGAATTAATGGGGGAAGGACCAGAAGTGAGTGGGGAGGGTGTAACTTTTTTCCTTTCAAAAACTTACAGGGGCACCTGAGTGGCTCAGTTGGTTAAGTGTCCTAACTCTTGATTTCAGCTCAGGTCACAATCTTGTGGTTCATGAGATTGAGCCCCGCATCAGACTCTACACTGACAGCGCAGAGCCTGCTTGGGATTCTCTTTCCTCCTCCTTCTCTCTCTCTCTCAAAATAAATCAGCATTTTAAAAATATATCAAAATAATAAAATCAAATAAACTATTATAGATATATGCTTAAGAAAAGTAAACTATGCAGAAGATTTTATTGTTTACAAGGAAAAGTAAATTTCCCATGTAGATTCCAACCTTGGCAGTAATTACTGTTAAGCTTCATTTTTTTTTTATTGTTACTGTTAAGTTTCTTATGTGTCATTCTAGAAATGTTGTACGTAAATATATAAGTATATTTATGTATATAAGTGGAAGGGTCTATACTATTCTGTACGCTTTGTTTTTTGGTTTTATTTAGTATCAACACATGTAAAGCTATTTATTTAAAGACCTACATAGTATTACAAATAAAGATGTACCCATAGGTAGCTAACAGTTCCTAGTTGATAGATTTTTACAATTTCAAGTTTTCTGCTTTTGTAACAGTGCAACAGTAAACATCCTGGTATGTCCTCAGTACAGCCCAGGTATACCTCTTGGATAAATTTCTAAACATGAAATTATTGAAAGGTGTGTGTGTGTGTTTTAGATTTTGAGAGATTGAATTTATTTACATCAAGTGTACGGATATAGAAAAGCTCCCCTGGTATTTATAAAAAACACGTTCCCTCTAAAGCAGAGTAAAACTTGGTTTGACTCTAACAAAACATGTTTACTTTCTTTTTTCCACTTGAAGCCTGTGCCTACTGCACTGGCTCAAGTAGACAGAGAAAAAATCTATCAGTGGATCAATGAGCTGTCCAGTCCTGAGACAAGGGAAAATGCTTTGCTGGAGCTGAGTAAGAAGCGAGAATCTGTTCCTGACCTTGCACCCATGCTGTGGCATTCATTTGGTACTATTGCAGCACTTTTACAGGTGGGTACATACCAGTGAGTTGCAGGTCATTCCTGTTTATCATGCTTCTCTCTCTCTGTCTGCTCAAATGATTTCGAAGACTTTGGTAGAATAGTTCTTTAAATGTTAGCATTTGTAAGAATCTGTTTTAGAAAAGTCTAAGGTGCTTGTTAAAATGCAGATTCTTGGGTCTTACCCAAAAGATTTATTTGGTCTCAGATTAAAAATCTTTTTTTAGAAAGCACCTGCCCTGCTCTCAGGTGATTCTGATGCAGGTAGTCTGAGAACTACACTTTGAAAAACACAGCTTTAGGAATACCACAAGACACTTGTACATGACAGAAGAAAAAAGGTAGAAAGTAAAGTATAAGAACTGCAGGGTATATTCTGGCAAAAGGAAATATTAAGATAAAGATATGATAGCTATAGGATTAGAGGTAGGTGCACTTATACATTAAAGGGTAAGTAACCAAAATTTGGTTCTGACTGTAATGATCATTGGTGGGAAATAAATTGATATGGTATAATCTTACAATACCAAGATAATGGAATAATCATCCTTTAAAGTATTGTCCAAAATTCCTAATAATTAGATTAATTTTTCAAGCCTGTTAAGTAAATTTGCATTCATTTCCTATATCATGTAACCAAGAAACTAATCTTTCCTTTTTTTAATGTATAATTAACATACATACAGTGTTATATTAGTTTCGGGTATACAGTATTACAATTCAGTGATTCAACAATTCTGTACATTACTCATTGCTTATCACAATAAGTGTATTCTTTTTTTTTTTTTTAATGTTTATTCATTTTTGAGAGAGACAGATTGCAAGCAGGGGAGGGGCAGAGAGAGAGAGAGAGACACACAGAATTCCAAGCAGGCTCCAGGCTCCAAACTGTCAGCACAGAGCCGAACGTGGAACTCGAACTCACAAACCACAAGATGTCATGACTTGAGCCAAAGTCAGATGCTCAACCAATTGAGCCACCCAGGTGCCCCACAATAAGTGTGTTCTTAATCCCCAAAACTAATCTTTTTTTCAGGGACTTTTCCTATAAAAGTTTTACAATTAAAAAAAAAAAGGAATTGTATACAGCATATCATCACCTTTTGACAGAGTACATATGTTCACTGCTGTTTGAACATATCTCCATGTGTATACCCACGTTCTTTTTTTTTTTTTTTTTTTAACGTTTATTTATTACTGAGAGACAGACACAGAGCATGAGCAGGGGAGGGGTAGAGAGAGGGGGAGACATAGAATCTGAAGTAGGCTCCAGGCTCAGAGTTGTCAGCCCAGAGCCCGATGCGGGGTCGAACTCACAAACTGCGAGATCATGACCCGAGCTGAAGTTGGTCGATTAACCAACTGAGCCACCCAGGTGCCCATCCTACGTTCTTATCTCTCCCTTTTTGCAGTTGCTACCTGACCAAATTTAGACTTCTTAATGAGTCACTGTGGTTGATCTACTGACACTTGCTATCTGGCCAGTTATCACTATAACTTCAAGCAGGGTACTGACAAAATGGAGGATTATAAATATAAGAGCCCCTCAAGTGAAGGCCTCAACAGATGCTGGGTATAAAGAGGGAAGTGTAGGTGACCACAGTTGCCTCCAGACAAATCTTCTAGAAACCTATGTATAAATTTCTCATAGTCTCAGGTATCTTTGGGATGAAAAGATAGCATTGTTTATTTCTGCTCCCACTTTGATAGTTCAGTTCTTACAGGATATGTGGAATCAAAAGTTGTGGGAGTTTTGGGGGGCCTGGGTGGCTCAGTCGGTTAAATGTCCGACTTCGGCTCAGGTCATGATATCACAGTTCGTGAGTTCGAGCCCTGCATCGGGCTCTGTGCTGGCAGCTGAGAGCCTGGAGCCTGCTTTGGATTCTGTGTCTCCCTCTCTGTCTGCCCCTTTCCCGCTCATGCTCTGTCTCTCAAAAATAAATAAATGTTAAAAAAAATTTTTTTTTTAAGTTGTGGGAGATTTTAGAGTTTTTGCTTTAATACCATCAGAATTCATTTTGTAATAAGTTCTTTATTCATCTGCTGCTGGTTTCCATTTTTTAGGAAATTGTAAATATTTATCCATCCATCAACCCACCCACCTTGACAGCACACCAATCTAACAGAGTTTGCAATGCTCTGGCATTACTGCAATGTGTGGCATCACACCCGGAAACCAGGTCAGTCCTTTGATGCGTCTGTTGATGGAGGTTGTATTGAATATGGTCTTTTTATGAATGAGAGGAAGAGGCATGCAGTGGGGTGCATGTGTGTGGGTGTGGATCCCCAGGATTCTCATTTGCTTTGCTTTTCCTGAAGAATTTCTGGTCTCTAATTCACCAGGTTTTCATGTAGTAACAGTATAGTATTGTTTAACATGTTCTTTTATAATTTTTTTTTGCCTTTTTAAAATTGCAGTAAAGTATACATAACATAAGCTTACCATTTCAACTATTTATAAGCATAGAGTTGAGTAATAAGAATACCTTTATAATTTGCAACCACCACCACCAGCCATCTCCATTCCTTTTTTCATCTTGTAAAACTGAAACTTTATCCATTAAACCATAACTCCCCATTCCCATAGCCTCTGGGAACCATCTTTCTATTTTCTGTCTGTATGATTTTGACTACTCTGAGTATCTCAGTTAAGTGGAATCATTCAGTATTAGTCTTTTTGTAATTGGCTTACTTCATTTAGCATAACGTCTACATTGTAGTATATGTCAGAATTTTCTTCCTTTTTAAGGCTGAATAATAATCCGTTGTCTCATTTACTTTTTACTCATTTATAACACTGAACTTTAAAGGAATGGCATTTACGGGGCGCCTGGTAGAGCATGTGGCTCTTGATCTCAGGGTCATAAGTTTGAACCCCACGTTAGAGGTAAAGTTTATTTAAAAATAAAATAGGGGCGCCTGGGTGGCTTAGTCAGTTGAGTGTCCAACTCTTGATTTCGGCTAAGGTCATGATCCCAAGGTTGTGGGATCAAGCCCCACATCAGGCTCTGTGCTGAGTGTGGAGCCTGCTTAAGATTCTCTCTCCCACTGCCCCTCACCCCCACTCGAGTGCATGCACACTCTCTCTCTCTGTCTCTCGCTCTCTCTCTCTCAAATAAAAAAATAAAAATAAAGGAGTGGCGTTCACATCTCAAGAAAAGTCAGGTATGTAGATACTTCTCCCCCCTTAACCCATGGTAGACATCACTGTGCCATATATGAGGCACAGTGCATGGCATTTAGCAGGAGTTCAGTAAATATTTGAACCCAGCATTTTTCCCCACTGAACCTAGATTTGGCTTCAGAATCTTTCTTAACCAAGGATTCTAGGCAGACTTGCAAAAGATTAGAATTGGCATGCAAGTTGGCCTGCTACATCTGACAGGAAAAGGAAAATCCTGTTCAGGTATCTGCTTTGTGACTTTATGGCTCTGAGGCACTTAATGACATCTTATTGAAGTCTTTCCTCTTTTTCTCAAGTTTCCTTATGAAATCTGAGTGCTAGGTTGACACTGACGTTTTAGAGCTCTAGAGAAGTTACTATGAAAGTTATTTTTAAGCACTTAAGAAAAATGCAAGAGTACTGTGTTAAAAATTTAGAGTGTTTGCTCTCCCATAAGGTGTAACTATAAATAATATAAAGTAATGAATTGGTTCCACATTAGTTGCCTGACATATTAGCTTCAGATTACAATGTTTTTAGAATATCTAGTGTATCTGAAATGCTCTAACAAAAAAAAGAACAGTGTGCATTTAAACATAGCAGATAAACCTGATAATGGCTCCTTTGTTTTCCTGTCTCGGTTTATAAGGTTTTGTGTGACTCTACCTGTGAATAGGTGAGGGAAGGCATCTAGGAGAATTTCTCGGGCACTTAATAGCATTTTATGACCTACTTTTTTAAATCTGCAATTGGATATTTTATCAGTTTTTCAGGTACTTGATACTGATTACAGGGAAAATGGTGTATTCTCTTAACCATTGATCTAGACTAGGTTTTTTTTTTTTAACCTTGACATTGCCATTTTGAGCTAGGTTTTGTGGTGGGAGGAGGGGAGTGAAAGGGGGCTGTCCTGTGCTCTGTTGGATGTTTGGCAGCATCCCTGGCCTCTGCCCACTGAATGCCACTAGCACCCCTCTCAGTTGTGACAACCAAAATTATCTCCAGACATTGCCGCATGTGCGCTGGTGGGCAAAATCATCCCAACTGAGAACCATTGGTCTAGACTAATGACTGTTGACCCTTTTCTAGAGGTTTCTTGGTTAGGCAATGTTATAGACCTTACAGAATGAACTGCCTGGAAATTGAATGTTCACAATCCTTAGAAATTGAGTCTGGGCTCTGAATGTGATTATCTTTTTCTTTCAGGTCAGCATTTCTTGCAGCACACATCCCACTTTTTTTGTACCCCTTTTTGCACACTGTCAGCAAAACGCGTCCCTTTGAGTATCTTCGGCTAACCAGTCTTGGAGTTATTGGTAAGTTATTAGGGTTGTCTTACAAGCCTGAAATGCTCGTTCATAATAGCGATCTTAACTTCGGTGTTTTGTTTTGTCTTTTATAACTTTTGTTCACCAGTTGTTTGTTTTTTGTCTTTGAGGTTGAGTCTGTTTTCACTAATAAATGAGGATATAATAACAAATAATAATAAATATTTGTTAAATAATAAGTAAATAAGTCATATAATGGTTCTTATCAAGTACCATTCTGTGTGTTGTTAATAAGGGTATGAAGCCCAACATTTGGGATTAAATTTAGCATATATGTAGAAACATTTATTGGAATTGTAGGGAGAGTAAAGAACAAGAACTGCAGTCAACAAAGAGTATTATTACAGGGATAAGAATTTGAGCTGGTGTTGTGTTTTGTTTGTTTCTCTTTTCTAACTTTTGAGCTGTTCTCCCATAACTGCAGATGTTTGTCTTCTGCTTCACCTAGTTGAATTTTTGCATGCTACAGTTAATGTTTCCACATATATTTACTATGGGAAATGTGTCTAAAATATGTTTTGCTCAGGAAAATAATACATTAGCTGTTTCAGATCTCAGACTCCCAGATAATAAAGAACTGTCTTTGGATTTGTGAAAAGTAAATACATTCAAGGTTTCTTTCCAGGGGTGCCTGGCTGGTTCAGTCGGTAAAGCACGCAACTCTTGATCTTAGGGTCGTGAGTTCAATCCCCATGCCCCATGTTGGGCATGGAGCCTACTAAAAAAAGAAGAAGAAAATGATTTCTTTCCAAACTCACCCTTCAGTATCTTTTTCTCATAGTTTTTGCTCATATACTGACCAAACAGTAAGAACATTGATTTTTTTAATAAACTTTTTTGTTTTAAGTTTATTTATTTATTTTGAGGAGGGGAGGGGCAGAGGGAGTGAGAGACAACCCCAAGCATGCTCCACACTGGTAGCACAGAGCCCAATGAGGGGCTTGAACTCAAGAAACCGAGAGTCAGACACTTAACTGACTGAGCCACCCAGGCGCCCCAATAAGAACATTGGTTGTACAGACTTTGTTTTGTTTGTTACTGTTTTTATCTTCAATTTGTGTTCATATCCCTACAATTATAAACCATGGAACAGGAACTATACTTCAAAAGTTTGGTACTTTGAAGGCACCTGGGTGGCTCAGTTGGTTAAGTATCCAACTTTGGCTCAGGTCATGATCTCATGGTTCCTAAGTTCGAGGCTGCACATCAGGCTCTGCACTGACAGTGCGGAGCCTGCTTGGGATTCTTTCTCTCCCCACCTCTCTCTCTGCCCCTCCCCAACTCGTGCTTTCTCTCTTGGTCTCTCAAATAAATAAATAAACTTTAAGATAAAAAACAAAAAGTTTGGTACTTCTGAGACATATTTCTCAGAGACATTTTATTATACGTTTAAGGAGTAGCTGTTAATCTCATATACAAGTGAATGTTACTCTTTTTTACATCCCCTCTCAAGTGGTACTCTAATTAGAAACTTTTTCCCCCAATATATTGTTTTCTACTTTTAAGTTACAAAAATTTCCCATGGAGGATTTAAAACATGAACAAGGTACCAGCCAAAAGAAAACATTTATATCCTTAATTCTGATTTAAATTACACCCTACTTCTGCTGGTTTTTAAACCACTACAGTTAGATGATGCATTTGGGATCTTGGGATAAACTTAACTGTAGGGGGATAAAAAAAAAAAAAATACTCAGACAGTATAAAGCTAGTTGTTTGCCCTTGCGTATATTTTCTGAAACTTAATTTCTCCAAGTCAGTTGAGAGTACAAGCAGAAGGTAAATGTTGGGCCTAGACTTTTTGCTTACAGTTCAAAGGTTATCACAAAAGTTTGAATATAAATGAAATGATACATGAAAAATTAGAAAATACTTGAAAGTGAATAAAATGAAAACAGCATATCAAAGCTTACAGGGTGCAGCTAAAACAGAGCTTACAGGGAAATTTGTAGCATAAAATGCTAATACTAGAAAGGAGGAAAGGTCTTCAATGTTCAAACCTTTCCACTTTAAGAAAATAGAAAAAGGAGCAAATTAAGCTAAATTGAACAGAAGGAAGGAAATAATAAAGAACAGACATCATTGAAAATGAGAACAGGAAAACGATAGATAAAATCAATGAAACCAAAAGCTGACTTTTTTTGAGATATAATTGACTCATAACAAACATTGTGTTAGTTTTAAATGCACAGCATAACAATTTGATACATGTATATATTGCAGAATGATTACCACAATAAGTTAAAATCCATCACCACACACAGTTATAAAAATTTTTCTCGTGAGGAGAACCTTTAAGATCTCTCTTAACAACTTTGAAATATGCAATACGATATTGTTATTGTAGTCATTGCACGTTGCAGTCCCAGTACTTATAATTGCAGGTTTGTACCTTTTGACCACCTTCACCTATTTAACCCACCCCCAATTTTTTACTGAAAAAAATTCAGTGGAATTAATAAACCTGTAACTGGATAGACTGGGAGAAAAAGAGAAAACACAAATTATAAGTACCAGGAATGAAAGGGTGTACGTTACAACAGACCATAGACACTAAAAGAATAATAAGAGAATACTGCTAATAACTCTATGCCCATAAATTTGATAACTTAGGTGAAATGACCAAATTTTATGAAACTTTTCCAGAATATAGAAGGCTTCTAAATTCTTAGTAAGGCCAGCATTACTCTGATAATAAACCAGAAAAAAGACATTGTAAGAAAACTTTAGGCCAGTAGCCCTCAAGAACATAGATGAAGAAATTCTCAACAAAATGTTAACAAAGCAAGTCCAACAATATATAAAAAGGATCATCATGACCAAGTGGGTTTATCCCAGGAGTGCATGATGGTTTAACTTTCAAAAATCAGTCAATATAGGGGTGCTTGGCTGGCACAGTTGGTAGAGCATGCAACTCTTGATCTCAGGGTTGTGAGTTCAAGTCCCACATTGGGTGTAGAGATCACTTAAAAATAGAATCTTAGGGACACCTGGGTGGCTCGGTTGAGCATCAGAGTCTTGATTTCAGCTTAGGTCATATCCCAGGGTAGTGGGGTTGAGCCCCACGTGGGGCTCCGCACTAAGCTTGGGGTCTGCTTGGGATTCTCTCTCTCTCCCCCCCTCTGCCCCCTCCCCTGCTCACATGTGCTGTTGCTTTTTCTCTCATAAATAAATAAACAAATCTTTTTTAAAGAATGGTCGATATAATTGACCATATCAACAGACTAAAGAAGAAATATTGGTTGTTTCTTTCATTAAAAAAAAAAAAAAAATAGCGGACAGAATTCAGCCTCCCTTTATGATAAAAACGCCAGTAAAGTAGAAATGGAGAGAACTTTCTCAACCTGATAAAGTTAAAAAAAAGAATCCTACAATTAAGATCATACTTAATATGAAAAACCAGGCATTGTCCCCTAAGATTGAGAACAAGGCAAGGATGTTTATTCTCACCACTCCTATTCAGTATCATTCTGGAAATCCTACCTGGTGCAATAAGGCAAGAGAAAAGAATAAAGGGCATACAAATTAGAAAGAAAAAAGTAAGACTGTTTATTCACAGACAACAAGGTTAACTACATAGAAAAATCTTGAAGAACCTACCCAAACAAAGCTACTAGAACTAGTGAATTTAGCAAGGTTGCAGGATATGAGGTCAGTATCCGAAAATGAATCATTTTATGTGGTAGTAAAAACAGTCAAATTGAAATTTTAAAAACCTACCATTTATAATAGCACCAAAACATGAAAAATTTGGGTGTAAGTCTTACAAAATGTGCAAGATCTGTAGGTAAAAAACTACAAAACAATGATGAAATCAAAGAAGTCCTAAATAAATGCAGAGATATACCGTGTTCATTGATAGGTATATAAATGATTCAATGTTGTTGAGATGTGAGTTCTCCCCAAACTGATGTATATGGACTTAGAGCAATTACAACAAAATCCTAGCAGGATTTTTTTTTTAATATAGAAACGACAAGCTGTTTCTGAAATTTATATGGAAAGGCAAATGAGCTAGAATATGCAGATTTTAAAAAGAAGGACAAAGTTGGAAGGCCTGCACTACCTGATTTCAAGATCTACTGGAAAACTGTGGTTGTAAAGACAGTGTGGTATTGGAGAAAAGCTAGGCTTGTAAATCAATGGAGCAAAATGGGGAGTCTAGAAATTGACCCATGCAGATATGGTTAATTGATTTTTGCAAAGGTGCAAAGATAATTTCATGAACAAAGGATAATAGTCTTTTCAATAAATAGTGGTAGGACAATTAAGATATCCATATGTAAAACCATGAAGCACAATCTATACCTTGTACTCTATGTAAAAATTAATTCAGAATGGATTTTAAACCTACGTGTAAAGTGAAAATTAAATAGTAATTTGATATCTGCTATAGGCCACGTTAGTAAATTCTTCTATGTGCTGTTTGGTATGGGGTTTAGAGATTGTAGCATTTGTAGATTGCCAGTTCTTATTTAAGTAAATGATATTCCTTTCTAATCGAAAGTGATTAAGTTATTATAGATCTAATTAACTGAGGCCTTTCATACAAAAACTGGTTGATGCGTTGGACAGCTCAGGGACCAGTCATTTGTTTAATGAGGCTCTGCTTCCCTATGTACAGAATAGAGAAGATATCCCTGAACTGTGTCTGTTACCTGGTCCGTGGTGTCAGTTTAGAACTCAACAGAATTGGGATGAATTTCAAAAATCATTTGTTCCGACTCTTTTTTTTATAGATAAAGAAACAGAGACCTATAAAGAGAGGGTAACTCTACCAAACTTTGGTAAACAAGTTGCGGGACTAGGATTAAAGTTCAGGTGTGTGTGTGTTTCTGGTTTGGGTACACCCTTCCATGATTGTGCTCTTTGGGGAAAGAGTAACAATTAAGTAACCAAGAAGTAATGTTTGTTTATGTCCAACGTGAAATAGGATTCAGATTGACACCATTTCTTTGCTACCTGGGGATATCCTTTAGTACTGATACAGAACTCTTCTCTCCTCCCTAAAATAAATAGAAAGTAGATGGTGATGTCATTGTGTAGCCAAGAATGATAGAAAAATAATTTAGATGGCTGAACTGCTGCTCACTATGTGATGGACCAAACCTGGTACCTGATCTTTCAGATGCTGACTGATAACAGTCAACCTCTGCTTTCTCTTCCCTTTTTTTTTTTTTTTAAACATCAGTATGAATCTGATTCTCTGACGTGAATGAACCACAATGTATCTTCTCTCTGTTATTTAAGTTCCACAACTAGTTGAATGAACACTCACTCCAAAGTTAATTTTAATTAAAAACATTCACTCTGAAATAATTTTGCCCGTATTTTCTTTAGGGGCCCTAGTGAAAACAGATGAGCAGGAAGTAATCAACTTTTTATTGACAACAGAAATCATCCCTTTGTGTTTGCGCATTATGGAATCTGGAAGTGAACTTTCTAAAACGGTATGTGCTTTTCAACTTAGATTTTATGTTTTGTTGGCTCTTGGACTACTTTATGGTTCTGGGATCATTTCCTGCCTCCCTTCAGGCTTTTTGAAACTTATATGAATATATTTTCTCTTTTGGATAAAAATTGTCATAAAATGATCATTTAAAAATCCAGACCTGGGGCACCTAGGTGGCTCAGCCAATTGAGCATCAGACTCTTGATTTCAGCTCAGGTCATGATCCCAGGGTCATGGGATCAAGCTCCCAAGTTGGGCTCCATGCTCAGCGTAGAGCCTGTTTAGGATTCTCTCTCTCTTTCTTTCTTTCTCTCTGCCTCTCTCCCTCTGCCCCTCTCCCCACGTGCTCTCTTGTGTGTGTGCACTCTCTCAAAAAAAAAAAAAAAAACACACACACAAAACAAACAAAACCATATATATATATATATATATATATATATACACACACATACATATATAAATATATATGAATATATATATATGTGTGTTTTTTTTTTATCAAGCCCTTCAGAAGAATATAAAGTTAAACACTGAATTTTTCAGTTTTCTCTGAACCCACTTCTCACCACAAATGTATATAATTCCAGGGGCACCTGGGTGGCTCTGTCAGTTAAGCATTCGGCTTCAGTTCAGGTCATGATCTTGTGGCTCATGAGTGAGCTGTGCTCGGAGCCTGGAACCTGCTTCGGATTCTGTGTCTCCATCTCTCTCTGCCCCTCCCCACCCCTCAAAAATAAGTAAACATAAAAAAAAATTTTTTTAAGTGTATATTCCAGATATTTTTTTACGCATACTCAAGTGTATATATGCCTTGGGCTTTTGCTTACTTTGCACTTTAACTATGAATGACAGTCCCCGATTGGGTAGAAAATTCTTATCTCTCCCTATCAGAAGTATGTTGCCATAGCCCTGTTGTCTTCTGGTATTGAATGTACAGTGAAATCTTGGGCCAGCAGCATAAGTTAATCCTTTTGTTGGTGAACTTGCCTTTTCTGTGTGGAAGTCTGTAAGCTTCTTTTATTATTTTTAACTTCATTTGATGATTTTGTATCAATTTTTTTCTGGAAGAACATACTCCTCGTGTTTCTTGTTAGTTTTTATATAGTTTTCTCCTTAAGTTGTTCTAGTCTTTTCCCTCACCAATATCATTTATGCCTTTCACATCTATTCTTCTTTCCCTTTAATAATGTACTGCTTTTTTTTTTTTTTAATTTTTTTTTTTAACGTTTATTTTTGAGACAGAGAGAGACAGAGCATGAATGGGGGAGGGTCAGAGAGAGGGAGACACAGAATCTGAAACAGGCTCCGGGCTCTGAGCTGTCAGCACAGAGCCTGACGCAGGGCTTGAACTCACGGACCGCGAGATCATGACCTGAGCCGAAGTCGGCCGCTTATCCGACTGAGCCACCCAGGCGCCCCAATAATGTACTACTTTTTAAATTTCATGTCATGTGATTTTTCTCAAGGCTGCTTTTCTGTGTTGCTATTTTTAGCAACATCAAACCTCGGCTCCTAAAGTATGCTTAGTCACATCGAATTAATTTAATTCAATGAATATTTTATTGCTGGGTTGGATGCAAGCAGATGTAATGGTTTTAATTTTTTTTTATTTTATTTTATTTTTTTTAATTTATTTTTATTTTTTTTATTTTTATTTTTATTTTTTTTCAACTTTTATTTATTTTTGGGACAGAGAGAGACAGAGCATGAACGGGGGAGGGGCAGAGAGAGAGGGAGACAGAATAGGAAACAGGCTCCATAAATTTTTTTTATTTTAAATATGCAATACAGGGGCGCTTAGCTGGCTCAGTTGGAAGAGCATGCAGCTCTTGATCTCAGGGTCATGGGTTCGGACCCCACATTATGGGTAGAGATTACTTTAAAAAATAAGTAAATAGGATGCCTGCATGGCTCAGTCATTAAACATCTGATTTAGGCTCATGTCATGGTCTCAACAATTATGGGTTTGAGCCCCGAGTCAGGCTCTGTGCTGAAGGCATGGAGCCTACTTGGGATTCTCTCTCTCCCTCTCTTTCTGCCTTTCCCTTTTGTGTGCACTCTCTTTCTCGCTCTCTCTCAAAATAAACTTTTTTTTAAGAAGTGTAGGAAAAGTTTTACTTACCTCATTTAGAAGAGATAAGGCACAGCTAAATTTCTAAATTCCTCTTGGCCCATGGAAAAAAGAAAACTAGGTTTTCAAACTGGGTTTGGATCTCAACTCTACAACATAGTGGCTTTGTCACTTGGGACCTTAACCTGACAAGTTATTGATTAGCTGTTATGCCTGGCACATAGTACATGTTAAATAACTGGAAAAGTATCTGCATTTTTTAAAATTTATTTATTTTGAGAGAGAGAGAGTGTGCGTGAGCAGGGGAGGGGCAGAGAGAGGGAGAGAGAGGATCCTAAGCAGGCTCTGCACTGCCAGTGCAGAGCCCGATACAGGGCTCAAACTCACAAATTGTGAGATCCATGACCTTGGCCCAAACCAAGAGTTCAGATACTTAACTGACTGAGCCACTCAGGTGCCCCCATATATCTATATTTTTAAGAAATTGTTAGTTACCCAGACCTGCCCTTTTATATAAAATGTGAATAACAGTAGGACCTACCTCACAGGTTTATTGTGAAAATAAGACGAGGCACGTTATGCCTATAGGAAAAACTCTGGCACATAGTACTCAATATGGTAATGTTTATTATGAATCTTTTTAACTATGCCTATCTTGGGGAGTAAGTTGTACATAATGTCAGGGTCTCTGCTTAATTTTCTGATTCACAATTATTCCCGGGAGATGAATCAACATTTGGAAGACAAATCTGAGCAACATTTTAGACTCTTTTTGTTTTACTCCAGGTTGCCACGTTCATCCTCCAGAAGATCCTTTTAGATGACACAGGTTTGGCATATATATGTCAGACATATGAGCGTTTCTCCCACGTTGCCATGATTTTGGTGAGTTCTTTCATCTGTCTCTATCCCCCTTCGGTTACTTCTGATTACACAGCTTAGTCCCTTTTGCAGTTGACACTGAACAGCATCCTGGAACCTTATATAATGATTCTTGAAATATCTGATCTCTGATGTCAACTAGAATTATTTTGTATTTTGTGTGTTTTTTCCTACCCCACACCATTTTGGGGGAAAATAGGGTAAGATGGTCCTGCAGCTATCCAAAGAGCCTTCTGCCCGTCTGCTGAAGCATGTAGTGAGATGTTACCTTCGACTCTCAGATAATCCCAGGTAACTAAACATTTACAGGATGTATGGGACTTTGGGGAAATATTCTGGTGAATGGTTGCCCTCTCTCACGGCATAGCTCTTAATATCTTCAGGGTAGGCAAGGGATATAACTTTAAGTCAGACAGAACTTAATTAAATTCTTTTCAAATCTGAAGTGCTGAATTTAAAAATCCATCAGAGGGGGTGCCTGGGTGACTAAGTCAGTTAAGCATCTGATTCTTGTTTTCAGCTCAGGTCATGATCTCACGGTTCATGAGTTTGAGCCCCACGTCAGGCTCAGCACTGACTGTGCAGAGCCTGCTTGGGATTGGGATTCATTCTCTCTCTCTCTTTCTCTCTCTCTGTCTCTCTCTCTCTGTCTCTCTGTCTCATAAAAATAAATAAACTTTGAAATAAAATAGGGGCGCCTGGGTGGCTCAATCGGTTAAACATGCGACTCTTGATCTCAGCTCAGGTCATGATCTCACAGTTCATGAGTTCAAGCTTCACATCAGGCTCTACGCTGATGGTGGGGCGCCTGCTTGAGATTCTGTCTCTCCTCTCTGCCTCTCACCTGCTTGTATGCTCGCTCACTCTCAGAATAAATAAATAAAAACTTAAAAATTCATCAGAGTTTTGGGGGTGCTTGGCTGGCTCAGTTGGTAAAGCATGCAGCTCTTGATCTCAGGGTCACGAGTTCAAGCCCCACGTTGGGCATAGAGCTTACTTTGGAAAAAAAAAATCAGTTTTGTCTCCCCACTGTAACTCTGTACCCTCCTCTAAAATTTCAGAGAATCTAGTCAGTTTCCAGCAAACCTTATGATACATTATTCCTGTGGTTTGAGCTTTCTATTGCTGCTTCAGGTGGTCAGAAAGAGAAGTATATTTTCAAAGATCTCTTAAGAAAGGAATGGAGCCCAGAGGACTCTTGAATTACATTTTCAGTTTTCTCTTTGATTCCTGTAAAGTCCTTGAACTAATTATTTTATCTGCCTGTGTTCATAATCTTTCTGTCAGAAATCATACATTGTAGATATGATGCATTTTAGAAATGTTTGACCTTTTGCTTTGTAAATCCATAATTCATGCTGAAAGCCACTTGCTCAGGTTCTGCTAAACCACATAATGGGGCAATTTCTGTGTTCCTAGGAATGGGGATAACTCGATTTAATGTGAACGCAGCCTTCTCCCACTGAGGTTATTCAAGCCCTAGCTATTTCTTCAACCATTTTGTCCTGTTCTTCAGTGGTTCCTGTTCCCATCAGTTTGAAAATATGTTTATTTAAAATTCTACTTGTACAAAGAAACCAGACTGAACAAAAGCCGTAACTTTATTTAAAACAGCTTTATAAATCATTACCGTTTACCTGTTTAAGGTTTTCAGATTTGATTTTTCTCTGATTATCTTTTAAAGAAAATGATACATTTAAAAGTTCATCTGATAATGTTGCCACCATTGTTTTGTTTTTACTTCTCACCTTTTATTAAACCTTTTAACTATGAAGCTGAAGCAGGGGCGCCTGGCTGGCTTGGTCAGTAGAGCATGCAACTCTCGGTCTCAGAGTCCTGCATTCAAGCCCCACATTGGATGTAGAGCTTACTTTAAAAAAAAAGGGGGGGGGGTAGAAATAAAGAAACTGAAGCAGTTTTTGGAAAGAGACAAGTTTATACTGTTCAGAATTAAAGTTCATTCATTTATCGTAATGAGTCAAGTCATCTCCCCTGTTCATGCACTGACTTTAGAAATGTTTCATTTACCATAACCCATCTATTTCTGTCATGAGCGTATTGACAGTATTTACTGTAATGAATCCGAAAGCAGTTGGAATTCAGGTGAACTCTTGCACCACTTCATTCCATTTTGCTTTGTCATGAAATTCCACATTGAGGCATCATTCTGAAAATACAGACGACAGATCCTGGAGACTCTGAGCCCATGCCTAATACAAGTTTTAAGGAATTTTAATGGATTAAAATACCTTGACTGAACTGCATATTCCCAGGATTCATTATGTGTGTATCTAAGACAGAACTTCTTCTCTGTCCCCCAAATGTGGGTTTATTTGCTGGTCTCCCCGGTTGGCTTGTTTGTCTCTGATGTAGGGCACGTGAAGCGCTCAGGCAGTGCCTCCCTGACCAGCTGAAGGACACGACCTTCGCCCAGGTGCTAAAAGACGACACCACCACGAAACGCTGGCTTGCACAACTGGTGAAGAACCTGCAAGAGGGCCAGGTCACCGATCCCCGGGGTATCCCCCTGCCCCCTCAGTGATCCTCCCCCGCCCCCTTCCACTGCTCCCCCAAGTTGGGGACAGGAGGGGGAACCTGCGAGGAAAACAGCTCAGGTTTTACCGCCGACCGGGAATAGACAACCTCAACGCTGAACTGCACTGGAGAAGAGGGGCAAGGTGACCCCGCTTGAGGAGTGTGGGCTGCCATCTCAGGCCGCCTCCAGGACCTGGGCTCCCTCCACTCCTCCCAGGAGATGGGCTCCTGACACAGCAGTCTGCCACCACAGCTCCAGGAGGGTGTCCACACCAGCAAATGCTGTGTCTGCAGCATGCCCGAGATGGCCCTTCTCCCCCATCTCCACCAGCCACTGGCGGGGAGGGGAGGCAGGGTGGTGGCAGCAGCACTGTAGGCATGCTGAGCGCCTGGGACCAAGCCAGGTGGCGGTTTTTTATTTTGCCTTCCTGGAAGACTCAAGATGTGTCTCTTCATCCTCTCTCTCAGTATTTGTTTACTTTGGTCTTTTGTTTTTAATGTCAGAGAGAGGTGTGTTTAGTGGACACAAGCTGTAATACTCAGCAAAACTTTGTCAATTGGCACTGTTTACAAGTCTGTTAGCTGCATAAGCTTAATAAAAAGTTGGTCTGGGCATTACATCCCCTCTAGCAGGCCAATAGCTGCATGAACTGTGGGGAGGAATGGGAAGCAGGGGATAGAGAAAGCCAAAGGACAACAGGACCCCACCTCCTCTTTCCGTTCCCTTTCTGTTCTTCCACCCCCAGTTCCGGATGCCACAAGGACCCTAGCCTTGTTTCTGGCTCCAGCTGCTAGCTTTTCCAAATCTCAGTGCTTTTCTCTTTTTTACATCCCTCATATTAAAACTTTAACAGACGTCTTAATTCATCAGGCTGTCCTGGGAGGGTATTGTACTGGGGGAGGAGAGACAGCAGTGGACCTCACCTTGAATTCCAGTCCTTGGAGAGATTTTCTGGGTGACTTAAAGGGGAGGTGCCTGGGATCAAGATGATAGGCTACTCAGTCCCGTTCTTTGCTTTAATATGAGTTCCTGTAGCTCCATCTGTCTTCATAATTGTACTTGAAGTGGTATTAGCTGAATGAACTCATGTTATTCAGATTTAAGATGGAGGACTGGATTCTGCTTCTTCACTTAAGTCTCCTTTTTTTTTTTGGACACATTCCCTATTGGTCTATGGGAATTACAGGGTTGACACTAAAATATTTCCAGCTTGTTCATATTGTGTCAGAGAGTCCCCCTTCTATCTTTGGAGCTCTAGATAACTCTTCACACTCCATTGGCTTGAATCTGTAACGTGGTGTAAACTGTCTTGCTTTCCTCTAGTCCTTCCCCCTGCCAACACCTGCTTGCTCTCTCTCATCCCCATCTCCAATCACAGATGGGATTACTAATCAAGTCTAGAGAGAGACAAAGTATTTTATGTCCACATCTTACACAAATGAAGGTGCCTCCAAACAAGTTGGGCCAGGAGGCGGGGAGCTGTCTGCAAGCGGCAAGCTCAGAGAAACCTTTGCAGAGACAGTTTTGCCAACATGAGGGCTCTTTCAAGCCGACTTTCACCAAGAGAGCCGGCCTTGTTAGTTGGCTTCTGTCTCTTTAGAACCAAGAAAGTAGTAATTGAGTAGCCTAGATGTAGAAAGGGTAGAATAAGCACTTATTCCCCTGCCTTCCAAAAATGAAGAGGAGAATCAGGTCAGCTCTCAGTCTCAAGCCTGAAGAGAAGAGGTCTTGGAGAAAGCAGAGAACAACATGGACCAGATAGACGTCTGGACCTCCTTCAGCCCTTAGTTTGTGATCTGGAGAGTCCAGCTAAGATATCCCTTATTTTTGCCAACTGCCTTCCTGCTGAGCCAAAGTTTCTCATTCCCCCTCCACTGAGGAAGCAGCTGAGGCCCAGGGCCTTGCTCCCTGGGAGATTCTCTTCTCTCTCCATCTTTTGGTGCGTTGGCCATGTTACTGTGCCAACAGTGTCTTAATTCCTGTTCCATCTATTCTCAGCTGGTCTTGGACCGCACACAGGAGTTGGGGGAGGGGTGGAAATGGGTATTATTCCTTGTAGTTGATCCTGATGCCTTATGTGTATAAAGAGACCCCTCCATTTTTTGTTTTCCATCCCTCTCACACCCTAACAGGATTGAAATAAAACCTGTTTCTGATTTTATAAAAATAATTTTTCCTTTAAACTGGAGACTTGATTTTGTCAATATCTAGATATCTAGGCACTCTGGTCACATGATCCTTGTCACCCCTGCCCCTACCATCTGTTCATCTACACAAACACACTGTTGTGCCAAGAGAGCATTGATGGTTCCTTTGTGGATAGGTCCCTTGGGAAAAGTCCTGCGGAGGTATCAAAGCTGTTTGGGAGGCTGGGGTGGTGCCCTTTATCTGGTAAAATATCTTCCTGAAACAGAACCTCACTCCTGCCTGTAGTGGCCAGAACTTAATATGGGAGAGACTTCTATAAGTAAAGAGGTAGTGCTTGAAACATTTTATCACAGACTGATATTCATTTCCTTCTGAGGCTCAAGACTTAGCACACATCTCCTTAGTTTCCATGCCTGTTTCTGGCTCTCAGCGAGACGGAGCCAGCCTCTGCTTCCAGCTTTTTTCCAAGGCACTGGGGGACCTGTGACTGAGTGGTGGAACAGGGCAAGGAGGCGCACTGGCTGCCTTGAGAGCACTCTCCTTACTGTCTGCATAGCATTCCCCTGCTCACTACCCCTGCTGCTCAAAGGCTGAGAGGCGGAGCAGATAAAGTTCTTGCTGTCAAAAGTCCAAGTAGAGGGGCGCCTGGGTGGCGCAGTCGGTTAAGCGTCCGACTTCAGCCAGGTCACGATCTCGCGGTCCGTGAGTTCGAGCCCCGCGTCAGGCTCTGGGCTGATGGCTCGGAGCCTGGAGCTTGTTTCCGATTCTGTGTCTCCCTCTCTCTCTGCCCCTCCCCCGTTCATGCTCTGTCTCTCTCTGTCCCAAAAATAAATAAAAAACGTTGAAAAAAAAATTAAAAAAAAAAAAGTCCAAGTAGAACATTTGGAATAGGGAAGAATAGAATGAAATGAGATTCCTGAATGCTGTGGAATTTTTAAACTATTTAAATACATTTATTTCAAAGCTGATCTAACAGCTAAGTTGAACAACAACATTAACAAACCTAATGACATACAGAGCACTGCACTTTAAACCGACATTATACATACTCTTCAACTACACCAGAAGCATTTACCAAAACTGGTCATAGCAGACCACCAAGCCTCAAAGTTTTTCAAGAAAATATTAGAATAATGTTCTCTGAACACAGTGGAATTAAGTTAGGAAAAAGAAAACTGGAAAGTTCCTAACTTTAAAAAGCAAGCACTGCAGTTCTAAATGGCACAGAAGAAATCACAAACGTAATTAGAAAAAAAGATAGCCATATCAAAACCTGTGACATGCAGGTAAAGTAATACTTAAATAAATACTACTTTAAATTCACATGTTCCAAAAGAAAGGATGAAGTGATCTAAGTTTTATGTCAAACTGGGAAAGGATAGCAAATTCAAAAAACAATAAGATACAAAGAGCAAAAGTCAATGAACTAGAAAACGTGCAATAAAGAAAATAAAGTGGGAAGTCATTCCCTTGAAAACGTCAGTGTAATTGATAAACGCTTAATAGACCTTAGATCGGGGGGGGGGGATGTTAGAAAAAGTCAGGGTGGGGGGAGCACCAGGGTGGCTCAAATGTCCGACTTGATTTTGGCTCAGGTCATGATCTTGTGGTCATGAGATCAAGTGCCCAGTCAGGCTCTGCACTGAGCAAGTGGAGCCTGCTTGGGATTCTTCCTCTCCATCCCTCCCTAACTCGTGTACACACGCTCTCTCAAAGTAAACATTTAAAAAAAAAAAAAAAACTTACAAATTACATTTTGGCTTTTAAGAAAGGAAAAAGGACATCACTCCGATCTATACTCACAAATCTTCCATAAAGTTCCAGAGACTATAGAATAAGGGAACAGGTTCCCATTCACTTTTGAAGCCACCAAAATCTATCAAGGATATCACAAAGGAAAACCAGGGACTGAACTCTACTATGAATGTAGAAGGAAAATTCCTAGGAAAAAATAGGTCTACCTATATATATATACATATATACATATATATATATATGTATATATGTATATATGCATACAAATGATAGTGCACCATACCTAATCTGGGTTTACTATAGAAGACTGATTTAACACTTGAAAACTAAATGCAATTCACATAATCAACAACTGTATAAGGAGAAAACCCACACAATTGTCTAGACAGATGAACAAAAGAATACTATGAAATTCAATACCTATTCATGGTTAAAATAACAAACTGAAAACCAGTAATAGAAGGGCACATCCTTAATAAAAGGTATCAACAAAAATCCTACAGTAAACTACTCAATGAAAAAAATACTGAAGTCCTCCTCCCTGACATGATTGAGACAAAGATATCTACTCTCACGCCTCCCAAGCCTGTGTGCTAAGCCAAGAAAATAAAAGGATAGGAAAGTGGGAAAAATCTGCTGACAGCACAACTGTATACATTGATAACCCAAAAGAATCTCCAAACTCAGAATTGAATGGATTTAGCAAGGTCCTAGAATACAAAGTCAATATGCAAAAATAAAAATAAATCAATTACATATTTCTAAATATAAGAAAAAAGTGGAATTTCAAAAATATAATAGGGGTGTCTGGCTGGCTCAATCAGAAGAGCATGTGACTTTTTAAGTTTATTAATTTTTGAGTAATCTCTACACCCAACATGCGGCTTACACTTTTGGGGCTTGCCCCAAATGAATAAACATTTAAGAAAATTTTTTTAAAAAGGGCACCTCGGTGAATCAGTCAATTAAGTGTCCAAGTTTGGCTCAGGTCATGGAGACACCATTTGTATTTTTTATTCTAACTTCCCTCATTTTGTCCTCTGGTTCATTTTATACCTCCTTGTTCCCCTTCCCCTTGGTTTTTCGTTTTTAGTGTCAGAATAGAGGAATGGCTATATATCCTCCAGCTTTTGACGTTATGTATCCTGGCTTTTAATTAAGTGGTCTCATATTGATGATTTTTAAAGTGGAATTTAATATTTTGAGAAGCGTTTTTGACCACGAAGAAGATGGGCTTCATTTCAGAAGTTTTAGTTAGGCTGGAAGGACTGGGGAACTGACTCTAGTCCTGAGAAGCAAGATGTTTAGGGCATCTCCCCTGTGTATCAGAAGGGTCTAGATTTGTCTGTGTGGCAGCAGGAGAGGACAGTGTTTACGTCTCCCTCTTTGCCAGCTGCCCCTTCATTTCAATTTAGGGCTTCTGGGCCTTTCCTGGGCATGATTCCCAGAAAATCCCTCTGCTGCTGCTGCCCTGATCAAGTTTCTGGATCTGTTAATAATAGACGACAGGGGGGGAAGGGCCAGGATCATTATGGAAATAGGAACGATCAAACCACAGGGACAGTTCCTGTACCAGGGCCCCGTCTGTCTGCTCCCTCCCTGGGTCTATATAGAGCATCCTGTAGCGGGCATGTCTTCTAAGCCACTGTTTGGAGCATTCTAACCTTGTGAAGGTCTCCCATGTGCCTGCCCCAAAAATGAGAACACATGATCTGGGGAACATTAGCATGAAAAAAAAAAATCTGAGATCTGAACTCTCCCAGAAAATACAGGAGGAATGATAATACCCCTGACCAAACCCCCAGAAGGGAAGAAATTGGGCAGCAACTAGGTAAGGCAAATAGAAACAGGCAAACCATATATAACCCAGGAGTGTAGAAGTGAGGAATGTGAGGCAGAAGTGTGGAAAACTAAGGATGTGATGATGTTAGGGGAGTAAAAATGGGGGAGGAAGATAAGCACATGAGACAGGTGCTCTATTAAGTAAAACCTGAAGCCTGCACCATTTAATTTGTGGTGCTCTCTTAATCTGTTTCCCTTAAATGGCCTCCCTCTTCAGCCTTCCTAGCCTGTATACTCTTCCTTTATCAAAACCTCCTCTCAGGGGTGCCAGGCTCGCTCAGTTGGAAGAGCATGTGACTCTTGATCTCAGGGCCCTGAGTTCAAGCCCCACGTTGGATGTAGAAATTACATAAACAAACTTTCAAAATCAAAAACAAAAAACCTGCTCGCTGGAGAATATGGAAACAGCTTATAAATTGTGGAAAAACAATAAAATGTCAGAAATTAACACCTGCCCAAACTGGAAACCCTGTTATTGTAACAGATATAGAAAACTACATAAAGAAAACGTATAGTTAGGGGTGCCTGGCTGGCTCAGTCAGTAGAGCATGTGACTCTTTAAATTTTTTTTTTTTCAACGTTTATTTATTTTTGGGACAGAGAGAGACAGAGCATGAACGGGGGAGGGGCAGAGAGAGAGGGAGACACAGAATGGGAAACAGGCTCCAGGCTCTGAGCCATCAGCCCAGAGCCGGACGCGGGGGGCTCGAACTCACGGACCGCGAGATCGTGACCTGGCTGAAGTCGGATGCTTAACCGACTGTGCCACCCAGGCGCCCCTGAGCATGTGACTCTTGATCTCAGGGTTGTAAGTTCGAGCCTCACATTGGGTGCCGAGGTTGCTTTAAAAAAATAAAATTACTGGGGCGCCTGGGTGGCTCAGTCAGTTAAGCATCTGATTTCAGCTTAGGTCATGATCTTGAAGTTTGTGAGTTTGAGCCCTACGTGGTCGTCGGGCTCTGTGCTAACAGCTCAGAGCCTGGAACCTGCTTCGGATTCTGTGTCTCCCTCTCTCTCTGCCCCTCCCCCGCTCGTGCTCTGTCTCTCAAAAATAAACAAACATTTAAAAAAAATTAATAATAAAATTACTTAAGAAAAGAAAAGAAAAAAGGGCACCTGGGTGACTCAGGTACTAAGCATATGACTTCGGCTCAGGTCATGATCTCATGGTTCGTGAGTTTGAGTCCCACATCAGGTGAGCTCCAACCCCACATTGAGTGAGCTCCAGCGCTGTATCAGGTAAGCCCTGCTTCTCTCTCTCTATCTGCCCCTCCTGGCATTCTCTGTCTCTCTGCCCTCCCTCACTTGCGCCCTTTCTCTCTCTCAGAAAAGAAAAAAAAAAGTATAGTTGAATAAGTTAGAAAGGGAAGACTGTTGTTAGCTCCCAGGACTAGAACTAGAACTCAGCCAATCATTTCAGAAGCCAGCTATGAGCATGATCCCATCACAACTCCCTCCTCCCAGAAGTAACCACGATCCTGACATTTATGGTAATCACTTAGGAGGATTTTATTTTAATGGGACTAAAGTTTTAGCTATAAATAATCACTAAAGGTAGAATATTAGGCACTTGAGGGGTGTCTAGGGGAGCCATGAGAGGTAGCCAGATCTCAGCACACTTAAAATCACATCATTTCATATAGTTAGTTCCCTTTGTGCCTATGATTAAAACACACCTCCCTGGAAAAGGATCCCCAGAAGCCTAAGTTCAGCGCCGTGCCCTGTGCCTTCAGCTGCCTGATTCCCATCCACTGGTCCAGAAAACTCCATATCCCATAGTCTTTCCAAGGCAGAGCAGAAGTAGGTCCCAGCTCACAGTGCTTGGGAGAGTGCCAGGACCTGTTTGTCTCTGACGCTGACGTGTGAGTCCAGGACATGGCCTCAACTTCTCTGGGCCTCAGTCTCTCCGTGTGAGGCATGGAGCCATAATAAAACCTTTTAAAATTTAGGGGCACCTGGGTGGCTCAGTCGATTAAGTGTCCAAGTTGGGCTCAGATCATGATCTTGTGGTTTGTGGGTTCGAGACCCATGTCGGTCTCTGTGCTGACAGCTCGGAGCCTGGAGCCTGCTTCAGATTCTGTGCCTCACTCTCTCTCTCTGCCCCTCCCTCCGCTTGTGCTCTTTGTCTCTCTCTCTCTCTCTCTCTCTCTCTCTCTCTCAAAAATAAACATTAAAATTTTTTTTTACAAACGCATTTTAATAAAGCCTTTTACAATTCCTAAATTGGTCCCCTTGCCTCAGTGTTGGTTTCTATTTCAGCCACCTAGTCATTCACCTTGCAAGAAGCTCATTACCTTTCTTTTCCCTGTGGGTGTCTCTCCAATCTCGTGCTCCACTTTTTTGCCCTTGATTCTTACGTACCACAGGTCCATGCTATCTCTACACACATCTTTATAAACGCGCATGCATGTCCTTGCACATTGGAGGCGATGAACAAGTGTTCATAGCATGGAAAGCACGGAAAGGAAGCATGGAAAGGAAGAACAAATGAACTGTTCGATGCATGTATGCGTGCAATTCCTTCAATGTTTAGCAAGGGCCCAAAAGAGTCAGAGATATTAACCTGTCCCTCGACACCCTTTTCCTCTCCTCCCTTTCTCCTCATCTTCCTCCTTTCCCATCCTATTTCTTTTTGCCTTTCCCTGTGCCACAGAGCTAGGCTGAGCGCCCCCCAAGGCGGGATGCAGAGACACAGAAGCAGGCCGGTGGAGCAGACACCCTGGAAAGGAGCCAGATGAAAGGAGGGCAGAGACAGCCGTTCACCATGCAGGGAGAAGCTGTGCGGAATGAAAAGCAGCGATTCATGGAGCACCGCCACGCAGACACTCCTTGGGTTTCACTTTGAGAGCTACTGCAGGATTGGGGTCAGTGAGGGCTGGCATCTAGATGAAGGGCAGCCAGGCTCCTCCTCCCTTAATCCCTCTCTACCCACCCCTCCCCCAATATTCCCTCCTGATGACCTGTGTCCTGGGCCTTTAAGAGTTGGAAGGGCTGGACCAAGGAGAGAGCTCACACCTCTCCCCACCCTACTCCTTCTCTTTGGCTGCAAGTCTGCCAGTCACAGCAGCAAACTGCAGTAGAAAAGGGGAGGAAGCCAGCGGAGCAGCGAGAGAAGCACAAGAACCCAGCTGGGTTTCCTCGTCCCACAGGAGAGGGCGTCGCAGAGCTCACAGACAGGACTGCTCTCCTGCTCGCGGTAAGGGCCCCAAGGCTCTAACCAGCCTCTGCTCCAAGCTGTGCGCTGCCTGAGTCCCAGCCTCTGCCCCCCACATGCTTATCCACCCTGATTAAATTGTACCCCGGACTCCTTAGCCCTAACAGATCTCCAAGGCTCCCACCTCCTGGTTCTCCCTAGCTCATCCCCTTTGATTTACAATTTTCCTCCTTGGCTGTGGCAGTCAGCCCTTTATATGGGGACCTCTTAGCCACCCAGGGCTGACACTCAGGGTTGAGCCCCACCCTCGTAAGGGAAGAGAGAGAACTGGAGTAACCATGCTTTAGCATACATGCATTAACAGAATGTTGAGGATTACCAAAGACCCAGGGAAGAGTATAGAAACTATAGAGTTAGGAGATTTCCTTAGAAAGAACCCAGGTTTGAGTCCGTACCTGTCCTTAGCCTGCTCGATGGGCCAGGGCAGTTTGTTGGCATGCCCAAGTGCTGTGCTGGGAAACGCACCTGCTTCTAGTCCCGACTCTGCCTTTAACTAGCTCTGTGACTTTGGACAGCAGCTTCCTGAGCTGGGATAGGAATTCAGGGTTTCCCAGACTTGCTTGTGTATTGGGGGTTCTTTTTAACAATAAATATTCCTGAGCCCCATCCTTTCGAATTCTGATCTGGCCGATTTGGGGTGGGGCTCAGGAGTCTCTATTTTAAGACACTCCTAGGGATAGTGATATAGCCAGGAACCTGTGGGTTAGATGAGTTATGAAAGTCTTCGAGCTCTAACATTCTGCGAGCTATGACCTATGACCAGAGCCATTCTGTCCTCTTTATATGAATGAGTTCAGGCAATAGTCCTGCTCAGAAGCAAGAGAGGGGACAAAATGATTCTCTTCCTTCCTGCCCCTCAGAAGGCCCTGAGACACCCTGAATTTCACTGTCATGCCTTTGGCACTATCGGCAACCCTGGCAAAGTCCATCTCTAGGTGACATAAGCCACCTGTAGGTTGAGGACCAAATCTTACTCTGTAGCCCTGGCCACTTCCGACCTTATTTTGCATCTCTGCTCTCTCCTCTGTATTGTAGAGGTAATTATCTGCAGCCTCGAGGATCTCTACATTCACCTCTAGGAGTGAACAGTCAAGACCTACTCTCCTCTCGGGCTTCCTCCACTGTTCCTTACCTCTTGCTCTTGCTCCCACTTCCGATCCTTTGTCCCTTCTTTCCTCACTGCATCTGCATCAGCTGTGACCTTCCTTCCCATCCTACCTTCAAACACCAGAGGAAGCAGCAACACCTAGAACACCTGGGTTCTAAGTCGCGTTCTCTGGGCAGTGTGTTCAGTCCGTCTCCTAGGATACGGAGAAAGTGAGCCTGAGTGGAGGGGGTGCACTCCTGAGTGTCCTCCTCCCTCCTGGACCCCAGTCTCAAAATCTCCACAGGGGACAAGAACCAGAGGTATTGGGAATTAGAAGAGAAAGAAAGAGAGGAAGAGGTGAGCCTGGGGGGAGGGGGGACACAGGGGGGAGGGGGGGAGAAGGATGAGGAAAGGAGAGCACAGAGAGGCTGACAAGGAGGCAAGTAGGGAGGCAGACAGGAACAGGAGAGAACGGTGAGCTGAGGGAAGGGAAAATGAAGGTGTCAGGATGGGGGAGGAGAGAAACTGGAAGAAAGAAAAGAAAGGCTACTAAGTGGGACATGGTGGGGGCAGAAGATGACAGAGAGGAGAGACAAAACGCCCATATCCCCTATGGATTCGTAGCCCTGCCCTAACCTGCTTCTGAGACAAAACCCTTTCTAAGGGCAGAGCCTTGGTGAAATCTCCAAGCTGGACATATGGAACCATGGTTCTAGTCCCACTTATGCTATTTAGTTAATTCATTCGATGACTCTGGCAGTTCAGTTAATCTTTCTAGTCCTCAGTCCCCTTCTCTATAAAATGAAGCCCAGTTCTGATATCCTGAGGCTCCCTGAGTTGGAATTGGCCCTCGTATGGCCACATGTTGCCTGGATCTAGGTTTCAAATAGCGAGTCAGGAACGGGAGCAGAATTGGAAGAGCAAGGCAAGCCCTGGGGTTGGAGGAGTTTGACAAAAAGCCTTAGATAAATTTCCAAAGGGGGACACCTGGATGGCTCAGTCAGTTAAGTTTCTGACTCTTGATCTCAGCTCAGGTCTTGATTTCAGGGTTGTGAGTTCGAGCCTTGTGTTGGACTACTTAAAAAGATTTTTTTTTTTTTCCCCCTAAGGCTCATTTGAGAGGAGATAGGCTCAAAAATAGGGAGTGTCCCAGCACTGGAGCTTAGGCTTCCCATGGGCTTCCCATGTTTCAGGACATTCTGGTGAGGCTTCTGGACACAGGTGTAAGGGAAGGTAATTCTGTCTTTTCCCAGGGCTGAGACCCACCCCATCCCAGAGTCCCTATGCCCCAGACATGGAAGCTGAAATTCAGTGAGGAGAGAAGGCAGGATGTTGGCAAAGGGGAATTAGATCCCTGTCCCCTAGAGTCTGAGGACCTGAGACATTTAGGAGAGCACCTATTACTTCAGTCTTCATTCAGCTTTTGCAAGCCTCAGATTCCAGACTGCATCACCACCCAAAAGAGCAGAGCTGTTTTTCTGCCTCTCGTGAAGCACTCTGGTCCCCTTCGTCCATCCAGAGGCTTCTTCTGTTCTCATCCAGGCTCACATATTCAGCTTCAGCCAGCAAAACCTTTGCTTTTTGGAACTGTCTCGGGGTTCTGTCTCTCCTGAGAGCTGCCTCAAGTTGTCCTTCCCACTTAGATATGGATTGGTTGCCAACCTTCTCCTCTCCCTCTGGGCCCCTGCATGTTCGCTAGTCCTTTAGAAAGTCTTCTGTAGGGGCGCCTGGGTGGCTCAGTCGGTTAAGCATCGGACTCTTGATCTCAGCTCAGGTCTTGATCTTATGGTTGTGAGTTCAAGCCCCATGTCGGGCTCCACACTGGGTGTGGAGTCTACTTTAAAAAAGAAAGAGGGGCTCCTGGGTGGCTCAGTCGGTTGAGTGTCCAACTTTGGCTCAGATCATGATCTTGCAGTTCGTGAGTTCCAGCCCCGTGTTGGGCTCTGTGCTGACAGCTCGGAGGCTGGAGTCTGCTTCGGATTCTGTGTCTCCCTCTCTCTGTCCCTCCCCAGCTCGTGCTCTCTCTGTCACTCTCAAAAATAAATAAACATAAAAAAATTTTTTTTAGAAAGGAAGGAAGGAAAGAAGACTTCATTGGGTCTATCACATTCCTGGACTTCAGCTTTGGGTCCTATAGTCAGGGAAGCTGTATTTTCAGTGACCCCCCCACATTTTCCCTAAAGATTTATAGGCTCTTCCAACTAAACAGAGATACGGCACTGATAGGCCGTGTGACCTGAGAAAAGTCACATCACATTTCTGGACTTCTGCTTTTCATTTATGAAACATAGGGAGTTGAACTTCACAATGTTTTAATGGAGCACTACCTGACTGATTTTAGAGATGCTTTTCAGGTTTTAGATACTCACCATTGTCAAAACTTTTAACTTATCAATTAAAAAACACAACAATTCTATTCAAGTGCAGCTCCTTTGCTTATACAAAGCATAGAGCTTTATGCTTCGTGAACTTTGCCAATTCCAGAAAGATTTCATCAAGAGTTGATAATTTCTTATAGGGGCTACATATCAAGTCTTCTAGTTCTTTTCAAGGGAAGTTTGTTGTTCCCTACCCAGGTCCTAAATTAGCATAGATCTTAAAGAAGGTTATCTTTTTTAGTAGGTAGAGAGGACTTGAAAACGCAGTTCTAGGACATCTGGGTGGCTCAGTCGGTTAGGCGTCTGACTTCAGCTCAGGTCATGATCTCACAGTCCGTGAGTTCGAGCCCCATGTCGGGCTTTGTGCCAACAGCTCAGAGCCTGGAGCCTGCTTCAGATTCTATCTCTGTCTCTCTTTGCCCCTTCCCCACTCACGTTCTGTCTGTCTGTCTCTCTCTCTCAAAAATAAATAAACATTAAAAAAATTTAACAAAATGCAGTTCTGAGACTACATAACTTACCTGGTCCATTAAACTGAGAATAACTGTTAGGCCAAGGAGTATAAAATATGCTTGACTGTGTGAAGACAGAAGGAGATGGCTTATTTTGCAAGTATGGCACTAAGTGTCACAGAAGAGACAAAAGAGACGCTCTGCCCTGGTCCCCAGGAGCTGGTTGATCTGTACAGAAGTGTGGAGAGGGCTCTCAAGATAGAGAAGCTGGGTTGATTCCATCTGGAGAAGAGAAGACTAGGATCTAGAGAGATTCCAGGTTCTTAAAGGGGGCAGCCAGCTTGATGGTAGTCCCTAATAATTAGGAGCTAAGAAGGATGATGCAGGTTACCCAGCGGACTGTGGGGTATTGGGCAGAAAGCTCTGGTGTATCCCTCTCTGGAGCTGACTATGGGAAACAGCAGAGGCTTTGGAATCAGACATATTTGGCTTTAAATTCTGAATCTTATGTGATCTGATGCAGGTTTCTTAGCCTCTCTAAGCCTCAGAGTCTAACAAACTCGAACTTGAAGTAAAAAGGGCTGAAGAGTCTGTAGATGAGGTACCTAGCACATAGTGGCCAGTCAGGGCACACTGGTTTCCTTCTCTTCCTCCTTTGATCTATTATTCTAAGACCACCAGTATTAACCCAAAGCTTTTTGTTCCTCCTTGCTCCTTTAGGTGACTCTGGCACCAGCTTGTGGAGCAGTAGGTGATGGTGTCCTTGATGCAAGGCCGTGAGTACCCCAGCAAGAGAGGAGGGCTTGGGGACACAGCCCAGGGAAGGGAAGGAGTCTGGACCCCTGTCCCAAGAGCTCCTCCGGGGCCCTCCACCCTCCCTGCCAGCTACCCACCCAGCCCCTTCTTCTCCTGGCCCAGGGCTGCCCATCAATCAAGATGTGCTGCTGATGCAGAAAGGCATGCTGGTGCGCAAGGTGAGGTCCAAAAGCTGGAAGAAACTAAGATACTTCAGACTTCAGGATGATGGCATGACAGTCTGGCATGCCCGGCAGGCAGGAGGCAAGGCCAAGCCCAGCTGTGAGTCACGTGGAAAGCTAGGGGTGGGCGTGCTGGGTAGACAGGACTCTGAAGAGGCCAGCAGCTAGAGAGCAGGGGAGGGACCGGGATCCTACAATGTGTCCTTGTGCTGTCCCTCTTGTGTCTCTCTCCTAGCCTGCAAAGTGGAAATTATAACAGCACTTGCCTCGTAAGGCTATTCATGAGGATTCAACCAGTTATTGCATGTAAAGGGCTTAGGAGAGCCCTAGCATATAATAAGGCTCAATAAATCACAGGTTATATTTTATTACTATTAAATTAAGGCATGATCTCAGGCATCGGGCTGCTTGGATTAAAACCCTTGCTCTGCAACTTTCTAGCTGAGTGGACAAGTTACTTAAATTAAGCTTCAGTTTCCTCATCTGCAAAATAGGGATTAAACACTACCTGCCTAGATGGTTACAGGGACTAAATGAGTTCATGTATAAAGCTCCTAGCATGGGACCTAAAGCCAGGATGCATTTAATGCACTAGCCAAAATGATGAATATTTTTAAAAATCATAAATGCAACATAGCAGTGTGCATCCTATTGGCCAGAGATGCCTTATGAACCCTCTAAAAATCTGATCACAGGACACATCTAAGAGAGTCTGCTTTAGAGATATAATCAAAACTCACCAGCCACACCACCTCCAGCTGAGGAAAGTGGGTGGAAGAATTTCTCTGGCTCTCCCCTAGACATCTGGAAAGAGGAAGCCCTCAAACCTGGAACAGGGGAATTGAATTTGGGCACATCACACTTTGGTGTAACTGCTACTATGTAGACTTCGAGAGTGTTTCCTTCTGTCAGCCCTGACAGTCCTCCTGTGATGCCTCTACATGGGAGCTGAAATTCAGAGAGGAGATAAGGCAGGATGTTGGCAAAGGGGGATTAGAGCCCTGTCCCCTAGAGTCTAAGGACCTGAGACATTCTGTGGCCGGGCCACGGAAGGGACCACCGCTTATTTCAGATGAGAGCACAGAGGGGTTAAGTCATTTTGGTCTGTGTCACACTGCCAGCTGGTGGCCAAAAGCCAGGTCTTGCCACTCCCAACACAGGCCCCTTACTATGCTGCCTATGAAAATGGCCGTGACTCATGGGGAATCTTGAATCCCAGGGGTCTGCATCTCCCTGTACTAAGGATTCAGGGGTTTCATCCTGTGGAGGTTGGAGTTCCTCTTCCCTATGGCTTCACAGAGAGGAAGGGAGTACTGGTCCTTGACCCGTAGCCCCTGCAATTTGGTGGATTCTCTTCCTCAGTGCCCCACTCGTTTCTTCTCCGGCAGTCTCAATCTCTGATGTGGAGACAGTGCGTGAGGGCCATGAGTCTGAGCTGTTGCGCAGCCTGGCAGAGGAGTTCCCCCTGGAGCAGGGCTTCACCATCATCTTCCATGGCCGCCGTTCCAACCTGGACCTGGTGGCCAACAGCGTTGAGGAGGCCCAGATATGGATGCAGGGGCTCCAACATTTGGTGGACTTTGTCACCAGCATGGACCAAAAGGAGCGGCTGGACCAGTATCAGCAGGATGGAGTCAGAGTGGGGATCAGGGGTCACTGAAGGAGCTGCAGGGCTAAGGATGGGGGGGGGTGCGTGGCATGTAGGGATAGGGGGGCCTAAGAGTCCAGTTGGGGTGGGCAAGGGCAGCTCAGGCCAATATGAGGCAGAGGATATTGGAGGAGTAATGGAGGCTTGGGACAGCAAAAAACATAGCCAGGCAGAGAGTGGGCAGAAGTTAGGCCCTTCAGGATTGGGACAGTGAGAGGCAAAAGGCCATACAAGGTACTGATCTTGAGAGCTGAACAGAAGATCCCAGTGGCATTAGCTGGCATAGGACTGGGAAGCAGCTTTAGTGGTGTTGACTGATTCAGGTTTCCTAGATTGTATTCACCTTCCATGCCAGTTCGTTCATTCATTTGCTCATTCATTCATTCATTCATTTGCCATTTATTAAGCAGAAGGTGTCAGTCACTATACCACACTTTAGAAGTACGAAGATCAGTGAGACTCAGGCATTGTTTTGGTCGTTGGAAAAAAATGGAATTGTGTAAATAACCTAAGTATCTTAGAAGTGTTAGGGGACTTAGATTATTTGTGGGTGTTCAAAGGAAGGAGAAATACTTATTTCTAGCTAAGAGAGTTCTAAGAAAACGTTAGGCAGGAAGTTGCATTTGAGCCGAGCCTTGAAAAGGAGTAGAATTTGAACATAAAGGAGGGAAAGGCTCTCCTGCCTGAGGGAATAGCATGAGTAAAGGCCCAGACATAGAACATTGAAGAGCAGGAGGGAGAGTGGGACATCAGAGAGTGGGGGGGGGTTGCTGAGTCTGGCCAAAGTTCAGGGAGGATAGAGGTGTGGTGAGAAGGCTGGGTGGGGGCCAGCTCATGGGGGTGAAGACCTTCATCTATGTTAAGAAACTTGGGCTCCTTTCTGCAGGCAACAGGGAGGCCCCTGCAGGCAC
Organism: Felis catus; assembly: GCF_018350175.1. Classification (NCBI taxonomy): domain Eukaryota; kingdom Metazoa; phylum Chordata; class Mammalia; order Carnivora; family Felidae; genus Felis; species Felis catus. The sequence goes on from NC_058375.1 coordinate 202,536,959, forward strand.
CTAAGCCATGCAAGGACAAGATAGATCTCTGGGGAGATTATTCTGGCAGCTAATGTGGAAAATGCATTGGCCATGGAGGAGAGACTGGGAAGACGATAGGGGAGAAGATGTCAGTGGATGAACATGCACACTCGTCTGCACACACAAACACACACACGGTGCTTTTGCCTTGACTCACACCTGGGTGGCTGAGTGACTGGTTCCAGCGTGGAGACAAGAACCAGGATGGTCGCATGAGTTTCCCAGAGGTCCAGCGGTTACTACACCTGATGAATGTGGAAATGGACCAGGAATATGCCTTGCAGCTTTTCCAAGTGAGTCTTTCGGGGAAGGGTTTTCAGAAGCCAGGCAAGGCCACATTCTCAGTTGGCCAGAAGTACTCTGGCCCCATCCAGCACCGCTCTTTGTTGAATCTCTCCTATGCACCCTACCACGATGCCAGGCTCGATGGAAGGTGTCGGGCATGCTTCTTACCCTTCGGTCTTCTTAGAAAGATGATTCATGGGACACCTGGGTGGCGCAGTCAGTTAAGCATCTGACTCTTGGTTTCAGCTCAGGTCATGATCTCACAGTTCGTGAGTTTGAGGCCTGCATCGGGCTCCACACTGACAGTGTAGAGCCTGCTTGGGATTCTCTCTCTCTCCCTCTCTCTCTCTGCCCTTTCCCTGCTCACACTCTGTCTCTCACAATAAATAAACTTAAAAAATCTTTTTTAATAAATTAATTTAAAAAAGGAAAGATGATTCATAATCTTATGAAAGGCAAACAATACATTACTATGTCGTAGCTCAAGGACCTCTCTGTCCACAGCCAGAATTTCACAGGTGCCTAGTATCAATGGAAAACTCCAACTGGAATGTGAGTAAATAGGAGGAGGGATCTTTTGACCTTGTTGGGGGGCATTTCACGCTTTCGAGTTGAAGTTTTTCTCTAGGAGCAAATGGTGTGGCTGCCATTTTGCTTTTTACTTGCCAAAGTGGCTTCTATGAACACTAAATGTCAGGAGTTCTGTGGGCATATTGTGGAAATGTGTTTGTATTCATCTGTCAGTAAGATTGCCCTTACAAGGCAAGTTGAAGCCGTAAAATTTGCTCTTAAAAGGATTCGTCCACAGTCCTCTAAACCGTCTCTTGCAGGCAGCAGACACATCCCAGTCTGGGACTCTGGAAGGAGAAGAATTTGTAGAGTTCTATAAGGCGTTGACTAAGCGCCCTGAGGTACAGGAAGTGTTTGAAAACTTTTCAGCTGATGGGCAGAAGCTGACCCTGCTGGAATTTGTGGATTTCCTCCGAGAGGAGCAGAAAGAAGGAGAAAGAGCTTCAGACCTTGCTCTGGAACTCATCGACCGCTATGAGCCTTCAGATAGCGGTAAGAGGGCCGGAGGGTGGAGAGGCACCGGTCACGGGGCGAGGAGGGGGACCAGGGTTAGAAAGGTCCAGAGCCAAGCCGCCTTCTGCCTAGCTCAGGGAAGGCTGAGTCTACCCGTATGCCAGTCCCTGTGCTATCATTTTCCTCTCATTCAACCACTCCCTGGGAGGGAGAGCAGCGATTTCCTTCCCAAGTAAGACAGGAGTCTCCCATCGTGCTGGATCTCTCCAGAGGAAGACCCTTCCTTAAGTCCCCTCTCTTCCACTCTGCTCCTGCTTCACTTTCAGAATAAGTTCTTCCTGGTAGCAACGTTTGTCCCCAGGGGAAAAGGGAGATCCTTGGCCTCTTGCCTTGGCTTCTCCTCTAGCGCATATGATTCCTCTTGCTCTAGCTCCTTCATGGTTCCTGTTTGTTGTTTCTTTAAGTGCTGGGTCTCTGTCCTTTCCTGAGCTCTCTCCAAATTCTCCGAGTGGTTCTTGAGTCGCTAAGCCCCCGGGGAAGGAAGCTAGTCAGTCCCTGGCTGAGGGGGCGTGATGAGGAGGCCAGTCACCCAGCTTTTAGCAAGCACCACTAACATACGCCCTCTCTGCCCTCAGACCTTTCTCCCTGCCCCTTCAGTGGACATCTCCTTGCCCTCCATGCCCTTCAGAATAGCAGGAACTGACATTAATAATAGATGATTTACAAGGAACTTTCACATCACTTGCTTCATTTAGTCCTCCCTACAACCTTGTAAATCAAAAGCATAATCTTTATTCGGCTTCTGCTAAGTATCCCATCATGTGCCAACATTGCTACATGCCTTTTCTCTCCTCATCCTTCCAATGGCCTGTTGAAGTGGGTTCTGTTATTAAGTCAGTTGTGCGAAAGAAGAGAACTAGGGTTTAGAAAGATCAAATGAGCTGCTCAAAGCCAACAGCTAATGAGAGGAGGAATCAGGATTCAAACCCGAGTCACTTGACCCTTTCCTCATACCTCTGTGGAGCATGAGGATTAGAGACGAGATGAATGAGAGCTGGACAAGGGACCCACGTTGCCAAGTCTCAACTCCCAACGCCCTTTCATTCATTCGTTCACTCACTACGTCAGCCAATGCTTACTGAGCACCTGTCATGGGCCAGGACCTAGGCTCAGGACCAGAAATACAGCAGGAGGAGGTTGGACAAGGACACTGCCCTCATGGAACTTAGAGTCAAACAGAAAGGGCTGGAATCGCTGATTCCAGATACCTGTTCATGCTCAGAGAAGAAAGGGGGCTACAAAGAAATCATTTCAGAAAACTAAATAGAAGAAGAATGCTGAGGCATTAGATGTGGGATCTTCCCTTTCCAGTGCAGGATCTGGTAGACATCAGTTACATTTATTCTACTGCCGGTCCTTCTGGATGTTCCCTCCCCTGCATTCACCTGGCAGTTACTATACTCTGGCTGCAGAGCATCGTATCAGCCAGGAGACCTGGGCTCAATTCCCCACTGTACTTCTTTTTTTTTTTTTTTTTCCTTTTTCCTTTTTAAAAATTATTTATTTGTTTTTAAATTTACATTCAAGTTAGTTAGCATATAGTACAATAATAATTTCAGGAGTAGAATCCAGTGATTCATCCCCTACATAGAACATCCAGTGCTCATCCCAACAAGTGTCCTCCTTAATACCCCTTGCCCATTTAGCCCATGCCCCCACCCACAGCCCCTCCAGCAACCCTCAGTTTGTTCTCTATATTTAAGAGCCTCTTATGTTTTGTCCCCCTCCCTGTTTTTATATTATTTTTGCTTTCCTTCCCCTATGTTCATCTGTTTTGTATCTTAAATTCTACATATGAGTGATATGATATTTGTCTTTCTCTGACTGACTTGTTTCACTTAGCATAGTACCCTCTGGTTCCATCCACGTTGTTGCAAATGGCAAGATTGCATTCTTTTTGATTGCTGAGTAATACTCCATTGGATATATAAGCCACATCTTCTTTATCCATTCATCCATTGATGGACATTTGGGCTCTTGCCATACTTTGGCTATTGTAGATACCGCTGCTATAAACATGGGGGTGCATGTGTCCCTTCGAAACAGCACACCTGTATCCCTTGGATAAATGCCTAGTAGTGCAATTGCTGGGTCATAGGGTAGTTCTATTTTTAGTTTTTTGAGGAACCTCCATACTGTTTTCCAGAGTGGCCGCACCAGCTTGCATTCCCACCAACAATGCAAGAGAGATCCTCTTTCTCCACATCCTCGCCAATATCTGTCATCATCTGAGTTGTTAATTTTAGCCATTCTGACAGGTGTGAGGTGGTATCTCATTGTGGGTTTGATTTGTATTTCCCTGATGATGAGTGATGTGGAGCATTTTTCATGTGTCAGTTGGCCATCTGGATGTCTTCTTTGGACAAGTGTCTATTCATGTCTTTTGCCCATTTCTTCACTGGATTGTTTGATAAGTTCTTTGTAGATTTTGGATGCTAACCCTTTATCTGATATGTTGTTAGCAAATATCTTCTCCCATTCTGTCAGTTGCCTTTGAGTTTTGCTGATTGTTTCTCTCACCATGCAGAAGCTTTTTATCTTAATGAAGTCCCAATAGTTCATTTTTGCTTTTGTTTCCCTTGCCTCCAGAGACATGTTGAGTTAGAAGTTCCTGCGGCCGAGGTCAGAGAGATTTTTGCCTGCTTTCTCCTCTTCCCTACCGTACTTCTTACTAACTGAGTAGCCCTGGGCAAAGTGAGACATGGTTTGCTCATTTGTAAAATAATTGGTTACCGAATGAAATGATGAACATGAGAAGTATCTGGCAACTGTGGATTTACCCTCGTGATTTAAGTTATTACTATCAAGAAGAAAACTTCCTGCCTGACTTCCTGCCACTGCCTTTCTCCATCTCTAGGCCTTGTCAAAGCTGGAGCAAGGAAGCTAGGCATTAGAGTCAAGTTGTTTGGCCTCCCAAGAGAACCCCTCTGCAGTGTTGTTACCCTCAGTGAGACCGCACAGCCCAGTGATATGGGTGTGGCTCAGACACCTGGCTGCCTGGGTTCAAATCCCAGCTCCTTCACTTACTAGTTATGTTACCTAACCTCTCAGGGCAGGTTATATTATATCTGCCTCATCATGTCGGTGAGAGCATTAAGAGAGATGCTGCATGGAACGTCCCAGGTATAAGTGCTCAGTATTAGTTGTCATTGTTGGTATTGTGTGAAGCCCATGCTGAGATGGGTGAGAGCTATGGAAGGAGTGACAGGACCCTACCATCAAAGAAAGTGTAGTGTAAGGTGATATTGGACAAATACTCTTCAAAATACCATCTGAGAATTGATGATAGGAAGAAACCCTCAGGTCATGGTTGGCAGCAGCTACTCAGCCCAGGGAATAAACCACAGGTACCTCGGTCATGCCACTAAGTCTTTGACTTTGTTTCTCTCTGGTCTTCAGCTTCCCCATCTATAAAATTAACCCTTTGCACTGAATACTATGCTGTCCATTATGGTAACCATGAGCTCTGTGTGACTATTTACATTTAGATTAACTAAAATCAAGGTGCCTGGCTGGCTCAGTTGGAAGAGCATGGGACTCTTAATCTCGGGGTCATGAGTTCAAGCCCCACACTGGGTGTAGACATTACTTAAAAGAATAAATAAATTAAAACTTAAAAAATAATAATTAGCTAAAATCAAAATTTTAAATTCAGTTCTTCAGTCACACAACCACATTTCAGGTGCTTGGTAGCCATATGTGTTTAGAGGCTACCATACTGGATGGCACAGAATAGAACATTTCCACCATTGCAGAAAGTTCTATTGGATAGCACTGGATTAGAATGATGTTTAGTTTTGTTTTTAACTAATACTTTTTTTTTTCAACGTTTTTTTTTTTTTTTTATTTTATTTTTGGGACAGAGAGAGACAGAGCATGAACGGGAGAGGGGCAGAGAGAGAGGGAGACACAGAATCGGAAACAGGCTCCAGCCTCTGAGCCATCAGCCCAGAGCCCGACGCGGGGCTCGAACTCACGGACCGCGAGATCGTGACCTGGCTGAAGTCGGACGCTTAACCGACTGCGCCACCCAGGCGCCCCTAATACTTTTTTTTTTTAAGCTTATATATTTTTGAGAGAGACAGAGAGACCATGAGTGGGGGAGGGGCAGAGAGAGAAGGAGAGAGAATCCCAAGCAGGCTCCCCGCTCAGCACAGAGCCTGACGTGGGGCTCAATTCCACAACCGTGAGATTGTGACCTGAGCTGAAATTAGGAGTTGGATGCTCAACCACCTGAGCCACCCAGGCACTGCTGGACTAGAATGATCTTAACAATTCTCCTTGTAACTTTAACTTTCTCTGAGGGCGGCGATGATCGAAGTGACAGTGGGTGGGGCACATTTTGGGATCTAGAGGCTGGGAGTGGACACCATCTGTAAGTCAGGACTCTGGAAGAGGGGGTGGGGTGAAAGACAGGCTGGGGATGTGCTGGGATGCTCTCACTCAGACCTTCTCACTCTGGTATTCCCCTGCTCCCTACCTTAGGCAAAGTGCGACATGTGCTGAGCTTGGATGGCTTCCTCAGCTACCTCTGCTCAAAGGATGGAGATGTCTTCAACCCAGCCTGCCTCCCCATCTACCAGGATATGACTCAACCCCTGAACCACTATTATATCAACTCCTCTCACAACACCTACCTAGTGGGGGACCAGCTTTGTGGCCAGAGCAGCGTCGAAGGATATATACGGTGCAGTGGGAAGGGCTCCAGCTCATGAGAAGGGGCCATCTGTGCTCTCAGTAGCTAACAGGGATTGAGAAGATGTCCTGGGGGCGGGGGGCTTGGGGCTGAGGATCCCTGGATCCCTGGGAGACTTGAAGGACATGTTAAAGACTGACAGGAGACTAGTATTGAAACTCTATGGGTATATAGAGCTGCTTTCTCTTTCATAGGCTATGAAATGCTCCTGGAACCCAGAGGTCCTGACAGGTTTATTTTGAACAAATAAAGTAAATGTTACATAAAAAGCAGTAGTGCATAGAAGTTAGAAACGTATGTTCTGGAGTCGGACCATTTGAGGTCAAATCCTAGCTCTCTCGGAGCTTGGTACTCTGGTTCTAAGTACTTAACCCCTCTGTACTTCAGTTTCCCCTTCTATGAAATAGGGATGATAACAATGCCTATTCTGTCTGAGTTGTGAGGACTTTTTAAAATGTTTATTTATTTATTTTTGAGTGGGGCAGGGGAAGGGCAGAGAGAAGGAGACAGAGAATCCCAAGCATGCTCCACATTGTCAGCACAGACCCCGATGTGGGGCTCGATCTCACGAACCTCAGATCATGCATGACCTGAGCTGAAATCAAGAGTCGGACACTTAACCGACCGAGCCACCCAGGCTCCCCCTGAGTTGTGAGGATTAAATGAGATAATCCATGTGTTAATAGCTAATAAGTGGTATCTGCTTTTATTGTGATTATCTGTGGCTAGATTGAAGAGTCGAGATATCTTGACTTACAGTGCCAGCAACTGAACTAGCAGCTTCAGGGTATACAAAGATTAGTGAAATATATTGTTTCTGCCCCAGGACATTCAGTAGAGAAAATAAAGTATAAATTTACTGAGAGTTTGAGGGGTGCTTGGCTGGCACAGTTGGTAGAACATGCAACTCTTGATCTTGGGGTCGTGAGTTCAAGCCCTATGTTGCGCATAGAGCTTACTTTAAAAACAAACAAATAGGGGCGCCTGGGTGGCTCAGTTGGGTTAAACATCCGACTTTGGCTCACGTCATGATCTCGCAGTTTGTGAGTTCCAGCCCCACGTCAGGCTCTGTGCTGACAGCTCAGAGCCTGGAGCCTGCTTCGGATTCTGTGTCTCCTTCTCTCTCTGCCCCTCCCCCACCTGTGCTCTGTCTCTCTCTGTCTCTCAAAAATAAATAAATGTAAAAACAAACAAATTTCCTAAGAGTTTAAATAACTCAAGGGCCGCAGAACAATACACAACCAGAACACCAGAAGCATCATGAGGCAATATGTGATGACTTGCTGAAGGCAGCCTGTGAGTTAGGTGGGCTGGGGGTGGGGGGGTGGAGGTGGTGAGAGCTGTAACAGTGTTCCAGTGGACAGAGAAAGGCCCACGGAGATGTAGCATGAAAGGGTCTTAACAGATAAGTGCCGGCGAGCACTGTTCTCTCCAGAGTGGGTAAGGGTCCCTAGACGGAAGAGGAGACCTTAACCTCTCCGTCTCTTGGTGTTTGGGGTTTTTTGCAGGGCCCTGAAGAGGGGGTGCCGCTGTGTGGAGGTGGATATATGGGACGGACCTAGTGGGGAGCCTATCGTTTACCATGGACACACCCTGACCTCCCGCATCCCGTTCAAAGATGTCGTGGCCACTGTAGCACAGTACGCCTTCCAGGTAGGAGCCCCGGGATGAGCATACTGGTGAGGGAAGATGATCTGAGGGAGGAGCGGCTGGCTCTGGATCTGCAGAGGGTAGAGGGATACAGGGGAGGCCATATCAAATAGCATATATGTGCAACAGAAACATCAGGCGAATATTAAGGGATTATGACTAAGGGTTGGGTATGTCACCAGTAATTAGTAGTCAGAGAGGTTATTGCTAGAGATTAGTAACTAGTACCTTGAATAACTGTCACCTATTTGGGAGAGGGTGGATAAGGAAGCAGAGAAGATGGTGGGTAGGGCTGGGGGACAAGAGGAATCGGGAGATGAGAGTGTAACATGGGCACATAGTTAGGGGAATGGCCTAGCCTTCCCACTCTGAGGCTAAACACTCAAAGATCCCAGAGGGACCTGGGTCAGACCTGGTACAAGTCTCAGATTTGGGATCCCAAGAGTGACTTTTTAATTTTTCTTCTTATTTAATTATTTAATTAATTAATTATTTATTTATTTTTATTTTTATTTTTTTTTGAGAGAGAGAGAAAGAGCATGCATAAGTAGCAGGGAGGCAGAAGAGGGGCAGGAGAGAATTCCAAGCAGGTTCCAGACTCTTAGCCTGGAGCCTGACACTGGACTTGAACTCACCAACCGTGAGATCATGACCTGAGTCGAAATTAAGAGTCGGGCACTTAACCGACTCTGCCACCCAGGCGCTCCCCCAACAGTGACTTTTAAACATGGGGTGGGCCCCAGACCCAGCAAGACCTCCTTGACACCTGGAATCGGGTCAGAGGAGTTTAGCCATCAGGGTACTCCGCTGAGTGAGTCACCAGGGGAGGCCTGGAGACGCAAGGAAGTTACAGGCTATAGAACTCTGGCTCCAGCGTCCCCTCCCTTCCCTATCAGACATCAGACTACCCAGTCATCTTGTCCCTGGAGAACCACTGCACCTGGGAGCAGCAGCAGGTCATGGCGCTTCATCTGACCGAGATCTTGGGGGAGCAATTGCTGAGCACAACCTTGGACGGGCTGCTGCCCACTCAGCTGCCCTCGCCTGAGGTAGGCGCCCTGTTCCCCGAGCCCGGGCTCTACCGTGGCTTCCATACCCTCCCCATCTTGGCTCCTTCCTCCATGCCCCTCCTTTCCCTTCTCCTCACCCTCAGATGGATTATCCTTCTCTTTAGTATCTTGGAGACAACTTTTTTTTAATTAAAAAATTTTTATTTTAGAGAGGGAAAGAACATGAGCAGGGGAGAGGGACAGAAGAAGAGAGAAAGAGAGAGAGAGAGAGAGAGAGAGAGAGAGAGAATCCCAAGCAGTCTCCACGCTCATGTGGAGCCCAGTGTGGGGCTCAATACCATGACCCCATGTCCCAAGAATTTTAATTTTAATTTTTTTATTTTTTTATTATTATTATTTTTTTCAACGTTTTTTATTTTTATTTTTGGGACAGAGAGAGACAGAGCATGAACGGGGGAGGGGCAGAGAGAGAGGGAGACACAGAATCGGAAACAGGCTCCAGGCTCCAAGCCATCAGCCCAGAGCCTCACGCGGGGCTCGAACTCACGAACCGCGAGATCATGACCTGGCTGAAATCGGCCGCTTAACCAACTGCGCCACCCAGGCGCCCCTAATTTTTAAAAAATACAATTGAATACAGAATTGTTTATAGTTCTCTAAATTTTAAATCAATTATTTACTTCTTATTTCTTTTTTCAATGGAAATATCTTTTTTTTCCTGATAGTTCATAATTATTGTAGACTATACAAACAATATACAGAAAGGGAAGTCCCCCACCATAATCTCAGCCTCTCCCAAAACAGCTGTCAATAGATTTTTAAGGTTTATTTATTTTGAGAGAGAGAGAGAGAGAGAGAGAGAGAGAGAGAGATTATGAGTGGAGGAGGGGCAGAGAAAGAGGGAGAGAAAATCCCAAGCAGACTCTACGCTCCACAGTAAGCCTGATCCGAGGTCGATCTCACGACCCTGAGATCATGACCTGAGCTGAAATCAAGAGCTGGAAAGCTTAGCTGACTAAGCCACCCAGGTGCCTGTCAATAGTTTTTTTAAAATGCTTATATAAACATGTATGTGTATGTATATTTATGTTTTTAAAAACGTGCATGGGGTCCTTTTCTATATCCCTTTTATATTTCACATACCGTATATATCATGGATGTCTTTTCATGTATAATTTTGCTCCTTCTAATAGCTGTTCTATTTCCTATGTGGTATTCTATTTTCTGTTATGAACCATCGTTTATTCAACCAGTAAATGGTAATCATTCAGGTTGTTGCTAAGTTTTCATTTTTACACACAGCTTTGTCCATTTATTCTTTCTGTGAGATGGGTTTCTAGAAGTAAAATTGCTGGGTTGGAGAGTTTGCATGTTGATATTTTGGTAATTATTACCAAGTTGCCCCCGGAGGAAAAAAACCAAATTGCATTCCAACCAACAGTGTAAGAGAATGACTACAAACAACTCCAGTAGTGAGATGATTCATAGTGGCAAATGTGGAAAAAAAAAAAAAAGAAAGAAAGAAAAGTTCAAGTTTTTAAAAAAGAAAGGTCTATATTTTCTTCTTTTGGATTAATTTATATTATTTACCCACTTTTATTGGGGTTTATAATCTTTTTTTAAATTTTATTTTAGATAGAGCTCATACAGGGTAGGGAGGGGCAGAGGGAGAGAGAGAGAGAGAGAGAGAGAGAGAGAGAGAGAGAGAGAGAGAATCTTAAGCAGACTCATGCTCACCATGGAGTCTGACTTGGGGCTCAATCCCATGACCCAAGCCAAAATCAAGAGTTAGACACTCAACTGACTGAGCTACCCAGGAACCCCAGGTCACCCTGGGTTTGTAATCTTTGTTGATACATAACAAATTTGTTTGTTTGTTTTACAGAGATGATTCCTAAGCAAGAAACTGTAGTTACGGTTTTATTTTTTTATTTATTTACTTACTATTTATTTATTTATTTATTTATGAGAGACAGAGGGAGAGAGAGCGTCAGCAGGGGAGGGGCAGAGAGAGAGGGAGTCACAGAATCTGAAGTGAGTTGCAGGCTCTGAGCTGTCAGCACAGAGCCCAATGTGGGGCTCGAACACATGAACCATGAGATCATGACCTGAGCCAAAGTCTGATGCTTAACTGACTGAGCCACCCAGGCATCCCTGTTTGTTTGTTTGTTTTATTATTTTTAAGTAGGCTCCACGCCCAATGTGGGGCTTGAACTCACGACCCTGAGATGAAGAGTCCCCTGCTCTCCCAACAGAACCGGTCAGGTGCCCCTATTTTTTAAATGTTAAAGATATAAATGCTTTGGAAAATATCTGTTTTTGCAGTCTTTGCTTTTGGACTATTGCCTCTTCTGCCTTATTGGGGATTTTTTTTTTTTAATGTTTATTTATTTTTGACAGAGAGAGAGAGAGAGAGACAGACAGACAGACAGAGCACAAGTGGGGGAGGGGCAGAGAGAGAGGGAGACACAGAATCTGAAGCAGGCTCCAGGCTCTGAGCTGTCAGCACAGAGCCCGACGCAGGGCTCGAACCCACAAATTGTGAGATCATGACCTGAGCCGAAGTCGGAGGCTCAACCGACTGAGCCACCCAGGCGCCCCATGCCCTATTGGGGATTTGAAGCTTTATGTAGTCAAATCTGCCAGTCTTTTTTATGTCTTCTGAGTTTTCATCTCCTGGTTCTTTTTCTTCTTTTTTCCACCTCCTGTTTCTAAAGGCTTTCCCACTGAAAGATTATTCAAAAAGATTCTCTATTTTTTTCTGATACTCTTAGTTCTTTACATTTAAATCTTTAATCTGGGAGAAATCTTCAAATGTGAGGTAGGGGTCCCATGTATTGTTTTCCAAATGGATAGGGATGTTACAAGTTGGCTTAAGGATAGGGAATCCCTACTCTATGTATCATGCAGTGCCCCCCCCCCCCGCCATGGGCACTCCTGACCACCCACTTCCCCTGTCTTTGAGGTGGTCCCATCAGAGCAGTGGGCACTGCATGGTCCCCAGGAGGGGCCCAGAGCAGACAAGTAAACAAGTCCCTTCATTTCCACCCCCAGGAGCTTCGGAGGAAGATCCTGGTGAAGGGGAAGAAGCTACAGACCCTTGAGGAGGACCTCGAGGAAGAGGAAGAGGAGGAAGTGCTGGAGTCTCAACTGGAGGGAGAGCAGGAGGCTAGGCCAGAGCTGGAGGCCCAGTTTGAGTCTGAGCCCCAGGAGCTGAGCCCCCGCAGTAAGGACAAAAAGAAGGACAAGGTGGGCCAGGAGGGTGGTCTTTCCGCTCTAGCACTGGGTCAGTCTGTACCATAAGCTGAGTTCATGTGTGGAGAGACTAGAGCCAAGCAAGGTGGAGAGCCAAGGAGCAAAACGCCCCTTACCCCCAGTAAACGAGATGTAGCGATGGCATCACTATATATGGTCAGAGAGAGAGAGAGAGAGAGAGAGAGAGAGAGAGAGAGAGATTGCAGTGGCTTTCCAACTTCTTTGGGCCATGAAATCTTTTTTGAATGAAATCTTATACGGGTGCTCTGTATACAAGAGATAAATGTGGAGCTGTCCTAGGTGGAGCACCTATTTGGCTCTCTCCTGGGTCCCCCCACTGACTCCTGAGATATCTTTTTAAAATAACAATTTTTGGGGGCGCCTGGGTGGCTCAGTCGGTTGAGCGGCCGACTTCAGCTCAGGTCATGATCTCGCGGTCTGTGAGTTCGAGTCCCGCGTCGGGCTCTGTGCTGGCAGCTCAGAGCCTGGAGCCTGTTTCAGATTCTGTGTCTCCCTCTCTCTGACCCTCCCCCATTCATGCTTTGTCTCTCTCTGTCTCAAATAAACATTAAAAAAAAAATTAAAAAAATAAAATAAAATAACAATTTTTTAATGTTCATTTTTTGAGAGCGAGCAAGCTCAGGTGGGGGAGGGGCAAAAGAGAAAGACATAGAATCCAAAGGCTTTGAGCTGTCAGAACAGAGCCTGACATGGGGCTTGACCCCACGAACCAAGAAATCATGACTTGAGCTGAAGTCAGATGCTTGACCGAGTCATCCAGGCGCCCCTCCTGAGACATCTTTGTACTAATTCTCAATCTTCTTAAAGGCCAGATTGAAAACCACTGGTGTGGGGAGAGCAGGGAGAGGAGAGGGAGGGAGGGAGGAAAGGAGGGAGGGAGGGAGAGAGAGAGGACAAAAACACGCTCTACTGTATTGGGTAAGTAGGGCTTAGTGGAGGGACGCCTGTGGCCTCATCTAAAATGAGCTTAGAGAAAGCTTCTTGGAAAAGGTGACTCTGAGAAGGGGCCGGAAATGACCAAAAAGAAGGAACAGAAAGTCAGGGAAGGCAAAGGCTTCAAGAAGGCTGTGCCAAGGTGGTCCAACTCCCTGTGGGGAAGGGGTGCCATTGGTGGGTCCGCCAAGATCCTGGTTTGAAGTCTGTATTTCCTTCTCATGCGCTTCCTTGACTTAGCTGACTAACTGCTGGCTTACCCTGTCCTCTCTGGGGCTGTGGTGTCTAACCTGCTACCATGTCCAGGGAAGGAAATGGGAATTCAGGAGACAAATGTAACGCTATTACTCTGGGACCCTCACATCCTTCCAGGTGTGACTTCCATGCCCATTTGCATACCTTGCATATCTGTCTGGGTTTGACCAAAATTCACTATTGTTTTAAAAGATGAGAGGTAGGGAGGATGACACCCCTCTGCTTAAAAATCATTACAAACCTGTTGCCCAGAAAGTAACAGTAGAGCAGACGCTTTAAGCCCAGAAGCTGAAACCAGTCCCATCAGTGTATGTAGACTGCCTTTATTCCCATTCCCATCCCCAGGTTGTGATGTGTCCGCCGTTTTGTACGCCTATCTGTTGTCAGATTATGGTTCAGGCTCCTAGTTCCAAGCCTGAGTCCCTTCTCTTTCCCAAGCAGGTGAGGCAGGAGGGGGAATGCAATGGGGAGGCAGTGGGCAGAGGCTCAGGCTGGGTGGGGAAATTCAGATCCTGGCCACCGGCCCCTTCCTCTCAGATCGCTGAGGGTTCAATTTCATCTTCCTATTTTCTCCTTTTCCAGAAATCCAAACCCATCATGTGTCCATCCCTCTCTGCCCTGGTTGTCTACTTGAAGGCCGTCTCATTCCACAGCTTCACTCACTCGAGGGAGCACTACCGCTTCTATGAAACATCATCTTTCTCTGAAACCAAGGCCAAGAGCCTCATCAAAGAGGCTGGTCAGGACCGAAAGGGAGGGCCAGGGAGGGAATTGGGATGAGTAGGGTCAGGCTGCTGGGCAGGCAGATGAGTCCCAAGAAAGAGGACAAAGGGACTAAGGAGAGACGAGGGAGCTACGAAACTCCTCAGAGTAGGCACAGGGACAGGAGTTATGAGTAGTGGGCTCATGGCTCCAGGGGGAGGGAAGCTGGGGAGACGGGTCAGGATGGAACAGAGAGGCATGGTGAAGCCTTCGGGAGCTGGACTTGCGAGGTGCTGGGCACAAGAGTGAAGTACCTGGGGCCAGGGAAGTGGTGGAATCGACTCCATTGCCATCTCCCTACTATATCCCTTTTGCAGGCAATGCGTTTGTGCAGCACAACGCCTGGCAGTTAAGCCGTGTGTATCCCAGTGGCCTGAGGACAGATTCGTCCAACTACAACCCCCAGGAACTCTGGAATGCGGGTTGCCAGATGGGTGAGGGGTCAGCAGGGACAAGGAGGAGGGAGGGGAAGGGCCACAGGTGGCAAGAGGGCCGGGGAATGCTTGAAGTGTGCTAGGCTGAGAAAGATGCTAAAGGGGTGTTCCCAGCAGGCCCTCTTCTACCCAACACATTTCCTTACTCCCCTGAAAGAGGGTCTAGATGGTTCCTGAGATACATCCTTCCTTCCTATTCTCCTGGGGCTCTCAGTGGCTATGAATGTGCAGACTGCGGGGCTGGAGATGGACATCTGTGATGGGCTCTTCCGCCAGAACGGTGGCTGTGGCTATGTGCTGAAGCCAGACTTCCTGCGTGACATCCAGAGTTCCTTCCACCCAGAGAGGCCCATCAGCCCTTTCAAAGCCCAGACCCTCCTAATCCAGGTACCTTGGAGAGGAGAAACTGTCGGGCAGAGCCTAGGGTAGCTGGGATAGAAGCAGGGGGAGATGGCTGGGCCCGGTGGGAGTGTGATGGGTGAATTCCTCACGAGGCAGCACAGCCCAACTGTGAACAGTGTGGTCTTTGGAGCCAGTTGCCTCGGTTCAAGTCCGTTCACGGGCTGTGTACCTCTGGGCAGGGCAGGTTCCTTAACCTCTGGCTCCTCACCTGCCGGATGGGGCTATGATACCACCCACCTCACAGGGTTGTTGTGATTATCATAAAGTGCCTACAACAATGTTTGGTGCAGAGTAAATGCCGGAAAGGGGTTGCTGATGTTAACATACCTGCTTCCAAACCTTGTTAAATTTCTACTTGGATGCATTTTAAATTGCAGGTAGATTACTAGAAGAGAATATATTACTCAAATCCAGAAGCCGTAGCGCAAGGTCCTGTGTATCCCTGCCCCCCTCCCCTGGGTGTAAGAGTGAGCTGGAGCGGGGCTGGGAACAGGAACTATTGAGGTTCCAAGTCCTGCTTACAGGTGATCAGTGGTCAGCAACTCCCCAAGGAGGACATGACTAAAGAGAGGTCCATTGTGGATCCACTGGTGAGAGTTGAAATCTTCGGTGTCCGCCCAGACACAACCCGGCAAGAGACGAGCTACGTGGAGAACAATGGTGAGACTGGGCAGTGCTGGGGGGAGGGGAGGAACATGGCCATTTTCCTACCATGCTGCCCTCCATGAAGCACAGTCCCGGTCACCACCCCTCTCCCACCCCCAAGGGGAGCAGTGTAGAACGGGACAAAGAAGGGCTCGGACATCTTGGGTCTGAGTCCTGGTCCCTTAATTATAAGCTCCAACAGTGTGGGCAAATTGCTCACCCACTCTGGGCCTCCATTGCCTCACCTCGACTCCCTCACACTGATTGCTCTGAAAATCACAGTGGCCCAGGATGGGCTTAAAGAAAACCGCCAATGATCTGTCCCTTCACTCCCACCGTCTTTCACCCCCTCTTCAGGTTTTAATCCATACTGGGGGCAGACACTATGCTTCCGGGTCCTGGTGCCTGAACTGGCCCTGCTGCGTTTTGTGGTAAATGATTACAACTGGAAAACCCGACACGACTTTATTGGGCAGTACACACTTCCTTGGACCTGCATGCAACAAGGTGGGCCGGTCCCCCAAACCCTGGCCAGCGGTCCAGCTCCGGCTCCCTTCCTAATGCTGTCCTCCTGCCCCTTTCCAGGCTACCGCCACATACACCTACTCTCCAAGGACGGCACCAGCCTCCATCCAGCCTCCATCTTTGTGCATATCTGCATCCGGGAAGGACTAGAGGGGGATGAATCCTAAGGCGGGCACTTCTTGGGAAGGGTGGGTGCGCTGGCTTGAGACGGTAAGAAAAACCTGGAAGGATGCTCCAGAAGGCAAACACAGGTGGTAAAAACCAAGTTTTGGGTTGTGCATTCCTAAGCACAAAATTACCTCACCTTTCCTAACAAGCAAATCTAGGACCTGATTTTTCACTCTCTCTCTCTTCCCTTTCTTCGTTTTTCCACCTGTGGTATCTTTTCTGCCCCTTTCTTCGCATACTCTCTGCTGGACTTCCTTCCTCTTGCCACAGCCTCAATCCCATACCTCAGTCCCAAAGGATGAATCTCTTTCATCAACCCTGGCTCAAACGATGGTTGCCACCAGAAACCCAGAGAGGGGCTTGGAGCAGAGAAACACTAAGAGGCATTATCCCCTCCACACTAACTTCCTTAAAGCTCAGAGCCAAGGAAAGGATAGACCAATCCTCCAGGTTCCCCAGGCAGAGGCTGGGGAAGGAGACCTCACCCCAAGACTACACGGACTCTCAAGAGAACACTGCACAGCCGAGTCCCCACTGGACTGCTCTTCCCTAGTCCCGCTTGTATAAACAGAGCTTTTCTCCCCAGTTGTGCTTGAGTATGGTCTGTCACTGTCGGGCAAGGGGAAGTATGAAGGTTGGGAGACATTCAGGTAGACAGGTGGGCTAGGGAAAGGGTAGGAAAATAAGAAATTTCCAGGGGCCCCTGCATGTGCTACATACATAATGTAGAAAGGTTCATTAGTATAGCTTCTAAGGGCAAAAGGAGGAGACAAAGGGTATGTGATCCCAACCCTGCTGAGGTTTATACCTGGAATCATCCTGGTTTACATCTGTTGTCCCAGCATAATTACTAAAAGTACCCTCTTTCATTTTCCCAGTGTGTCCCAGTGTAGATGATTAATCATCCAGTCATTGTGAGGTCTGGATTAGAGATTCACACCAGCCCCCAAGTCCTCTGCATTTCACACTACCTTGTACTTTAACTCTAGTGTCGCTGCTGAGCCAGGCTGAGGACAGATGCTGAAATAAACCTGCTTCTAGGAACAGGCTTAGTGGGGGGCAGTCCTCCCTCTATAGGTAGACCAAGGGACTTGGCAAGAAGGAGCAAGGCAGAGGCCAAGACGGGTTCAAGGACAGAGAGAAAACAGACCTGGCCCATTTCAGAATCACGCAGTGAAAATGGAAGGAGACAAAGGAGAGGCAGACGTCTGAGAGGGAACAGGGCAGATCAAGAGGACAACCTGGAAATGGTAAGTCAGGGACGTGGACGAGTCTATAAGCTAGTAATCACTCTGTTTAACATGCTTTAGAGAGCATCAGGCACAACAGCACATGCAGGTAGATACAACTGTTTTGAGGGCATTGAAAGAAAACAGACTTGACAGCAAGAAGAAAGGGGACGACAGAATGGGTAAAACCAGCATCTTAGAGCCAGGGACTTTGGGGGAGGGATGGTGAAGAAAGCAGGAACTCATGGGTTAAAAACACAGTGTGCCGCGACAGGAAATCAATTTGTGGTCCATGTTGCTCTTTTATATATATGGCCATCAACTTCAAAGTACTAGAGCCTGAGTCCCAGGAGGCCTGCAGCCCCCTCCCCGGGCGCCTCAAAGCTAGCCCCTCCTCTGGCCTTGAGCTCCAGGCTCGCTCTGCCTCCAGTCAGTCTGCACTGCACGTCTTGGACCACACCCTCCAAGAGGTGGGGTAGGCTCTCAGCCCTCTGGTCCAGTTGGAGGAGCAGCAGGAGCAGGGGGGCTGGGGTCCTCCAACTGCACGTCATGCAGGTGCACTGTGGGGGTGGTGGGGTCTTTGCCCACTCCTTGGTTTGGGTCGGCCTGGTCGGGGTGGTGCCTGCGCACATGCTTAACCACCTGGAACTTCTGCTTGGCCTTGTAGCTGCAGAGGCGGCAGAAGAAGGGGTGGCGGTCGGTGTGGGTGAGGGCGTGATGGCGCAGGCCGGCAGCCCAGCGGAAAGCACGGTGGCACACGTTGCACACATAGGGTTTGGCCTCGCTGTGCTTGCGGAGGTGGGTGCGCAGTAGGAAGCGGGTCTTGAAGGCCTTGCCACACTGCTCGCACATGAAGGCCCGGGCTTCCCGGTGCCGCGTCTCCTGGTGCACACGCAGAGCATCAGCCCGGTTGGTACAGTATTCACACTCGGGACACTGGTATGGCTTCAGTCCTGGGGGACAGGGCGAGGACAAGTAACAAATTACTGCTGAAGGGAGTCAAACAATGCTCAGTGTGCCGGAAGAGTCGCCGTGATCCCGGGACACAAAGAACACAAGCAGCATGGTGACTAACGACTGCAACTTTGGAATGTTCCAGTCTCCTCTGACATTTCTATGCCCTTCTCCCAAAACAGCCCCTTGTATACAGCGGGTGCTCAATGGGTGCTGATAACCGATTCCCAAGTAGCCACCTGACAGCAACAAATATTCACTCAAATATGACAGGGTTTCCAAATGGGAGATTCTAACCCCCTTTTGATCATGGGGTCCTCATGCAACTTGGAAATCCATTTAAATACAACTCCTTGTCCAACCCAAATAGGAAAATAAAATGTTTAAGAAGGAAGAGCTAGAGGCAAAAGAAGTGTCATTCATAGATGCAGAGTGCCTTGAAATGCATCTGGTTACTTCCTTTACATGAGGGGATCATACACAGTAATCACAAGCACGGCATCATTAAGTCTTTCCTGAGAAGCCATAGTTCATGGACTCCGTACCCAGAAGAAAAAAAAGAAGTCAAAACAAGTGAACCCTTCACATTTTCTCTGTTACCCATAACAGCCCATCGTGTCTGCAGGAACCAAGGAGACCTCCTTCAGTCACATGTTTGAGTTCTCAATGGGAGGTGGGTAACCTAGGGCCATGAAGCTTTTACACAGTGCAGATGCACAGGCTCCCAGGTTCACCTCTCTTCTGATTCTGATAGGTCTTCAGTGGGCAGGGAAGCTATTCTGGCCATTCAGCCTCCCTCCCTCCTACCACCAATGTGAAAAGCTGATGTGCACCCTGAACCTAAGGACACCCACAACCTCGAGGAGGCTGGGTGTGCCAGAGAATGGGGGAACCCCTTGGGCCTGTCGAAACCGCACAGACTCACCTGTGTGCTTGGTCATGTGGTACTTGAGCTGGTTGACCCACTTGCACTTGTAGCCACAGTCAGGGCACAGATACTTGCGTTCTTCCTTGTGGATCCGCATATGGTACTGGAGGGGGGAAGAGCAGAGTATGCCCAGAAAATGCGTACCCTTGACACTCAAAGGATGAGCTCCCATCCCGGCCATACTTCTGTTACCAAGCAGGCTCCCCAGTCTGGCCATGTGGACACCAACCTAACCCACTGGGCCTACCTCTTGGTCTGCCCTATCTCAGCTCTGCCACCTACTACCTGTGTCTTTGGGGGCTTAACCTCTACCTCACAGTTTATTAACCTGTGAAATCAACTGCAGAAGAAATAGCAAAAGCAACTCTATCTTGTGTTTTGGAAGGACTAAAATTAGTATCCAGCATACAATAAGTGCTCAATAAATGTTAGCCATTATCACGGAGATTACCACCCAACTATTACCTGCCTTCATCACATACCAAGCACGTATGACGGAATTTTATCTGTTAACAACTCTGTGCAGTATTCTCTTCCTTTTACACACGAGGTATCTGAGGCTTGGAGAAGTTAGGGGGCTTGACGAAAGTCCCAGAGCTCATAGCTGCGAGTTGGGATCAGGGAAGTCCCCAGGGCCCCAACCTTACCTTGAGTCGAGAAGGGTCAGCACAGGCATAGGGACAGAGGTGACAGCGGTAGGGCTTTTCCCCGGTGTGGATGCGGCTGTGCCAGGTGATCTTCTGCCGGTTCTTGGTGCTGTAAGCACAGTCGGTGCACTTGTAGAGCCGGGTGCCCCCGTGCCCTTTCACGTGGTGGTCCAGCACGAGCTGATGGCGGCACGTAAAGTCACAAAAGGGGCAGCGCAGGGGGGGCTGGCTGGCACCTGCACCGCCCTCCGAGGCCGCTGCCGCCTCATGCTGTTCCAAGTAGTGCTTCACCAGGCCCGCCCGCTCCCGGGCAGCGAAGTCACAGAGCTGGCAGCGGTGGCTGAAATGCTGCTGTCTCCGGTGCTCATCCAGTGCCGGCCGGCTGGGGAAGGCCTCCTGGCAGGCCCCGCACTCCAGCCGCGGATGCTGTTTCCGGGTGTGTCCTCGCAGGCTGGCGGGGCTGGGGCACAGCAACCCACAGCGGGAGCAGTGCAGGGGGCCCTCGGTGGCCTCTGCAGGAGAGCCGGGGGCGGGGGGTGCAGGCTCAGGATGTCGGCGCAGGGCATGCTGCTTGAGTGCCGTCTCGGAACTGAACTGGGCCTCACACCGGGGGCAGGCAAAGGCAGGAGTGCCCCGGTGGCAACTGTTGACGTGGCGAGTGATGTCATGGCGAAGGTAGCCACTGTAGTCACAGAGGGGACAGAAGTGGGTGGGTGTTTTGTCATGTACCCTTAGCCGGTGCAAGCGCAGTTTTGAGTTGGTACCAAATGTCTGGGGACAGGAGCTGCAGGGGATGCGGCCAACACCTGTGTGTCGCGACTGGTGCGCCTCCAACCGGTACCGTCTGGTGGTGGAAAAGTCACAGAAGGGGCACTGGTGCGGCTTCACTCCCTCGTGCTTGAGCCGCCGGTGCTGCTGTAGGCACCGGCCCTGCTTACAGGTGAAGCCACAGTCCCCGCACTGCAGAGGGGGCCGGGGCCCGCGGGCGGGAGCCGTGCTAGGGTGCCTCCGCTTCTGGTGTAGCCTCAGGGCGGCAGCGGCAGCAGTGGTGAACGTGCAGAGGCCGCAGTGCAGCTCGCCGGACCCCTCGAGGGGGCAGCCCCGGGTCTGGTGAGTCCTCAGAGCCCGCTCCTGCTGGCAGCTGAAGGGACACGTGGGGCAGGAGAAGCGCGCCCCCTTCTGCTTTGGCACCGCAGTCGTGTCCCCATTCCCAGGGCTGCGCTCTGTGCTGCCGCTGTTTAGGGGAGCAGAGCCTCCATCACTCAGGACGGATGCAACGGGCTGGGTCTGGGCGGCCCCCCGCTTTCCTCCCCCGCCACGTCCCCCCCGGCAGCCTTCGGCCACGTGAGAGGTAATGGAGGAGAGCCGAGAACAGAGGAACGTGCAGGAGTTGCAGTGAAACTTGCCCTGCTCAAAGTGGAACTTCTCAGGCGTCTCTGCGGGTGAGGGGTTTCCTGCAGGAGGGACTGTAGGGACACACAGTGTGCCAGGAGGCTCCTCTACTTCCGGCTCCCTGGGAGGCACAGAGGGAGCATCTTTTGGGAGCACCAGCTCTACTTCTAATGGCGCAGGTGGGGGCTTCCCACCTTCCACATCCCCTGAGTCCTGGGTGCCCGGGGGCGGAGGACACAGAGGGACGGGTGAACTTGGTCTGGGTAAGCCCTTGTTCTTTCTGAGCAGAACAGGGCACTTCTTCAGCAGGTGGGTGCTGAGGCCACGCTGTTGCTTGAAGCTAGCCCCACACTCAGGGCACAGCAGGGGCTCTCGGCGGCCCTGGCACCCAGTCCTGGAGTGCACACTCAGGGCCTTCTCCCGGCGGGTGATAAAAGGGCAGTGCGGGCAGCGGAAGGCCCGCCCCTCTCCCTGTATCACAACCATCTGAACCCGCCCCTCCAGCACCAGAGCCTCTGCTTGCTCTTTGTCCTGTCTCCGCAGGGCCTTGAGTAAGGACTCTGACTCTGGGAACTGGGGGAGGGGAGCGGTCTCAGCAGGCAGAGCTGCCTTGAAGGTTCCCACCCAGCTGTCAGGGGGCTCCTCTGAGGAAGGGGGGTTTCTGGGGCTTTCAGGGGCTGGCTTTTCCAGAACGGGCTCTTCTTCAGCATCCAAACCAGACGTCCCAGCACCTTCAAAGGTAGACAGCTCTGTCAAAGTTGCATCTGGCCCTTCCAGTCTCAGGGGCCCCGAGGGGTCCAGGGGCCTGAACTCCGCAGGGGCGGGTTCAGTGATCTCCTCAAGGGGCGGCTCAGCCACGGGCTCCAGCTCCACCCCCAGGGCCTCGAGGTGCAGCGTGCAGCCACCTTCATCTGCCTCGGCCGGACTGGGGCTGCTACCCAGGTCGTCCCCCCGCGGAACCTCGCTGCCAGCCGGTCTCCCGGCGCGGTCCTCCTCACCGGGCTCCGGCGGGGCCCGGTCCACGTTGGGGTCCACCACAGTCCCGGGGTCACGGTCTGGCGCCTCAGGCTGGGGAGACAGCTGGCTCGAGGGCTCTGAGTCTGGCGGGGGTGTCGGGCACTGCCTGGCCCCCTCCGGTTCCTGGCTGGCAGAGCGGAGCTGCCACACCTGGTCCCCGGGCACGTAGCCGTGGGCCTTGCGCTTGTGGAAGAAGAGGGTGGTGTTGCTGAAGGTGCGGTAGTCGCAGAGGGCACAGCGGAACTCCCGGAGGCGGGTGTGCTTGCAGTTCTCGTGGCTCAGCAGGGCCTGCTTGTGGCGGCTCTGGTAGCTGCAGTAGCGGCAGGGATAGAGCGGGGCCGGCGCGCCCGGGTGGTGCTGGGAGGCCATGTGCTTCTGCAGCTCATACTTCCGCTTGCAAGCGAAAGCACACACCTCACACATCAGGGACTTGCCCTGGTGGCGCAGCTTGTGGCTGCTCAGCTGGTCAGCCCGGTGGCAGCGGTACGAGCACTGGTTGCACTGGTATCTGGCGAGGACAGGGGTGGGGGTGGGGGGCAAAATCACAATTATCAATCTCCCTTGACAGGTAAACGAGCACTTACCACGGACAAGGCTCTACACTCGGTACCGTACACGCATCATCTAATTTATTCTTTTTTTCCACTGCCCTGTGACGTAGGTATCTATTTGCAAGTGAGGTCACTAAAGCACGGAAATTAATAACTTGCCTAAGGTTAAAAAGGAAGTGAAGGGCAGGGACAGCCTAGCTTCAGGGCCTGTGTTCCAACCCCTCCTCTGTATCGCTTCCCAAAGGGAAGAGAGCATAAATCAGCAACCTGCTGTGGACTCCGAAGGAGCTGACAGGGCTACAGCCTCACGGGGCAGGTTTCTGTGCCTAGGTCCCATTCTCCCGTGGAGGCATGGAAGCTAGGAGAAACCCCCTGGCCAGCTGTGCCACAGCTCAGCGGGAAACATGCCTGGGTTGGGGTCACAGGTGCAGCCTCCCTACTTTCCCAGGACCGGACTCAGAACCCAAGGGACACCTTCGTGTGTAGGCCTGCGCTCCCTCCCCTGAGCCCAGACAGCTCTCACCATGCACACTGGGCCACAGGCACAGAGGCCAGCTACAGGCAATGGAGCTGAGGCGAGAGGAGCAGAGAGGGACAATAGGAGGAGTCGCTCTGGGGCCAGGAGAGCAAGGTGAGTTCAAGAGGAGGCTAGCCTGGCATAAGGTCCTTGGGAACAAGGACAGAGGCATGCGTGTGCTCATACCTGAGGTCCCCTGCATGTTTCCGCATGTGCACACTGAGGTAGTGCTTCCACTTGGTGACATAGCCACACTCGGTGCACATGTAATCCTTGGTGTTGGAGTGGGTCAGCATGTGCTTGGACAGGTAGCTCACGTCCCGGCACGTGAAGTCACACAGCTCACACTTGTGAGGTTTCTCGCCTTATGGGGGAGTGGAGGTGGGAGAGGGGAGAGGACACAGGTCAGACATGGACCGAGCGAGCACAGACCATCTTCCCCAGCAAGCTTGCCCTGATGCCAAGCAGAACGAAAGCTTCACGCGCGGCCCACGGCGTGGCTGACAAGTCAGTGCTGCTCCCAGCCCTCGCAGACGATTTCTCCACTCCGACACGGAGCAAGCCCCGGCAGAAAGTGAAGACCATGCTTTCCAAAACCAGCTTGGAAGTCTACCCTTAATTTGTTGTGGAGCTTGTTGGCACTGGCTCCACTTACCCTAGTTCCTTCCAGTTTTGTGGAAGAGGAGAAAAAAATCAGGCAATACAAGAAGTAGTTAAGAATTTGAGGGGCGCCTGGGTGGCGCAGTCGGTTAAGCGTCCGACTTCAGCCAGGTCACGATCTTGCGGTCCGTGAGTTCGAGCCCCGCGTCAGGCTCTGGGCTGATGGCTCGGAGCCTGGAGCCTGTTTCCAATTCTGTGTCTCCCTCTCTCTCTGCCCCTCCCCCGTTCATGCTCTGTCTCTCTCTGTCCCAAAAAAAAATAAAAAAAATAAAAAATAAATAAAAAAAAAAAGAATTTGAACTCTGAAATCCGACACGGTAACAAAGACGTCAATAGCCAACATGTATAGAATGCTCATTATGTACCAGGTCCCCTCGTACTGACTCCTCCCAACAGCCCCCGGAGGAGGACTGCCCCATTTTACAGAAAAAGAAGCCAAGGCAGAGAGAAACCACAGAGCTATCAAGTGGTGGTTCAGATCCCAGCTTACTACCGTATGGCTTTGGAGAGGTCATTTAACCCCTCCAAGTCTCAGTTTCCTTGGCTCCAAAGAGGGAGCAACAAAAATACTGACTGCTCATGGTTGACAGAAGATTAAATGAGATGTCCCAAAGTCCTCAGCAGTGCCCAGCAAGGACTCAAGGAAGAGCTGTCTGTGTAGTTGGTCAAGACCAGGTCCTTCAGGACCCTTCCCTGTGATCCCTGCCTACCAGCTCAGCCCACTTCCCCACGGTCAAAAGCAAGCAACGTGGTGGTCTGGCTCTGGTTCTGATACTAGCTGTGTGATCCTGAAACAGGCCATTTAAGTGTTCAGTTTCTCTTTTTCACCTGTCTTCCTTACAAGATTGTTATTATGAATTAAATGAAGTGATCTATCTAAAAGAACTCTAAACTATAAAGCACCATAGAGATGAAGATTTTAGGAAAGGCCGCAGAAAAACGAGGCTTGGTGACCAAAGCATGTGTAGAAATGACCTGTTCCAGGGAAACAATGGCTTTACCCCAAGCTACCTAAAACCTGGCCTCCCAAAAATCTTTGATGAGATTTTTTAAATATCTTATCAACCCACTGATTCTTGCCTAGAGAGCACAAATGGGGTGATGCTGTAGGAGGAAGCCTGATGTGGCTGTGTCACTCAAAGCATCAGCAATGCTGGTAACCAATTTAGACTCTGGGTCGGCTGCCAAGGCTACAACATATGTAGATGGTTCAGTCCCCTCGCCCCATCTCTCATAGCACACCTCAAAACTCGAATTGCAAAGGAAGGTATCTCCCCCCGTCTGGGTTTCTTCGCTCTAATAGGCTGGGTACTGACCCAGGCAAGCCTGACGAAGGGCAAGCAGAACTGGACGGGGCCTTAACGGTGAGACACAGCAGCATAGCAGTGAGAGCACAGTCTTTGGCTCAGTGGCTTAACCACCGTACTAGCTGAGTGACACTCGGCTTAAGGCTTGATTTATATCTAGGAAGACTGGGTCCAACAAGACAATGCACGCAAGGCCCTTCCTGTGTCTTGTACACAGTAAAAGCTCACTTCTGTCGCCCCCTCCTCATCGCCACCCTTACGTTATGGGAAGCAGGGAAGCCAGCTCACCGGTGTGCAGCAGCATGTGGCGGATGAGCACCCTCTTGTGGGCGGTGGCAAAGCTGCACTCAGGGCACTGGTGGATCTTCTCGTGGGCGTGCATCTTGCCCACGTGGTCCTGGTAGGCCACCGGGTTGAAGGTGGCAAAGGGGCAGAAGGTGCAGCGCAGCTCTTCACTGCCGGGGTGGCCCTGCTTCTTGTGTTTGCGGAACAGGTGCTTATTGGAGCAGGCAAAGTCGCAGTGTGGGCAGTGGAAGGCGTAGTGGCTTTTGTGATGGGCCTCCATGGCTTCGGCCGTGGCGAAGAGCATGGGACAAGAGTGATGGCGGCACTCCACGGCCCGCACACCATGGGTCTCCTTCAGGTGCTTTATGAAGGCCTTGCGGTCGGGGGCCGTGTAGCCGCAGCCTTCCTGAAAGCAGCGGAGGGGCAGCGGCTCTGCCGCCGCCGCTGCCGTGTGGCTCTTGAGGTGCTCCTTGAGGGCCTGGCTGAGGCGGAACTCCTCGCGGCACACGGGACAGGTGTAGGTGTCTGAGTAGAAGTTGGAGATGTCCTCGTGCATGCTGGCCATGTGGCGGTTGAGCGCGTTCCTCTCCACCGCACTGTAGTGGCACAGCGGGCAGCGGTGGGCCTTCTGGCCCAGCTCCCGCAGCAGATGGGTCTTGAGCTTGCTCTTGCTGGTGAAGAACTTCTGGCAGTTGGGGCACTGGAGGCTGGGGTCCGGGAAGTGGAGATGCAGGTGCTCCACCAGATGGGTCCGCTTCTTAAAGCAGCGCTTGCATTCTGGACACATGTGGGTCTTGAAGAGGGACTCGGTGCCAGAAGCCACATCCCCTGGGAGAGGGAAAGGCCCAGAAGGTAGCTCAGGGGCTGGCCAGATAATGGGAGAACCACAATCTGCCCAGACACAAACATCGTGTGGCCTTTCCCGTTTCTCTCCAGGAAACCGAAACAGTAGCACCTCAAACACTGTAGTCTCAAAGAAGAGACGAGAAATTCAAGTATTGAAGGAAGCAACGTCACAAGGATTTCTCAAGCCTTGTGGCAAACCTATTTGAAGTGCTTTACCCAGCCACCTACTGTTCCTAAGCCTTTGTCTAGAGCTGCTCGAGAGAACAATCCGGATGGACCATTCTTGTTCTTCCTTGTCCTCGTTCATGGAGGTAGGCAGTGGGATCAGCAGGGTTGGTTGGAAGGAAAAAAACCCCATGGAGTGTGGAAAAGGGAAGTGAAGAAGGTAAAGTACTCCCACTTCCTAACACTGGTTCACTGAGTTCTAGATCACAGAGAACTGGTCATAAATACAACCAGATCTTTTCTATTCTCTTGACAATAAATGTGCTCCCTGTGGGCTGGATGGGTTTCAAATGTTCTAGTGAGTTAGAAAACTGGGAAGTAGGGTTTCAGAAACAAAATCTCAGTGGGCCCAATGCCAGACATGTCAGGCTGCTGATCAATAACCTCTAGCATCTTTGTATGATGAATATCACCCTCTCCTTCCCTGCAAAAAAGCTTTCTGCCCAAGGAAAACCAGCCCAGGAGAGCAAACTCTATTTACCCCGGCTCTGTTTCTACAGTCTTTACTCATTTATCATTTTCCCACTAGACATGTCAAAGTGGAAGGGTAGGAACAAAGGGATATGAATCAAAGCCCAGGAAACCAAACCCCAGAGCCTCAATGCCAGGCTCCCCTCAATCCATTCCTCCCCACCACCAGGAGGTTCAGCCTAACCATGTTATTACCTTCTAACTGCTGAGCCCCCTGGGCTTTCTCTGGGGCTTTCTGGGAGTCCTTTAAGGTGCCATTCCCCTCTTCTTCCTCTACATCCTCCTCGTCAGCTGACTCTCGCCTGGGCAAGGGCGTATCTGCTTGTTCTGAAGGCTCTCCCTCTCTACTGGGCAGTTTCGGAGCTGGAGACACATAACACTCGATGATGTCTATAGAAGCCAATGCCAGCAGTGAAGGCTTGGACTGCTCCTCTTACTGGCTGGCAGAATCACCCCCTCCCCATTTAGTGTAAGAGAATCTCGGATTCTAAGTCTATACATTTATTATCACTCAAGACAAGGACAGGAAGACCAAGAGCTAAGCTGTCATTAATGCTCCAACCTAGAGTAAATCAAACCTCAGATAACACCATCCTTAGACCCCTGAAAGGTAAGAGCTTTGAGATCACTGCAGTGGGGGTAGGGGACTGAGAGGGACAGAATGGGTACAGAGCCCTTCCCTGGCTTGGGTTCCCAGGGCTAACGGCTGGTGGCTCAACGCAGGGTAACATAGTCTGTCCTCTTAACTGCTCTACTGAGAAGCCTGATCAGCAAGACAGGGTCACACCAATCCAGCCCTTCTATCCCTCAACAAAGGGAGATGCCTCAGGAAGGCAAAGATACAAGACTATTTCCCAGGAAAAAGGGGTCTTCTCTTTGGGAACAAAGCACCAACAGGTCTTAGCAAGCCTAAGTCTCTCAGCAGAATCCTGACCTTCCAGGCCTGGTTTCTCTATTTTCTCCTGCTCTTCTATCCACCCCATGCCCGTTTTTTTGTTGTTGTTGTTGGTTTTTTGTTTGTCCTTACTGAGAGGAGTAAGGATCAGTGAGGCTCCACCCTCCTAGAAGGTTTCTTTTTAAAAGAATCCCGGCTTCTCTGGCCCAATCCCACGTGCTCTAAAAAGAAGTCTACAGGTATTCTACCAGTGGCTACGGCCACGGATGAACATTTTAGCTTCTGCCCTCAGAAAGTTCTGAAATGAATCAAAAAAAGGATACTGGTTAAGGAACTTCAAGGCCACAGCACAACTAAAGCCAAATATCACTCACTGTCATGGACAAAGACTTGCTCCTTGTCTTATATATTCTGACTGGTCCAGGGTTTCTAGATGCCTTCCACTGTCAGTCAGTAATGCTGGCCTCCTGAGCCACTGCTCCACGTTCCCTTGCATTCACATATACATTCATGGCACTGGAATCAACGGCCTGTCCTGTAAGACTGACCGTGGCTGCATTCCAGGCAAGGCACTGCTGGGCCTTTGGCCTCATACCTGGCAGCAGCTCCTGGGATGGAAGGCCCTGAAGGGCAGACAGTTCTCCCTGTGTCCCGGCCCCGTGGCTCCGCTGATGCTGCCGGAAGAGTTTGACGTTGGAGCCCACGAAGCTGCAATGGTTGCAGTGGAAAGGGTAGTGGGCCTGCCGGTGCAGCTCCATGCCCTGCTGGCTCCCAAAGAGCAGAGGGCAGCCCCGGAAAGAACAGGGCACGGGAACCGTGGCATGGGCCTGCCTCAGGTGGTGCTGCAGACCCTTGCGATCTTCAGCGGAGAACACACAGCCAGACTCTGGGCAGGAGAAGATGTCGGGAGTGGCCCGGTGAATCTTGAAGTGGCTCTTCAGGGCCTGGGGTTGGGCAAACTCCTGTCTACACACAGGGCATGGCAGGGGGCTATCTGGTGGGCCCTGGCCCTGCAGAGGGCCAGAGAGAATGAGGTTGCTGGGGGTCAGCTCTACAGAGCATGGAAGGCTAGAGAGGCCCTGCATAGGCTGTATAAGGGTCTCAGTACACTGGTGCAGGGCCAGCAGAGTGGGCTCTGCGAAGCTCTGCTCACAGCGCTCACAGAAGTACACCTCCACCACCTTTACCAGGACACCTGCAGGCAGAGGACCGACAGAGAAAGGCACAGAATCAGATGGAATGAGACTCACAGGAGTTAGCTACTAGTAGAAAATGTAGGTGAATCTTTTAATATTAGTAGAGTGGAGATGGACCTTAAGTCTGGTTCTATCCCTGGACAGTAAGCTCCATAAGGTCAGGGACAGTCTATTTATTTGCACATACATTTGGATTCCCACTATCAAGCGCTCGCTTCGGCAGCACATATACTAAAGTTGGATTCCCAGTATCTGGCCCAACATTTGGCACAAAATAGGTATTTAATATTTGCTAAATAAATACAACAAGCATTAACCAATCAGGAAAGCATTAGGAAAAGGCAATACGTTTTGCCCAAATGAAAAATTACGAACTTCCAAAAGAAGTAAACGACAATCTGTGGATAACATCTATAGTATAAACGACAAAGTATTACTTTCACATTCTGTAAAGAGATTTTTCAAAGGCACAGTAATTTACAAAATGGAAAACATCCGTTTCCAAAAGACCCAAATCACGTTTACAGTAATCACTGCTATTTCTTAAGCAACGGGCAGGACCTTGACAAAGGTGTAGGAAACACTCACTTGGTGCTCCAGTTGCCCTATGAGAAGAGGGGCCTGGAGTTCTAAGGTTAAGGCCATGGTGCCTGTTAATGGTGGAACCAGGACTCAAGCCCAGGTCTGTGCCACATCTACCCTGGGAATCCTTTTTTTTTTTATCGTTTGTTTAAATAAAAGTTCAGTGTGACAACTCAAATAACATAGTGTATATAAAGAAAAAATAACCCCCCCACACTCTCACACAAAATTTGGTGTATATTCTTTTTCTTTCAGGCCTTTTTCAGTCATTTCTCTGCAATTTGCTTCCCTCCCCGCCCCGCCCACCCCCCCACCCCCCCGCTTGCTATATATATCAGATATTTTTTTTCTGAATACCTTTAGCTCTACCTTGTATTTTTTTTTGTCCAGTCCAGAGTACTTCCTGGCATGAACAAGTCAAAATGAAGTCTTGCCCTTACTGATGGACATTTGGGTTATTTGCAATCATTATAAATAAAGCTGCTCGGGACATCCTTTTACCCCTGTCTCCTTGTGCATGTGTGTGAGTTTTCTATAGGACAGAGGCCTAGAAATGGAATGACTGGGTCAGTTTAAAGTTTGTTATATAGGGGTGCCTGGGTGGCTCAGTCGGTTAAGCATCCGACTTTGGCTCAGGTCATGATCTCAGGGTTCGTGGGTTTGAGCCCCGTGTCAGGCTCTGTGCTGACAGCTCGGGCCTGGAGGCTGCTTCAGATTCTGTGTCTCCCTCTCTCTTTGCCCCTCCCTCGCTCACACCTCTGTCTCTCTGTCCCTCAAAAGTAAATAAACATTAAAAAAAATTAAAGTTCATTATATAAAATGACCTTCAAAAGATTATGCTAATTTATACACTCCATAAGCTATAAGGCAGTTATCTGTTTTCCTACCAACACTAAGTATTATAAAAAACGTTTAATTTTTGCCATAGTTGGGAAGCAATATGGGCATTTCATAACTGTTATTATTTTTTTAAAGTTTATTATTATTAAATGTTTTTAGTAATTTCTACACCCGACGTGGGGCTCAAACTCATGACCCTGATATCAAGAGTCACATGCTCTGGGGCACCGGGTGGCTCAATCAGTTGAACGTCTGATTCTTGATTTAGGCTCAGGTCATGATCTCACTGTTTGTGGGTTCAAACCCCACATCAGGCTCTGCACAGAGCCTGCTTGGGATTCTTTCCCTCCCTCTCTGCCCTTCCCCCCATAGGATCGCTCTCTCCCTCTCAATAAATACACTTAAAAAGAAAAAAAAAAGTCATCTGCTCTTCTGACTGAGCCAGCCAGGCACCCCTCATAATTATTTTTAACTGGAACTTATTTGTGTGTTAGTGACATTATGCATCCTTATGGTTATTGACTATTTTTACTCTTCCTTATTGAAGTGCCTGTAGGTTTCTTTTTCCCTTTCTAAAAAAAAAAAAACAAAACCCCCCAAAAAACACCATTTCTTTTTCTTATTTCATAGCTCTTTGAATTTTAAAGATATTAACTCTTCCTCATGTATTGCAAATGTTTTTCCCAGGTTTGTTCTTTGCCTATTACTTGTTTCATTACACAGAAGGTTAGAAATACTCTACGATCAAATTAGCTAATCTTTCCCAGTAGTTGCTGTCACTATACTACACTGCCAAGGGAAGTTGTGACAGCCATAGCTGGAGGATGGCAGTTAACAGCAGGGAAGTTACCTAAAAATAAGAAGTTGTAGATATGGGAAGAATAAAGGGGAGAGTCTTTTTTCTAGAATAAATATAAATGTTCAACTCCCACTCTTGACAACACGCCTCGGATGAGTTAAGTATGTTATACACAAGAAACTAGGGCAAGGAAATACCAGATTACCTCTGGGAAGCCCTGCCAAGCCCAGGGTGGTGGAGGCACTGGGCCTGTTGCCTAATCCCTGGCTGCAGTTCCCGAGTGGGAGGGTCAATATGGGGGAAAAACTCCCCAGGGCTATAGGAGTAAGGATTGGGCAGAGGTGTCAGAAAGGTCTTCCCTTCTGGATTGCTGCCTAGCAGACATGAAGCCCTCACAGGGATAGACTCTGCCAAGAGCTCGGTACCAGGTTGTGAACCACCTTGCCAGCCTTCAATCAACATTCACCAACTGCAAATCAAATTACAACATCTCTAAGAATAAAAATGTTACCTTGTGTTCTCATCACATTTATATAGAAGGGTCAAAAATAGCACAGACAAAACTTCAGGGCTGACTGTCCCACTGGCCTGGTAGCAACTATGTTTGTACCTGGGGGCTCTCCAGGAGCACCTGGGGACAGGTTTCCAGCTACTGCTTCCACAATGATCTCCATGTTCCCTGTGTCCTCTTCAGTTGCCGTGGACTCTACCAGCAGGCAGCCTGGGTCAGCAGGCAAAGGTGTGGGATTCCCAGCAGGACAGGGGCTCTGGACAGGCTCCAGGATTCCACGGTTAGACAGAGATGGGGGGATCAGCAATAGCTCAGGACACAGTCCATCCATCTCCCCAGTGTTGTCGGTTGGCTGTGGGTCCAACACGGGGTCTGTCATCACCACTGACCGGTGTTCTGTGGTTTTTATGTGCTGATAAGCCAATCAGAAGAGAACCCAAACAAAATATAGTTAAGAGATCTCACTTTCTTCCCAGCTGATGTGGGTGCACGGCCCAGTGCCTGCCCACTTAGGCATTTCCTTGCATGGCAGCATGCCACACCTAGTTAACCTAGAAGTTTTTACAACAATGCTCAGAACGAGAGGTATACAAATGTTAATAGGGATCAACATTAGAAGAGAGCCAACAAGTTTTGGCCAATATACTAAAGACTGAAGGTTAAGTTTCTTGGATCTAAATAACCCTGGTGAAATCATAAAGCAATCTGGGTCCCAGTTTTCTTATCTGCAACAAAACTTGGGCCAAGGGATCTCAGATGTCCCTTCCCCGCTTAACATGTTATGATCTCACTACTCCTCTGTATGGGTATAAGGCCCTTCCTTCATGGCCTGGCCCCTGCTGACCTTTCCAGACTCATCTACCACCTCTCCCCTCAACAGATCTCTGATCCAGTCATACCAATGAGTTGCCATTCTCCAGGCTCACCAACTTCTCTTTTGCTCCCATACCCTCACACATGCCTCTCTCTCTCTTGGCTTGACGGGCCATTTCCCCTTCTCCATCTCTCATCTGGCTAACCAACTCTTCACTGTCCTTAAGAATCTGCACAAATATCACTTCTGCTGTGAAGACTTCTTGACACTGTTTATGTAAGTTACTCTCTCTGGGGTCCTCAGGGCCTTGTACCTTGTACCTAACTCTATCAGAAACTGTCACACTGCACTGTTGTTTAGCTATCAGTCTCCCTCCCTAGAGTTAGAGCTTTCTGAGTGCAACTGACTGACTTATCACTTCACTGAACACAAACCACAACAATCTATGCAAGTAAGACAAATGAGATTCTAGTGGAGAACCGCAGACATGGAGATGCATGAGAGGGAAGCTAGGTCTCCTACAAAGATAAACCAGTGGTTCCTTACATATGAAGGAACACACCTGGAGAAATTTCAAACTCATTGACTATGGCCTCATATTGAAAACACTAGAACACAACTGAGAAATGAATACCAACTAAATTGCATATCCTGTTACACATGGCTAAAATTAGCGTAAGCTGAAGAATAAGTAATGTATGACAGTAATTACTCCATGAAATTGAGTCATGGAGGTCAAGTGAGGGCCTTAGGGATAGGAAATCAGGTTGCAGGTGTGAATCTTGCAACTCAAAACCTCAGATCGGGGGATTCGGAAGGTAGCTGGGAAGTGCATTTCCACG
The DNA here is from genome assembly GCF_018350175.1 of Felis catus. Classification (NCBI taxonomy): domain Eukaryota; kingdom Metazoa; phylum Chordata; class Mammalia; order Carnivora; family Felidae; genus Felis; species Felis catus. Next base: position 202,570,612 of record NC_058375.1, read on the forward strand.
GTCAGAGGATTCTCTGGAAACCACAGCCTCCGCTCACAGAATTTTATCGCTGCTCTGCGGGGAGCCAAGGAGGACACAGTGCCTTCTAGATCAAGAACCTGAAAACCTGAACCTTCAGCGGCTGGAAAGCGGGTGAGGTGGGAGAGAGGCGGGCACAAGAGGAGAAATGAGCACATCTTTGGGGCAGAGGCACTGAGCAAGAAAAGGGACAAATTAATGCAGAGAGAAGGCCTGGGGAAAGAATGTGACCCGGCGTGGGGACAAAGGCACCCGGGTTTCCACGTGTCTTTGGGCTCTGACTCACCGCGTGGCCTCTGATAGATAGTCACCTCGCTTCCCAGGGCCTCAGCTTTCCTATCTGTAAAGTGGAGGTGATGACAGCGTCCACATCGTTGGGCGGGAGCGGCAATCACAAGAGCCAGCAAATGGGAAAGCCGTTTTGTGACCTGCAAAGCTTGGGATGGAGCATCGTCATGATTATGGTCCTGAGGAGAGGCAGCGGGCAACCGGGCGGGATCCAAAGCAGTGACGCGGCTGAGGCACCGGGACGGCTGCTGTGATGCGCCGGGGCCCCGACCGTCGGCGTGCTTCTTTCAGCACCTCCTCCAGGGGATTCCCACCGCCCAGGCCCACCCTCATCCTGGGGTTCGAGAAACTTTTGCCTCCGGCCCGCTCCACAAACACTCCCTACTAGTTTCCGCCCTGCAGCCACTAACTCACCTCCCGGGCCAAGGCCGGCGGGAGCTGTGTCTCTCTATGGTTCACCAGCTGCTGGAGCGGCCTCCCGGGACTCCTTTTGTGCGACCGCCTCCGGCCCAGCCGCCTCTAGGACTTCGGGCCGATGGAGGCCGCTCTCTCTTCCTCTCGTCGGCTGGCGGTGTACTCTATGGTTTTCTCCGGCGTTTTCCCTTTGCCCCTTTTCCCAGCCGAGCGGCCCAAGGAGTACCATCGAGAGTTGTGGGGCAGAGTGGCACGGCCCGCTAGGTGGGTGTGGCGGGAAGTAGGTGAAGGAACGCCGGGGCGGGGCCGAGCGGCGCGTCCCTGGAGTGCCGGGGGCTGAAACCATCGAGAGGGAGGGCCAGAGAGTCATGGCGGTAAGGGGGCGGAGTGACGGGTTACTCCGAGCCACGCTGCTGGAGGCGCGAGCTGGGGTGTGGAAAGGGTTCGGGAAGGGGCTTCTGGGCGTCAGACAAGGGACGGGAGGGGGAAGGGCTTTGTCTGTGGCCTTCCACGCATAAGTATTTTGGCATTCTGGATTCTACTCTGAGCCTCAGCCGTGGTCTCGGCTGTCAGTTCACCGTCCCGCGTGCCTCGCGCACAGCAAAGTGGCAGGGGTCGGGAAGGTGTGCTAGAAACGATGTGACTTCCAATCCCTCGGGACCTTACAATCTAAAATTAGACTGGGTCACGTTTTATTGGGGGAGAATTCGGGGAAAATGTCCGTGGAGGAAGCAGCAAATGGACAGGTGTTAAATTGGGGGAGAAGGAAGAGTCAATTAGAATGGGGATTCCGAGTAGAGAAGACCTGCCTGAGCAGAATTATACAACAGAGATTATTAGGCCCTAAGCAATGAAAGATAGGTAGGCCCTGTGTTGTGAAGGGTTTTGAGTACCAGGCAGAGGAGTTTTTACCTAATTCAGCGATCTGTTCAGAACAAGCCATTGGATTGAAGCAGACTGTATGAAGAAAGATCTGGATCCCTGTGTAGCAATTTGGTACGCCAAAGCCAGAGGTGGAGGCCCGTTAAGATGACGTTTTAAGAACTAAACTTAATTTTAAAGAGACAGTTTAGTCGTGAGGTAATAAAGGGCTAACTAAACAGGACATTAGGAATTGAGCATGTAAAGGAGAGGATATTTGAAGGGTATTACTCATGGTGGTAAGGCATGGGGTTACTGACAGGTCAGTGGAAGAGAGTAGCTTCATCCTCTGTTAACTCTGGGCAGTGGGCCCCTTTCTATCTCAGCTAGTCCCAGGGACCACAAAAATTCTGCCCATTATCCTGATGAGAAGATGGTTACATTGTTCTCTCATGTTTAAGGAATCTTTAGACCTCGTCCTCTGGCAGGAAATTGAACTATGAACAGGATAATGAAGGGCAAAATGGGAAGAGGGGCCTGAAGTCTCAGCCCTTGCATTCCAGCAGGACCTCCATCCCACAAAGGGAGGATATGGAAAACACACAGTAGAACTGACCTGTCCTTCCTGCACCTGGCCTCTGTGGGAAGAAGGGATGAGGGTGACGAGGAATTGCAGAGTCCTTTCTAAACTAATCTGCTTTGTCCCATCTCCACTGCTCTCCACCCCCAGGTTTGAAAATGCGTCAGAGCCTGTAAGGTTCAGTGTTTCCCTCTCAAGATGCCCCTTTCAGACTTTATTCTGGCCCTGAAGGACAATCCCTACTTTGGGGCTGGATTTGGGCTTGTGGGTGTGGGCACAGCCCTGGCCCTGGCCCGGAAGGGTGCCCAGCTGGGCTTGGTGGCATTCCGGCGCCATTACATGATCACACTGGAAGTCCCTGCTCGAGACCGAAGCTATGCCTGGTTGCTTAGCTGGCTCACCCGCCACAGTACCCGTACTCAGCATCTCAGTGTTGAGACTTCATACCTTCAGCATGAGAGTGGGCGCATCTCCACTAAGTTTGAATTTGTCCCCAGCCCTGGAAACCACTTTATCTGGTAAGGTTGGGAGCCAGGGAGGGCTCTAAGAGTAGAAAGGAGAATGAGGGGAGCTGGATTTGACCCCCCATTCATTCACCTCATTGTGACCATTTTTATTCAGGTACCAAGGGAAATGGATCCGAGTGGAACGAAGCCGAGAGATGCAGATGATAGACCTGCAGACAGGGACTCCTTGGGAATCTGTCACCTTCACAGCTCTGGGCACTGACCGAAAGGTTTTCTTCAACATCCTGGAGGAAGGTGTGGGATAGCACGGGCTGCCTTTATGGCGAGGTGGGGGGGGGGGCAAGTTGCAAGAATGGGGCATGTGACGTCAGAGGAAGAGAAGCTTGGAGAGGAGGATCTTAGCCCATGAGACCAGAGGGAAGCTGTTTTGGCACAGGTCTGCCTAATAGCATGGCAAAGACGAATTACTGGCTTTGTCTTATTTCCCCCTCTTAGCTCGAGAGCTAGCCTTGCAGCAGGAGGAAGGGAAGACGGTGATGTACACAGCCATGGGCTCTGAATGGCGCCCTTTTGGCTATCCACGCCGACGGCGGCCACTGAGTTCTGTGGTTCTAGAACAGGGTCTGGCTAACCGAATTGTCCGAGACATCCGGGAATTCATCGATAACCCCAAGTGGTACACTGACAGAGGTGAGAAGCCGCTGGGGTCTTGGCCAGGCTGTTTTTGATGTGGTGCTATCGTAAGGGAAAACAGGCTGGTCTCTGTGGTCATATGGGATGAATATGAAGCTCTAGCTTAATTCCCAGAGATGAAAGTTGGCCCCTAGGGTTAATTTCTTCCAGTACTGAGGTCATCAGGCCACTAGGGGGCAGGGTTGGTAATGAATGTGGACATTTGAAGTAGAGTACTTGAATTCATTTTAGGTCCTGATCATCTTGGCTGTATTCCTAGGCATTCCCTACAGACGTGGCTACCTGCTTTATGGGCCCCCTGGTTGTGGAAAAAGCAGTTTTATGTGAGTAGGGTCACATTTTCTCTTAATCCTTAAACTGGAGAAAAACTGAGCTGTGGGGTTGGAAAGGGAATTAAATGTGGAGACCCGGGAACATGATACACGTAGGACATGAGATGCCTTAAGATGGGGTGATAGAAGGGTTAGGTCTCTGAGACCCCACCCGTTATGGGGAGGACAAGTATTTGGGCCCAAGGACTGATTCCGGGTTGCCTGCCTGCTGTCATCCTGTCCTCCATAGCACGGCCCTGGCTGGGGAACTGGAGCACAGCATCTGCCTGCTGAGTCTCACGGACTCCAGCCTCTCCGATGACCGGCTCAACCACCTGCTGAGCGTGGCCCCGCAGCAGAGCCTGGTGCTCCTGGAAGATGTGGATGCAGCCTTTCTTAGCCGGGACCTAGCTGCAGAGAGTAAGTGAGGGGAGCTGAGGAAATGGAGAGCATTTCTAAGTGATGGTAAATGAGGTACAGGAGTGAGGAGCAGTGGAAGAAAGTGGAAATCCAGAGGGCTGATGGAGGACGCCTGAGTTGGCAACGAGAGTTCACAAGAGTCACTGATAAGTAGGGGAACGTGGTGGGGAGTAGGTTTGAGTAGGTTATGATCATCCACGTCTCTTTATCTCTGCCTTCCTCTAGACCCAGTCAAGTACCAAGGTCTAGGTCGTCTCACCTTCAGTGGACTGCTCAACGCCTTGGATGGTGTGGCTTCCACTGAGGCACGCATTGTGTTCATGACCACCAACCATGTTGACAGGTAAGAAGGGATGAGGCAATCTGAGACTGTGAGGCAGGACTCCCTGCCCCCTCGGTGCCTTGGGAGACCAGGAGGTTCAGAGAAACCATCATTTTAGGGGGTAGCAGTGGTACTTGGGCCTGTGATCCTGCTTTTGCTGCTCTTAGGCTGGACCCTGCACTGATCCGCCCTGGACGAGTAGACATGAAGGAGTACGTGGGCTACTGCTCACACTGGCAGCTGACTCAGATGTTCCAGAGGTTCTATCCAGGGCAAGCACCTTCCCTGGCGGAGGCCTTTGCAGAACGCGTCCTTCAAGTTACAACTCAGATCAGTCCTGCCCAGGTCCAGGGCTACTTCATGCTGTATAAAAATGACCCTGCAGGGGCAGTTCATAATGCCGAGTCTCTGAGGACGTGACAGGCTGGCCATGCTCAGCTCTTCTCTAGCTCAATAAACACCTGCCACACCGCTCTGGTCTCTGACCCCCTTCCTACCTCCCTGTATTGGTACTTGAATAAAAAGCAAGGACCTTCAGGCATCCAGCATACACAAGTGTTGGGGCATAAGCTAGGGCAAAGCAGAAAGAAAAGATACTATGGAAATCAGGGAAGTAGAGTCTTCTGTTTAAAAGGCATTCAATTAAAAAGAATGTGTATGCATAAAAATGTGTGTGTGTGTGTACATAGTATATGTATGTTATGTTCCCATATATTCTGCTTAAATGCTGGCTGGCCTCTACTAGTTTTCCTGAAACTCACACTAGCAGAGACATCAGACCTGCCTTTACTCAGACCCTGATCTCTTGGGAAAACAGACTTTAGAGCAAAGTTAGGGCTATTCTGCCACACTCCAGTCTTGCCAGGAAGTCAGAAAAAGCCATACTGCACAAGCTAGGCGCTACTAAACAAAGAAGCCAAACAAGGCCAGATCTCTTTATTGCCCCCTGCCGCCCCAAATCCCTGTCCCCCCACAGTACTGCTAGGAACCATCCTCAGACTCCAGGCTCAGGGGCTCCCTTCGAGTACCAGGACGATAGGCTCCCCGACCCCGAGGCAGGCGGGGGTAGGAAGAGCCCGGAGTCCGACCCTTGGAGCGCTCCCAGCGAGCACAGTCCCGAGTCCTGCGGGGTGGGGGACCCTGCCAAGTGCCAGGCCCCTTCTCTTGGGGAGGACCTTCAACCCCTTGGCTACAGGGTTCTGGCTTTAGGTCCATGGGCTCCTTGAGGGGCCCCTCGGGAGGTGGCAGTTCCTGGGTGTCATTGGTACCTTTGTGGGCATTGCACTCCCCTCCCTTTAGGTGCCTCCGTTCAGGCTGTCTCCAGGGGCCTCGACCGGCCCGGGGAGGATCTAGCATAGTTTTCGGGGTCTCGCCCAACCTTTGCTGATTTGGCCCAGCCCCTGGAATCTTCTCACACGTGTGCTGGGAGGCCACAGGCAGAGGAGCTGATAGGTCGGGTTGGGCAGTTGATGAGGTGGACAGTTCTGTGTCAAGGGCACTGGGTGGGTGGGATCCTCTGGAGGCATCTACAGCTGACTCTGGTTCCAAAGGGGCAGGAGGCTAGAAAGAAGTGAGCAGATACAGTGAGGGAGACGCAGTTCCCCAAAGCAGGGAACTGCAGGCCCCTTGCTCACTACTGGAGCTGACCACCATCAGCCTCAAGGGTAGAAGAGAGCTCACCCTCAGGGCCACAGTGGCAGACGCGTGCTGGTTGGAAGGTAGGTGGCATTAAATGAGGACTGAGAAAGCCTTTCCTCACCTGCTGGAGGCTGATGAAGTACCGATTACGCTCAGCCTCAAGGTCGATGATACCCCCCCTCTCCTGCTGCCTTTGGTAGAGCCGCTTGCGCTCTTCTTGCTGGCGCAAGCTCTCTGCGTTAGGCTGGTACAGCTCCTAGAGGGAAGCGAGCAGAATGACAAGGAGGAAAAAATGAACAGTAGAAGGCAGACTTGAACCCCTGCTCTTTCAGGATTGCCTCAGGAAATCTGCACAAGGTTCCTTTTTTCTCTTTGAGAGAGAGAGAGGATGCGAGTGAGAGGGACAGAGGCAGAGAGGGTCCCAAGCAGGCTCCACACTCAATGCAGTGCCCTGATTAAGGGCTCAATCCCATGACCCTGGGACCATGACCTGAGCTGAAATCAGGAGCCAGGTGCTCAACCGGCTGAGCCACAGGCACCCCCTGTACAAGGTTCTTGGGCTTGTCGCTCAGATGGGGCTCCCAAAGTCTTAGCCTAGTGGGGGCTACGGCTCTGCAGAGAGGTCCCAGGCTGGTCAAGCCCAATTCCCAAGATCCCATTCGAAGCGGACAAGATGCCATCCCTCCCTCCTTGGAGAATGCCATTATTTCTGGCTCAGATGAGAAGGGGGTTCCCTTACCATGGGCTGTTGAGGTTCGGGGGCTGCTTTCAGTGAGGCAAGATCATACACGAGGGGCTCTCTGCACACCGGACACTGCACACCGACTGCCTTCTAAAAACAGAGGAGCAATCAGAGCCCTGCTTCACAGCCCATGGTGCTCGCCAGCTGCCTAACCCAGTCAGCCAGCCTAATCCACACGGGGCTGGGACGAAGGGCAGAGGTACACCGTTCAGTAGTGAAGGATAGGACAGGAGTCGTCTCTCTAGATGGAGATGTGGGAACTCTCTGAAACTACAGCAGTACATAGATATGTTTAAAAGAATGCCCTTTTTTTCTGGACAGAGGTGAGCTTTCATTAACCTCAAAGGTATCTGTGACCCTAAAAAGGTGAAGAGCCCCTGGAGTGGAGAGACAGAAAGGGTGTGACGCGGGGGGTCAGGTGGGAGCAGGGGCTGGGGAGCTGACCTGCTTGGTTGCGGCATGCTGTCGTTCCTGCTCCTGTCCTTGCGCCTGGAGCTCATGCTCCATGTGCTGGATATACCGAGCAAGGCAGTGGCAGTGGAAGTAGTGGTAACAGGGGGTTTTGGTAAAGGCCTCCTTCTCCTGAAGGCAGGACAGACATCCAGCATGACATCAGAGCTCTCATGAGGCCTCCACTGCCCGTCCCAAGCAGACCCCAGGTCCCAAGAGAGAACCCCACCTGGAAACCGTACAGGCAGATGACACACTGGCCATGGGGGATGTTGTTATCTGTGAGAATTTCCTTCCCTTTCTGAAAGGAGAGAAGACACTGTTCAAACAGGGAGGCAGGGGCAAGAACTGTGAACAAAGCCTGTCTATTATTCCCAGGAGTGACTGGAGGGACTGTCTCCTATCAAGTCAATGTTACTTTGTGTTCATGAGTTTCTGTCTTAGTGAGGAAGGGAGGATTCACCAAGGGAGGAATCAATCCTCCGTGGCCCCGTCCATCCCCCAGAATCTACCCAGCTGCAAAATCCAATTTCATTATTTTTCCACTCATTAAATCACTTTTAATATGTCTCGGGGATGAAAGTAATACACCTTCAAAGAACAAAATGTTCAATTAAAACGTATCTTCTGGGAAGTGTTCCTAGGTTAAACCCCTCTGCATATCACTCCCACCCAAAAGTCTGTTCTGGAGTCAGCCTTCAGAAAGAAAGTCAAAGCATGGACAACCCAAACAGACAGAACTCAGGCATCAAGTTAGGCAATGAACTAACACATCTGCACTGCTGTCTGAATTGCTAATACTCTGGAATTCTGCAAAGTTCAAAGTGGCATTGTGGAGGCCGGGCTCAGGAGCGCTACAATGGTCTAAGCCCACTCTCTGACTCTGGGCCGCCCACCTTCATTCTCTTCTAAACATTTTTTCTCAAAACTCGAAGTTAAGGAAAACAAGACTGTACTTATTGTGTGTTTTTAATCTCAAGCAACAGAAATTATCTGTGTATGTGAACGTGTAGCTCTATGTGTTCCCTGTGTGTTGTTAATTTCATCGGGGTAGAAACTCTGAACCATGATTTTCTCAGTCAGTTCCAAGGGCAGGTGAGCCTTCAAATGTTCATTTGTGGCTAGATCCTCTAAGCAAGGCCCCTATCTCTTGCTACTTTCAGCCACCAATGCCAAGAGAATGCACTGAAATGGAATAAAAAAAATCCATGTTAAAGAGGAAAAGTAATTTTCAAGATACTGGCATAGGCAACTTGGGGAAGCTACAGAACTGTCTTTTTTTTGGGGGGGGGGGTATTCTCAGAAACAGAAGAAAACCTTATTTTTCTGGATTTAGGCCTTACCTAAACAAGGACTGAATTAATGACTCCAGACATATTTAAGATTCTAGGCCCATTGCCTCCCTTGAGAGAAACTGCTCTAGCAGTTTCCCAAGCCAGGACACCTCTTACCTCGATGAGTTCATAGAGCATGGCAGTACCCAGCCCAGCATTGGCCACATGGCTCAGTGCCTGCGAAATCCTAAAAAGGGCAAAGCAAACATTAGGCCTGCCCCCTCCCCTCACCAGATTGAGCTGTATCTCCTTTCCCCTCCTCTGAACTGTCCAACTTACTTGTGGATCTGTTCGTCTGAGAGTCCTCGGGGGTTACGGATAGAGATCTGTGGCACCTCATTGGGGTACTAGTGGGAGAGAATAACAAGTTACTGCTAAAGCACTCCACCTCAGGGCCTCTCCCCTTCCTCTCTTTGCTACCATAAAGTAGGGGCCTCACCTGTGCTGGGACCTGAAGCACCAGAGTGAAGCAGACATACTGTGAATCCTGATCTTCTGCCGTGGCAGGGTGCAGGGTAATGTAGATTTCCCATGGTGAAGATCTGCAAATGGATAAAGTGGGGACCTGGGATGTGACTAGGCAGGAGTTTGAGGACTGGGGAAAATGGAGGTGAGACAGTAAAGTGGGTGGAGGAAGTGAGCACTGGGCTCTTTCTTTTGGAGATTAAAGGAATAGTCTTTGTCTCCAGGAGAGCAACATTTTCTCTGGATCAAGGCTCGCGGATTCTCCACGGAATCCTCTCATTACTAAGGGGACTCCTGCCCACCTCTAGTTGAATACGTACCTTCCATTTCCTTTAACCACCTGTAGTTCATCCAGATAGATAGACTCTAACACCTCGACTTCAGAGGGAAGTACCCTAGAGAGACAGGGGGAGATTGACTCACCATTACAGCTCTCCCTGTTAAAGCCTGCTAAAGCCAATGAAGGCTGGCTTTGTAGAAAACTGGCACTCTACCTGAGTGCATTCTCTTGCTAACCTCCATAAAAATGGGGGAAATATGTTTTAAGCTGTCAAGTGGCCAGGAAGGAAGCATGGAAGTTATTCTGTCAACAGTTGAGGAAATGGATTCCCAGGAAGGTGAAATAACTAGCTAAAATATCAAAGTTCAACAGAGGCAGAACTAGAACCAGAGCCAGGTTCCCTGACCTCCTTTTTAAGTTCCATCGCACTGTTGATTGGCCATCTATCTGACCCAGAAATATCACGTCCATTGTTACCAATACTGCTCCTGGATTTCCCTACACCACTGTTCACATGGGTCCCAGTGTCTACACATACTGCCAGTATCAGTCACCCTAAGCCTATTCAAAAAGAGATACCAAGAAAAAGAGATAAAGGCCATGATACAAAAGAGCCACCAACTTTGGAGTAACAGGTACCAGTCACTTACCAGTTACATGATCTGAGTAATTATCTCTGTAAGCTTGAGTCAACCTACCATATATAATACCACCTACTCTCTAGGGTTAGAGAATAAAAGGTTATTTATGTAAAGTACCTAACAATATCTTGGCCACAGTAGTTAGTCTATGTCCTCTTTTCTCCTATTGGTATACAACTTTCTTCCTTGAAAGAAGGAAGGATGTAGTTAATATTCAATGTATTCATGACCCTTGTTGTTTGGCTGATCTAGATCAACCTGTTTAGGTCAGGATCTGGTGGTCAAATGTAAATGAGAGGACATACATATTTAATCCTAGAAACAGCAGTTGTAATGCCATTGAAGATGAGTGGCTGGGTTGAGTCTGTAGCTCTACCCAGGCAATGCATGTAAAAATGCATTCTTGGTTTCCTTTCTATAGTTATTGTTCCCTCTTCATCAAGAGCAGGTCTGCCCTAGCATGACCTATACATTACTGGCTCTCAAACTTTCTTTTTAAGTCTTAGAGGCCTCAAAATATAAAATAGGTAACAGTGGAGTACTTTGGTTGACATGAGTGTGGGAGTCTCAGAGCATCACAAGCCAGCTGTGCAACCACTGCTACCCTTTCCATGGCTCAAAGTGTCTCCTCCAAATCTTAAAGTTCCCCTGAAGAGGGTTGAAAAACCATGAGCCTAGATGGTCTCAATAAAGGCCAACACAGGCTGGGCTCCCTGAACCAATGAAACACTGATGTGTAACCTCCATTAAAAGGCCCTTCAATACTTCACCCCACCATAGCTGTGACTTGCCCTGGATGTGAGGGATGGGATGGGATGGTGGTAAGGTGGTGGCCAAAAAAAGGGTGGGGGAGATTATAAGAGTGCTAGTCCTAAAAACATAAGATTTGGAGTCAGATAACTTGGATTCCTAGTCATAACTATGTACCTTTTTAGCAAATCGATTTGCCTCTTCAGGCCTCATCTAGTCCCACTAGATGCCCCATCTAGTGCCCACACCTCAGTTATTAATGAAAAAAAGGCTTTTATATAGGTTACAAATCCATCGTGATCCTCTCAACTATTCTATGAGGTAGATGCCACACCCACTTTTTTACATCTGAGTACACTGACTCACAGAAGCTAGGTGGCCTGGTTAGCATCACCCAGCTAATAAAATGTGGAGTGAACCCACATTTATCTTATTTCCAAATCCCAGAGTCCTTCCAGGTTTTGGTCTCTTGTTGAGAACGTTTGAGAGAGAGAAGGACTAGGAGAGCATTTTGTGAGGTGTAAAGCTTTATTCAGACAATAGTCCTCATTAGTGCTGGAGGGGAGGGAGAAGGTCGAGGAAAGCCTCGGCGGAACTAGGCTGATCCAAGGGGAAAGAGGGACGTGAGCTGGAGGACATCATTCTGGGAAGTAAAAAGCGGCGGGGAGGGGTGTGTGTGTGTGCTGATAAACAGGCATCCTCCGGGACCCTGGGCAAATCCACTTCAGGAGAGAAGAGGGGATCGAGCCAGACAAGGCGCAGCCCGAGCTGGCCTGGGCGGCGCAGATCCTGTCTCCTCTCCATCAGATCAGCGCCCCTCCACCCTCCCGCTCCCCAGTGCAGAAGCTCTGAAACATGTCAGCGTCTCTGCCATCCCTTATCCCTCGCTCCGCCCCACGCGTCCGCCATACGGACCGTCCGCGGCCACTGCCAGTCCCCCGGACCGGATCCAGGCGGCCAGCCAAAGCCCATGCCCCCAAAGTTACCAGTCCTCCTCCCCCGCAGCTGCCGACGCAGACGCCGCCATGTCTTCTCCGGCCCACAGCCGGAACCGGAAATACTCTCGGGGAAGTCGGAGGCGGCAGGTTAAGGGAGGGAACGAGGGAGGGTGGCTACGGGCCGTTTCTAGGCAACCATAGACTCCAGGTCCTTAGTGGGTCCTGATGGCCAAGAGAGGGATCGGAAGTGCCCTAGAAAGTGCCTATGGGTGGTCCGACGACTCTCCAATACTTCTGAAAGCCTTTGTCCTCTGAACCTCTCTGACCAGTTCCAGCGAGCACATGTGGTAACAATGGGAGTCTAAAGAGAAAGGCAGCGGGGGTGGAAAAGAATTATAAGTCAGGCAAAATCCACAGGCAGCCGGAAGGGGCGGGGCTGAAGGCCAGGGCCTGCATCCCCCGGCCTGAGGAGCTTGAAGCTCCTAGGCTGGGGGTGAGAGTGGGGCTCCGGTCTGCGAAGCGCGGGCAGGTGGCACTGGCGGGGGTATTGAGGAGGTTGGCGGTGGCAGGAACCTGGGGAGACTGGAAGGGGCGGGGTCGGTAGGCGAGGCTGGATGGAAGGGGCGGGGTCGGGTGGGCGAGGCGGGACGGAGGGGGCGGGGCCGAGGGGAGAAGCTGGATTGAAGAAGAGGGGGAGCGGTCGAGTGGGCGGAGCTGTGTGGAGAGGGGCGTGGGGCACGGGTTTCGGTGGGAACGAGGTTGGGTTGGGGGCCAGGAGGAGGTTGAAAAGGAGGGAGAACAAGAGGCTCTCTGTTTGCTCCCAAGATCTCATCTTTCCATCCACTCCACCCTACCATGTTTTTGAGGCCTGGATTATTATGAAAAAGGAAAAGGCAAGGTGGCTAACATAAACCTTTCTTTTATGCCCAACCCAGGCCTCCTAGATGTGTGGAGCTGTCCCTGGAGCTGTAGCCCTTCACCACCATCTCTACCTCCTTCCATCTGAAGGATCCTGAAATCTCTGTCATGGAGAAGTACCACGTGTTGGAGATGATCGGAGAAGGCTCTTTTGGGAGGGTGTACAAGGGTCGAAGAAAATACAGTGCTCAGGTGGTGAACAAGGAGGGATATCTCTTGGGTGGGATTCTACAGGGACCAGAATACGGACCTGTATTCCAAAGGCACTGACTCGGTCATTCCTCTTGTGGAGTGTGTGCTCTAATATTGGATTACTAGGTTCAGACCCAAATCCACCATTTCTAGCCTTAGAACTGTGGATAAGTTACTTAAACTCTCAATGTCTCAGTTTCCTCATCTGTAGAATGAAGATGAGAACAGTATCTGATTGATGGGTCTTGAGGATTAAATATGATTCATGCTGAATCACTACATTAGTATAGTGTCTGGCACCTAGTAAACAATAAATTTTATTTTTATTATTGTTATTGTCTATCATACCACGCAGGAAGAGATAAACCACCTTAACTTTATTCTTCCTTCTTCATTTTCTTCTTCCTTCTCTTTCCCCTAAATCTTTTAAATTTTTGCCCAGAGTTCTTTACCCAGATCAGAACACCTCTTCCAGATTCCACCAAAGGGATCTGTCTGGCAGAGGCTGTTTTCTCCTAGGGCAAGAGGTGGGGGGAGTCTGGATAAGGCCAGGGTACTGTAAGGAAGAGGAGTAGGAGACTAGCAGGTAATGAGAATTTGCCCAAACAATCTGAAGCCTGAGTTCTGGAGCTCTGAGGTGAATGTTTCAATAGCATGGTTAGGCCTTGACTCTTCTTCTTACCACTGACAGGTGGTGGCTCTGAAGTTCATTCCAAAACTGGGACGTTCAGAGAAGGAGCTGAGGAATCTGCAACGAGAGATTGAAATCATGCGGGGTCTGCGGCATCCCAACATTGTGCATATGCTTGACAGCTTTGAAACTGACAAAGAGGTGCACTTCAGTTTTGGGTCACCTCTCCCCAGGAAGAAGGGTCCCCCAAATTTCCCAGCCTCAGAATGCATAAATCTGGAGCCATCAGTACCATTGCCTTCTCCCTGCAGGTGGTGGTGGTGACAGACTATGCTGAGGGAGAGCTCTTTCAGATCTTGGAAGATGATGGAAAACTTCCAGAAGACCAGGTATGTTTCCTAGCTCAAACTTGTCCCCTACCCTGACCTCTTTTCAGATTAAGGACTGGTAGCAAAAGCTGAGGGCACTGAGATTCTCCATTTTGAAAACTCCTGAGGAAACTATAAGAGTCTAGGTATATATAGAGACAGTGTGGCATGTCAGTAAAGTAGGTGAACACTGGAGCCAAAATCTCTGAGTACAGAGTTGTCTCTGCCACTTTCTAGCTGGATCCTTTTGGGCGAGTTACCTTAACTTCTTAGCACTCAGTTTCCTCATTTATTATTATTATTTTTTTAAATTTTTTTTTAACGTTTATTTATTTTTGAGACAGAGAGAGACAGAGCATGAACGGGGGAGGGGCAGAGAGCGAGGGAGACACAGAATGAGAAACAGGCTCCAGGCTCTGAGCCACCAGTTCAGAGCCCGACGCGGGGCTCGAACTCACAGACCGCGAGATCGTGACCTGGCTGAAGTCGGACGCTTAACCGACTGAGCCACCCAGGCGCCCCCCAGTTTCCTCATTTAAAAATGGATGTCATCGGGGTGCCTGGGTGGCTCAGTCGGTTAAGCGTACGACTTCAGTTCAGGTCACGATCCCGCGGTCCGTGATTTCAAGCCCCGCGTCGGGCTCTGGGCTGATGGCTCAGAGCCTGGAGCCTGCTTCCCATTCTGTGTCTCCCTCTCTCTCTGCCCCTCCCCCATTCATGCTCTGTCTCTCTCTGTCTCAAAAATAAATAAACGTTAAAAAAAATTTTAAAAATAAAAAAAATAAAAAAAAATAAAATAAAAATGGATGTCATTTTAATGTCTGTCTCATGAGACTATTGTGAAGATTAATGAATTCATGTAAAGCATTTAAATCTTTAAAAAAATTTTTTTTTGATTTTTGAGAGAGAGAGAAAGCTCGAGCATGGGAGAGGCAGAGAGAGAAGGAGAGAGAGAGAATCCCAAGTAGGCTGTGCACTATCAGCATGGACCCCGATGTGGGGCTCAAACCCATGAACTGTGAGATCATGCCCTGAGCCAAAGTTGGATGCTTAACTGACTGAAACATCCAGGCACCCCTCATATAAAGCATTTAAAAGAGTGCCTGATGCACAGTATTCAACATTCCTGTTATTAATGCTTTTGCTGTCACCAGATAGCACGTGTGGTGGTACCAGAGAGGGCAGGAAGGGAATAAGAGTTGTTATCAAGGCAGGATTCACCACCAAGACCTGCTGGTTGGCAGTGGGATTTGGTGGAACACATTCTCCAGCCACACTCATTCTAGGGATTTCTCTGTACTCTAACAAGTAGCCCCCCTCCCCAGGACTTCCTGTTGTAGCAATCAATTTCTTTCTAAGCATTGTCGTTTGTAAGTCATCATCGTACTTATTTTGTCCGTCTTGTTTGTTGTCTGATTACTTGTCTTGAGAAAAAAGACTTTGTCTTGTTTAATAACAGCTAATGTAGAGGCACCTGGGTGGCTCAGTCAGTTGAGCATCCAACTTCGGCTCAGGTCATGATCTCCCGGTCTGTGAGTTCGAGCCCTGCGTCAGGATCTGTGCTGATGGCTCAGAGCTTGGAGTCTGTTTCTGATTCTGTGTCTTCCCCTCTCTCTGCCCCTCCACCACTTGTGCTCCGTCTGTCTCTCTCAAAAACTAAATAAACAAAAAAAATTTTTTTTTTTAGTAACAGCTAATGTATATTGAAGGCTTACTAAATGCCAGGCACCATTCTGAGCATGGCATGCTTTGACTTGTTTAATCCTCACAATAATCCTATAAAGGAGGTGGTATTATTATCATGAGCTTACAGATGATGCATATGAGAGGCACGAGATAATTTGCTCATCCCAGGTCACAGCTAGTGAGACTCAATACATTTTCCTTGAACGAGTGAATGAACAAATGAAAGAATGAGTGAATGGGAGTCAAGAGCTAAGGAAGATGTGGGAAGCTCTGGAAGAAAGAGCAAGAAGGGAAGATCTCATCAGTAATTTAGGGAAATGTCTTTGGGCTCGTCAGTAGGCTCCTTCCTCTGGCCTCTCCTTTCCTTCCCCTGCCTGTTTGACCCCTAGGTTCAGGCCATTGCTGCCCAGTTGGTGTCCGCTCTGTACTATCTGCATTCCCACCGCATTCTCCACCGTGACATGAAACCTCAGAACATCCTCCTTGCCAAGGGTGGTGGCATCAAGCTCTGTGACTTTGGGTGAGGACCCTGACCTTCTGTCTCAGCTTCCAGTTCTTCAAGGAGTCTTCGACCATATGCTTAACTTACCTGGACCTCATTTTAGAACCTGAGCTAAAAGACTGGGGGTTCCTGTTGGGTCTTTGGAAGGTGTTCTCTGTTTGAGTTTGGGATATCTCACACCATGATAGGCCTTGTTTTTATTGAATATGTTTTTTCTCTTCCCAACTCTGTTCCCTCATCTCCTGCAGATTTGCCCGGGCAATGAGCACCAACACGATGGTGCTGACATCCATCAAAGGCACACCACTTTATATGTCTCCAGAGCTGGTGGAAGAGCGACCTTACGACCACACTGCAGACCTCTGGTCTGTGGGCTGCATACTGTATGAGCTGGCTGTGGGCACCCCTCCCTTCTACACTACCAGCATCTTTCAGTTGGTCAGCCTCATTCTCAAGGACCCTGTGCGCTGGCCGACCACCATTAGTCCTTGCTTCAAGGTAATGAACGTCGAAAGGGAGATTACTTTTGCATTAGAAACCTGTCTTCCTCTGCCCTGGTTCCCTTTTCCAAAATCTGGGGCAAGACTCTGCCGTTACTGAACTAATGTGGGAGCTGGGCCAAGCTGCGTTGCTTTTCTGCTGCAGGGGCTTATTCTGGGAGCTTATTCTAAACTCTGCAGAATTTGGGAATACCAGCCAGCCCCTCCTTGGGGCGGGCTATTCATATACATAGTGGGCTATTCATATGTATGTGTGTGTGTGTATATGTGTATATATATTCATATGTATGTATGTGTGTATATATGTGTGTGTTTTTTTAAGTCTATTTATTTGTTTTAAGAGAAAGCACGTACGCGTGGTGGGGAGGGACAGAGAGAGACGGGAGAGAGAGAATCCCAAGCAGGCTCTGCTCTAGTGCAGAGCCCAATGTGGGGCTTGAACTCACGAACCTGTGAGATCATGACCTGAGCTGAAATCAAGAGTTAGATGTTTACCCCACCGAGCCACCCAGGTGCCCCCTGGGGCAGGCTATTCTTTATCACAATGGTAAGGTAGTTTCAAGCCACCAGAGACAGAAACTGTCCTTTTACACATCCTCTCTTCCACTTACTTCCTATCAGATGCAAAGTCCTCATGATATCTAGATTTGCCCACAGACCTCTTAGTCTTCTTCCTGAAAGAAGGAATCTTCAGAAATCCAAATGGCCAGAGCTAGTGGGGCTAGATCAGCGATGAGGGGCAGATGATAGAAGTGGTATCTGTTGATTGCAGCTAAGTCTCAGGAGGTGAGGGAGGGAGGGAGAATAAAGAGTTGACCCTTTTTATTTCTTATCTAGGGCAAAATTTGGGCCCTCAATGGAATTTAAGTGCAACCTTTTCCCAGAGTGCAGTCTCATTATAACTTTCCCTTGGCCTGTCTAAGATGAAAAGGGACAAGTTTCTCCCTAACCTATTTAGTTGGGGAGGCTCAAATAATTATCAAAAAGAATCTAAGCAAAAGAAATTTAAGTGGGTGATCTACATAGGATATTCATTCTCCCTTAGAGCAGACAGGCAGGCATCTTCAGCAAGAGCCACAAATACTAATCACCTTGTTTTAGAACAGTGGTCATAATTGACCAGTACCTTCTATCCCTATTGTAGGCCCAACTGGGGATTTTCCCAAGGATACACCATAACAGATACACCCTTTTCAGAGGCAGTCTCCCTTCCCTTCTGCCATCTCAAGACTTGCTGAAAGATTTCTGTTTTTCTGTGCTCCCAAACACATCTTTACACAATGACTTGTGTGTGAGTGTGCTTTTAACCACCAATGCTTCTGGTCCTACCCAGCTGCAAACAAACCCGCAACCAAAGGGAGGGCAAAGTGAGCAATTCGGACTCTTTTGAATGTTTGCTTTCTGAAGATGATTGTGAAGGTGACAGTAAGTCTCTGGACAGGAATTGGGGCTCTGCAGGAGGTGAGGCAGAGAAGCCTGTCCCTGAAGCCAGCTAAATGAGGCCTAAGGATAGGATTAGAGAGGGCGTGGTCAAGACCAGCTAGTTTGCTGATGGAACGGACTCAGGAGTCTTGGTTTCCTGGTTCTGCTGGTGAGTTAGAGGGAGTCTGTAGGAAAGCGATGACCCATGGGGTATTTTTTCTCTCCACAGAACTTCCTGCAGGGACTGCTCACCAAGGACCCTAGGCAGCGTCTGTCCTGGCCAGATCTCTTACATCACCCCTTTATAGCTGGTCGTGTCACCAGTGAGTCATTGGGGTTCCCAGGGCTTTTGCACTTCCCTGGTGCTCTTTCCAATCTACCCCCTTCCCCCAGTGTCTGGATGTAACATGTCTGCTTTACCCTACCAGCTGGAACTTTCTTCCTAATCTTTTGCCTAACCTTTGGCACTTCTCTTGCAACCCCACTCCCTCTTTGTCACATTGTCAAAATGGCCTCCTTCCACAGAAGCCTGAGGACACTGAAGTTGTCTCTGGCCAAGTGGAGATGGTGGTGCAGCCCCAGTGTGATCACATATTCTCCCTCTTCTTCCCTACAGTAATAACTGAACCAGCAGGCCCAGATTTGGGTACCCCATTCACCAGTCGCCTACCCCCAGAACTTCAGGTCCTAAAGGACCAACAGGCACACCAGCTGGCCCCCAAGGGCAATCGTTCTCGAATCTTGCGACAAGCCTGTAAACGCATGGCTGAGGAGGCCAAGCAGAAGGTATGTGGACAGAAGGGAATATGTGACATGACCAGCCTAGTGACCGAGAGAATTGGAGAAGGAAGGTTGAGAAAGGGCCATGAATAGGTTTCATTCTGCCCTCTGAGTAGGTACCATTCATACTTATGAATGATTTTGTTTTGTTTTTAAATTTATTCATTTTGAGAAAGGGCATGCGCAGGGGAGGGGCAGAGAGAGAGAGAGAGAGAGAGAGAGAGAGAGAGAGAGAGAGAATCCCAAGCCGGCTCCACACTGTCCGCTCAGAGCCTGATGCAGGGCTCGAACTCAGGAACCACAAGATCATGACCTGAGCCAAAACCAAGAGTCAGATGCTTAACCCACTGAGCTACCCAGGCAGCCCACCCCACAACCAAATAGTTTTGATTCAGTGTGTCTCCTGCCCATTTCCCACAGAAACACCAGAACACAGGACCTGCCCTTGAGCAAGAGGACAGGACCAGCAAGATGGCTTCTGGCACAGCCCCTCTGCCTAGACTAAGAGCCACTCCTCAGGAACCAGGCCTCTTGGCTGGGATCTTGGCCTCAGAAATGAAGAACAGCTGGGCTGAGTGGGGGGCTGGAGAGGCCCCCCCTGTACCTCGGTGAGGAGGGGCTGTTTATAGATGGAGGTCCCTTGAAGATCTTTGGTTTTAGTCCAAACAAATACAAAATGGTGTCTATCACTAGCCACCACCTAAGTATGGACAGGGCCCTCGGAATCCAGGTCCTGTGTTCTTGAATTCCGATTCTGGATACTTTCCTGATTCATCAGTGGAAATGGGAATTTTCCTTTCTTTATGCCTCAGTTGTACATTAACTGAGAAGGAAAGAATTGTCTCCATGTAAAAGGGAAGATATTTGAGTTGAGAACTACAGGTGAAAACTGCCAAGGTAGGCTTGAGAGTAAGGTTCAAAGTGGAAGGGCAGTCAAGGATATGTGTAGTGGTCAACATCCTGTCCTGCCATATCGTAGAAGAAAGCTCTTTTCTATCCAGTCCTATATGGCTCGTTTTTCATTCGTATCTTGGGCCTAGAGAGAGGAATATGTAGATGAACCCTAAGCCTCACAGGTCTGGAACTCTTCCTGTTCCCTGTTCCTCTGGCAGGGAAAACCAGATCAGCCAGGATTCTGAACCAGCTCTCCTAGAGCTGAGGCCAGAGGTGGTGAGCCAGCGGAGCATTGATGCAGTGGACCTAGAAAATGAGGTGAGCTGTGGGGGCCCCTCTTGGCCTTGACCTTGCCATCAGATGTTGGGTCTGGGTACATGTTTTTCTAGAACAGTGATTCCCAACCATCCAAGAACAAGCTCCCCTGGTGTCAAAAATTGCTTTCGTACTATTAATTTGTAGATTTTTAATTGCACAGTATAAACATGCAATTATCAAAAATTGGAACACATGGGTAGAAATGAAAGTCCTTCTTGCGTCTTACCCCAGTTCCAGAGGTGTCTGCCATTATTAGTTTAGTCTTTCTTTTTCCAAATGTTTGCACTTCTACATGTATGTATACGCATACATAGAAATCTGTAGTTTGACTATTTTAATGTTATTGAGTTCACACTACATGTACTGTTTTGCATCATGCCTCTCTTACCAGATGATCCATTTTGGAGATCTTTCTACATCTGAACATATAATTCTACCTTAATCTTTTCTGGCTCTTTTTGGGGGGGGGTAGTTAACTTTTTATTTTGAAATAGTTTCAAGTTTCAAGAATAATTGTGAGGATACCACAAAGAATTCCTGTATGCCCTTCATCCAGATTCACCAACTCTTCAAATTCTGCCACAGTGGCTTTATGATTTTCTCTCTGTATATGTCTGCTTATATAAGGGTGTATCCTCTTTCTTGAGTCATTTTAGGGTAAGATGCAATCATGTCCCTTTACCCCTAAGCACTTTAGTGCACACTGGTTAAGAACAAGATCCTTGACCTACACTACTACAGTACATTACAGAAGCCAGAAATTTAACGTTGATATAATTCTGCTACTTGATCTATAATCCATATTCAAAGTTTGCCAATTGGTTCAGTACTATTCCTTATAGCAAAAAAAAATTTTTCCTGGTCCATGATACAATCCAGGGTTATGCATTGCTTTCATTGTTATATCTCATTAGTTTCCTTTAATCTGGAATAGTTCCTAGTCTTTCTTTGTCTTTCATGACTGACAGTTTTGGGGTACACAGGCCAGTAATTTTGGAGAATGTTCCTCAAATTGATACTTTCTCATGATTAAATTCATTTATGCAGTTTTGGTCAGAATACTACATTAGTGATGTGTCCTCAGTACTATAATCTTTTTTTTTCTATTTTTTTTTTGTTTTTTTATTTTATATTTGAGAGAGAGAGACAGAGCATGAGGAGGGGAGAGGCAGAGAGACAGAGACAGAATCCGAAGCAGGCTCCAAGCTCTGAGCTGTCAGCACAGAGCCTGACATGGGGCTTGAACCCACGAACCATGAGATCATGACCCGAGCCGAAGTCGGACTCTCGGACACTTAACCGACTGAGCCACCCAGGCGCCCGAGTACTATAATCTTTTTAATAACTTCATCATATTTCTTAATATGGGTGTGCCATGATTTATTATTCCCTTACTGATTGCCTTTATGACATTGCCAATTTTTTTTAATTATAAATGGACATATTGTAGGTACCTCTTTATGAACACATGCCAGTGTTCTCCAAGAGACTTCAAGACCTCTCACATACTGCCAAACTATACCTTTTTAAACCGGTGGTTGAAGCAAATACATCTGTGTTGAAGGATTCCCTGGTTCTTGCATTTACTCCATGATTCTGCAGGTTGAGGGCTCCTACCCTTGAACCTTACACACTTCTGACCTTGTTCGTTCCCCTGTTCCTCAGGAGCCCGACAGCGATGATGAGTGGCAGCACCTGCTAGACACCGCTGACCCTGTGCCTGTCCAGCTGAAGGCCCCCCTCACTCTGCTGTGCAATCCTGACTTCTGCCAGCGCATCCAGGGTCAGCTGCGCGAGGCAGGAGGGCAGGTAACGGGCAGAAGGATACTGTGGATGGGATTAGACTATTTTAATCACAGGTGAGGTATTAAAAAACATAAGGAGAAAAAGAAAGCTTGTCCCTTTCCAATTCTCTTGCAATCATCCACCTATTTAATTCAAGATTTGCTAACCTCCTTTAGTGACACAGAAAGAACAGGCCTTGGGTTTCTCTTTCTTTCTTTTTTTTTAATGTTTATTTATTTATTTATTTATTTATTTATTTATTTATTTATTTATTTATTTTTAACGTTTATTTATTTTTGGGACAGAGAGAGACAGAGCATGAACGGGGGAGGGGCAGAGAGAGAGGGAGACGCAGAATCGGAAACAGGCTCCAGGCTCTGAGCCATCAGCCCAGAGCCTGACGCGGGGCTCGAACTCACGGACCGCGAGATCGTGACCTGGCTGAAGTCGGACGCTTAACCGACTGCGCCACCCAGGCGCCCCAAATGTTTATTTATTTTTGAGAGAGAGAGTGCAAATGGGGGAGGGGCAGAGAAAGGGAGATATAGAACTCGAAGCAGGCTCTAGGCTCTGAGCTATCAACACAGAGCCTGACGTGGGGCTCAAACTCACGAACCGTGAGGTCATGACCTGAGCCGAAGTCAGATGCTTAACCAGCTGAGCCACCCGGGTGCCCCATTAGGTTCTCTTTCGGAAGGGAAGAGCATTTACCTAGAGCAGGGGTCAGCAGACTGATGGTAAACGTTTTAGGCATTGAAGAGCAAGAGGCAAAAATGGAGGGTATTATTTAGTACTTCCATAGTGAGAGAAAGCGCTTTTCCACGAAATCTTTCTTGATTAAATTTAAAATCTTAATTAAATCAGAAATTTAAAAAAATTTTAAATAAGTTAAAAATAAGTATACAATATTTTCTAATATAGGTATACTAATGAGAAGAATGAGATTCTTTTTTAAGGAATAATATTTTGATTAATTGGTATTCATAGTGTTCTCTCTTACAAAGCCTTTCCTTTTTTTTAATTTTAATCTTAATTTTTTTTAATATGAAATTTATTGTCAAATTGGTTTCCGTACAACACCCAGTGCTCATCCCAACAGGTGCCCTCCTCAATGCCTATCCCCCGCTTTCCCTTCCCTCCCACCTCCCATCAACCCTCAGTTTGTTCTCAGGTTTTTTTTTTTGTTTGTTTTTTTTTTTAATTTTTTTTTTCAACGTTTATTTATTTTTGGGACAGAGAGAGACAGAGCATGAACGGGGGGAGGGGCAGAGAGAGAGGGAGACACAGAATCAAAACAGGCTCCAGGCTCTGAGCCATCAGCCCAGAGCCTGATGTGGGGCTCGAACTCACGGACCGCGAGATCATGACCTGGCCGAAGTCGGATGCTTAACCGACTGCACCACCCAGGCACCCCTGTTCTCAGTTTTTTAAGAGTCTCTTATGTTTTGGCTCCCTCCCTCTCTAACCTTTTTTTTTTCCTTCCCCTCCCCCATGGTCTTCTGTTTAGTTTCTCAGGATCCACATAGGAGTGAAAACATATGGTATCTGTCTTTCTCTGTATGACTTATTTCACTTAGCATAACACTCTCCAGTTCCATCCACATTGCTACAAAAGGCCATATTTCATTCTTTCTCATTGCCACGTAGTATTCCATTGTGTATATAAACCACAATTTCTTTATCCATTCATCAGTTAATGGACATTTAGGCTTTTTCCATAATTTAAGCCTTTCGTTTTCTGAAACACCATGATCTTCCTTCCTGGGAACTTGCCGGAATATGTTGCCTGCATTTCTTTCCTTCTATTTTCTTTAAAGTTTTTTTTAATGTTTTTTTTTTTAATTTATTTTTAAGACAGAGCATGAGTGGGGGAGGGGCAGAGATAGAGGGAGACACAGAATCTGAAGCAGGTTCCAGGCTCTGAGCCATCAGCACAGAGCCCGACGTGGGGCTCGAACTCACAAACTGTGAGATCATGACCTGAGCTGAAGTCGGACGCTCAACTGACTGAGCCACCCGGGCGCCGTTTTTGTTTTTGTTTTTTTTTTAAATGATTTTTAGGAAATTTACCAAGTTGTGAAACTATCACTATAATCTAGTTTTAGAACATTCTTATCTCCCTAGTAAGATCCCTCATACCCATTTACAAGTCATTATCATTCCCAAAGCCCTGGTCCCAGGCAACCCCTAATCTACTTTCTGTCTCATAGATTTGCCTGTTCCAGGTAGTTCACATAAATGTAATCATACAGTACACAGTTTGGTGTTTTCTTTGTTGTTTTTTTAATGTTTATTTCTGAGAGAGAGAGAGAGAGAGAGAGAGAGAGAGCGCGCGCGCGCGCACATGCACGCACCAGCGGGGGAAGGGCAGGGAGAGGGAGACAGAGAATCCAAAGTGGGCTCCACACTGACTGCAGAGAGCCCAATGTGGGGCTCAAACTCACGGAACCACAAAATCACAACGTGAGCCAAAGTTGCACACTCAACTGACTGAGCCACTCAGGCACCCCAATACCCAATTTTTACATCTGGTTCCTTTCACTTAGCGGAACATTTTTGAGGTTCCTTCTTCTTGTGACATATCAATACTTCATTCCTTTTTATTGCTCGTTCTCATTAGAATTCTGTCATATGGCTATATCACATTTTGTTTCTTCATCAGTTGATGGACATTTGAATTGTCTCCACTTTTTGGCTTTTATGAATAATAATGCAGTGAACATTCATATGGAAGTATTTTTGTGGATATATGTTTTCATTTTTCTTCTGTGGATACCTAGGATTGCTGGGTTGGATGGTGATTTATATTCAACATTTTAAGAAACTACTAAACTATTTTCCAAAGCGGCTGCATTATTTAACATTCCCGCCAGCAATGTATGAGGGGCCCCATTTCTCCACATTCTTGCCAGCTTGTATTATTGTCTTTTTATCACTGCCACTCTAGTGAGTGTGAAATAATGGCTTATTGTCATTTTAATTTGCACTTTGCTAATGACTAATGTGGAGTGTCTTTTCATGTGCTTATTAGCCATTTGTGTATCTTCTTTGGTGAAATAGCTCTTCGGTCCTTTGCTCATTTGTAAATTGAGTTCTGTCTTCTTGAGTTATAAGAATTCTTTGTATATTCTGGATAAGAGACCCTTATCAGATATGTGATTTGCAAATATTTTTTCCCAGTCTATGATTTGTCTTTTTATTTTCATAAGAGTGTCTTTTGAAGCACAAAGGTTTTGAATTTTGATGACATTCAATTACCATTTTTTCTTTTTGTGTATTATGCTTTTGGTGTTACGTGGAAGACATCTTTTCCAAACCCAGAGTCAGAAAGATTTCCTCCTATGTTTTTTCTAAAAGTTTTTTTTAATGCTTATTTATTTATTTTGAAAGAGAGAGAGAGAAAGCACTAGTGGGGGGAGGGGCAGAGAGATGGAGAGAGAGAGAATCCCAAGCAGCCTCTGCGCTGTGCTGTCAGCACGGAGCCAGATACGGGGCTCCATCCCATGAACTGTGAGATCATGACCTGAGCCAAAATTGAGAGTCAGACACTCAACCGGCTGAGCCACCCAGGCACCCCCATCTAACTACTCTTTAGCTGTGTGATTCCTGACTCCTTACTTAACCTATCTAGAAGCTTTAGTGTAAAATGGTTAATTGCATTTCCTGCACACGGTTATTGTAAAGAGTAAATGAGCAAATAAGTGAAAAGATTTAGAAACACTGAATGGCATATGATAAAGCACTTGATGTAAACATTACTCTCTTTTGAAGAGTATCCTTTTATTTTTTAGAAATTTTTAATTTATTTTTGAGGTGGGGGGACAGAGAGACGAGAGAGAGAGAGAGAGAGAGAGAGAATCCCAAGCAAGCTCTGCGCTGTCAGCACAGAACCCGACATGGGGCTCAATCTCACGAAACTGAGATCATGCATGCCCTGAGCTGAAATCAAGAATCGGATGCTTAACTGACTGAGCCACCCAGGCACCCCTAAAGAGTAACCTTTTAAAGAAAGCCATTTCAAAGTATCATACTGACCCTACTTCGTAGGCTATATGAAAATAAGTGGCAGGCTAGATTTGGCCTGTAGGTCATACATAGTTAGTCAAGTCCTGATCTAGAGTTGGATGATATTACTTTATCTGTCTGGAGTTGAATGACACTGTTTTGCGTCCATTGTGTTTAATCTTTGGAAGTGCGTGTGGGCACATACATATGTTTTTTAAAGTTAAAGGCTGGAGAAGGGAGGGAGGAGATAGGAATGGCACTGGGCCTGATGGAGATTCTGAGGGAGGTCCCCTGTCCCTTGGTCACCACTGTTGTAAGTCAAGTGACCTGACCATCTATATCTATATTCTTCTTCCTTGTTACTGCTTCCCTTTTTCTCTATTCTCCTTCTTTGGGCTTTAGAGTCCCAAAGAAAGGAATGAGAACATTGGTCTGCTTTGCCAACTCCTTGGGGACAATTAGTATTTGTGACTCCTTTTCCCTCTGATAAGATCGATTACTCTCTCTTTCCCTCGTGTCGCCCAGATCCTGAAAGGCATGCTGGAGGGTGCTTCCCACATCCTTCCTGCACTCCGGGTCTTGAGCAGTCTTCTGTCCAGCTGCAGCGACTCTGTTCTCTTGTACTCCTTCTGTCGTGAGGCAGGGCTCCCCGGGCTGCTGCTCAGCCTGCTCAGACACAGCCAGGACAGCAACAGTATCCAGCAGGTAAGCAGTAGGCCAGTAGCCTTGAAAGACTTCCAGGACTTTCTGCTCCTTGGATTTCTCTTCTTCAAAGTGCCATCTCTATTCGGCCCACTGCCTTTTCTTTTCTTTCCTCCTCTCCGGTTAGTAGACCACGAGTTGCATACTCCACTGCCTTCTGATGCCAGGCAGATCCCGTCAGTCAGGGAGGTAGACTCTGTGTGACTGTATGAGAGTAGTGGGGAAGACGACAGACCGGAGATCTTGTGCCCAATCTGAATGGGACATGCCCTCAGCTTCAGCTCACTGTTGCCACATGAGAACACGGGCCCCGTGTTGCCAGATCTTCCAGTTTTCTAAGAGAAGCTAGAAATCCAGATTTTTATGCTCAATTTCCCAATATTTAGAGCACTGTGGTTTGGAATATTAAATCCTAGGTTTTAATTGACCTGCTTTTATAGAACAGAGTACTGAAATTCAGGGATTAATCAACTTATACACCAGCATTAGCTTGTAAATGGCCACAGGGACAATAAATGGAGGAGGTAAGACAAACAGAGGAGGTAGGCATGAGGCTCAGGGTGTCTGAGGCCAGATCTGTGCTACCCCACGCTGCATTCTGCTGTGGCTGAGCTGAGAGGACAGAACACTGAAATGTTTAACGGGAAGCTGCATCCTGCTGGTGAGTGTTAACCTTGAATGTTTCTAAGGAATTTAGAAAGGAATTTGAGCTATTTGAAAAATAGAGCCTCCTGAACTCCTAAATGCTATTCTGGCCAAGCAAGATACAGGCTGTTTACAGCCCCCTGGCTGCCCCTTTGTTACCTCTAGATTTCCTCTTTCTGTCCAGAAGCCTCCCTGTTTGGTCAGCCCGACTGGATATCTGACACCTTTTTCACTGCCTTTTCTCTTCGTCTACATTGCCCTTATTCTCCGTCCTCTTCCCTGGCAGCAATGTTGGTATGGGACCTTCTTACGGCACCTGATGGCTGTGATTCAGGCCTATTTTGCCTGCACCTTCAATCTGGAGAGGAGCCAGACAGGTGACAGGTGGGATGAGAGCCAGCTTTGCTCTGTTGGCCACTTTGGCTTCAATTTCTACCCCCAATTCTTCCTTCCTCTATTAGGAAGAGGCTAAGTGAGGAGAAAGCAACAGGTTAGGGATCCCCTGATTCTCTTAAGGACCGAGACCACTCTAAGTTCACCCCAAGACTTTGAGGTTCTAAGGGTCACCATACACTAAACGGAAGGGTCACAATTTAAGTAACGTAGAGAAAATGGCAAAGAAAGGTCTTGGAGGGTATGTAAGACTCTGTGTGTGTTTAGTGGGGGGAGGGGAAGGAGCATTCTGATACATTCCTTTGCACAGATTCTCCTACCTGCAGAACTGACGTTTACCACACGTGGGCTTTTAGAGAGATGGGCTATTTTTTCCCAGCCTACAGGTGTTTCAGGAGGCCGCCAACCTCTTTTTGGACCTGTTGGGGAAACTGCTGGCCCAACCAGATGACTCTGAGCAGACTCTAAGGAGGGATAGCCTTATGGTAATCTGCTCCCTTGTCCAGATTTCTGTCTCTGATATCTTTCCATGTTTCTCCCTTTCCCTTTCTTATAACTATAGAGGGTTAGATCAAAGTAATAGAACAAACATTTATTGAATACCGACTGTGTGCCTTGTGCCACTTGAGTACGAGAAGGTCCCCCTTGTCAAGGGACTAGTAGTCTAGTAGGAGAGATGAAAATGATCAAGGACAACAGCATGAAAAGTACGTTAGAACTTGTATAAAACTTGTATAAAGTACAGAAGCACCACTGAAGAAGATATGATTAATATTACTTGGGGAGTCATAGAAGAAATCTCGAAGGAAATCATCTTTGCTAGGATTCGAAGAATGCATAGAAGTTTGCCGGGTGGGTGAGGCAGAAAGTAGGGAGGACATTCTAAGCAGAAAGATCAGCATTTACAAAGGCCCAGAGGCATTAAGGACTGTGGCCTGTTTCAGAGAACTACAAGTAGAAGTATTTCTTCTTTTTTTTTTAATTTTTTTAATGCTTTTTTAATTCATTTTTGAGAGACAGAGAGAGACAGAGCATGAGTGGGGGAGGGGCAAAGAGAGAGAGGGAGACACAGAATCTCACGCAGGCTCCAAGCTCTGAGCTGTCAGCACAGAGCCCAATGAGGGGCTTGAACCCACGGACCGTGAGATCATGACCTGAGCCAAAGTCGGATGCTTAACTGACTGAGCCACCCAGGCACCCCTAGAAGTATTTCTTTTTGAAGAGACTTGCAGATGGACTAGTATTTCCCAAATGTATTTGCCCTACGACTAGCAAGCTAGTGGGTTCTCGCCCCTGGACTCTGGAAATGAGGGACAGGAGAATAGAAGATGGAATGAGAAGATAGCGGAGTTCTGACTGATCTCCAAGGAGACACTTAGGGAGGAACCTGAGCAAGGAAATAAACAGTTGCCTAGCCATTGTTCAGACTGGCAATTGGGAACACAGATCTGGGCTGCATTTCTGCCTCCAGTGAGCAGTCCATTCGAACTCTTCTAGTCTGAGAGCCTATTTTAACCTCCCTCATCCTTTCAAGTCAGGAAGCTTTCAACGTCTAACCTAAACTTTGGCCATCAGTGACTCACATTATTGGCCAGCATTTGTCATATGTCACTGTGCAGTGAGTGCATAGGAAGTTTGGAATAAACATCCCACCTCCTGAAATTCTGAATCAGTAAGACTGGGTTGGAAGGGATCCAGGAATCCCCAGGAATTCTCATACTCGTGGACTACAGATAACACTTTGAGAAATATCATCTAGGAAGCAGCTGATCAGAGAACAGGATTGATAACCTAAAATTGCCATCCTTGAAATGTGAAGGCAATTAATTATAATGCATTTTCTGTGTGAGGAATACTTAGAATGCCACAGCTGGTCCCTCTGGGTTTTCTCCTTTATTCTCAGGTTTTCTGGGGGGGATTCTTGCTCCTTACCCTAAACCCAGTCAGTTTTCTGCTGCCCTAATGTTAATGCCGCCCTTGTCTCCCTTAGTGCTTTACTGTTCTGTGTGAAGCCATGGATGGGAACAGCCGGACCATCTCCAAAGCCTTTTACTCCAGCCTGCTGACTACCCAGCGGGCTGTGCTGGATGGGCTCCTTCATGGCCTGACAGTTCCCCAGCTCCCTTTCCACACACCCCCAGGTAACCAGAGTAGGGAGCGGAGGTTCTCTTGACTTCTGAGTAACTCCGGCTGTGCCCTCCCGACTGCCATTGCCTCGAAGAGTGCCTGGCATTTAGTGAGGGCTCAGCAACTAACTGTGCACTGAAAGAATGAATGGGGATCCGAGACAAACAATCAGACCCCACCCTGCGTTCTTTGCTTTTCTCCATAGGAGCCCCCCAAGTGAGCCAGCCACTACGGGAGCAGAGTGAGGACCTGCCTGGAGCCATGTCCTCTGCACTGGCAGCCATATGCACTGCTCCTGTGGGGCTGCCCAGCTGCTGGGAAGCCAAGGAGCAGGTCTGAGCTGCAGTTTCTGATTTCCTCTCATCCATGTTGCTGGAGATGAGGCTGGCCTCAGCTTCTCAGAAAGGCAGAAAAACAAGCATTTTTGCTTCCCCTTACTCTGTACTTCCAGAAACAGATGCTTCCACCTGGGTCTGATAATCTGGCCACTTGTTGAACACGATGTTGCCAAAATCCCAGAACCCTTGGCCAGCTGGCTAGAGAGCTCATCGACAAACTGCCCATGTGGTAGGGTAGCTGACCCGAAGCCACCTGTGATGCTGCCTCAAGGGCTCAGGATTTAGATTTCCTGCTCCCTTTTGGCCAGCAACACTTTCCTCTATACCTGTCTCTACTAGGGCTAAACTAGGCCATGACTTTTGGTTCTTCTTTGGCCATGAAGACTGGGAATAGAATGGGATCTGAGGTTCCTGGTGAACCTGAGGAAGAGTGGCTAGCAAGGGGTTGAGAACCCTGAGTAGTTGGAGATATGAGAGGAACAGGATTGGAATATGGGAATGGGGTTGAGGCTTCAAGTATGTCCCTACAGATCTCTCAGCATTTGGCGAATCAGCTCACCGAGGACGACAACCAACTGAGACCGTCCCTTATCTCTGGCTTGCGGCATCCCATCCTGTGCCTACACCTTCTCAAGGTACTGCCTGTCCAGAACTCTTGGGACTTCAGATTTCTTTTTAACCCCCAAGACCAAGAGAGAAAGACACTGAGAGAGACAAGAGACCCCAGAGGGTCCCTTTCTTCTTTTCAGTCTGTTCGACCTGAGATGGCCCCACTGTTAGCCAGTCCTCACTAGAATAGAGCAGTAGCCCTATCTCACCGTCTTATAGCAAGAAGAGGCGGAAGTTGGCCTGAACTTCTCGAATTGCCCCGGTGTGGACACTAGATCTGCGGAGAGGCTAGCCTGCTTCTCAGCTGAGCCTTCTGATCCAGGAACCCAGGGGCTGCTCGGCTTCACTGACAGACTGCTTCCCATTCCTTTAGGTTCTCTACTCATGCTGCCATGTCAGTGAGTGCCTGTGCCATCTGCTAGGGCAAGAGCCCCTGGCCTTGGAGTCACTGTTGATGCTGGTCCAGGGCAAGGTAGGCCAGGAACACAGGCAGGTATATCGTGGTGGCCCTACTGTCTCAATCAGAAGTTGCTCTGACATCTTTGGTTTCCTTTGTAGGTAAAGGTAGTAGATTGGGAAGAGTCTACTGAGGTGGCACTCTACCTCCTCTCCCTTCTTGTCCTTCGGCTGCAAGATCTGCCATCTGGGTAAGCCTGAAGTAGGGTCTGTCCACTGGAATCTTCCCTCCCGATAGCTCACCCTGACGTAGAATATGGGGAATGGCACCTTACAGCCTATCCTCAGAAGGGATGGGGATAGAAGGGATGGGGATGTTCTCTACACAGAACAGAACAGACCTAGATTCCTACCAACTTTGTGCCTCGGGGCAATGGTCATGCAGCCGTGTGGAGAGTGCCATCCAGCGGGGAGGGAGGCCACTCCCTAGCCTCCTTTCATTTGGTGCATCCTTTGATGAGTCTTCTTTTTCCAGAATGGAGAAGCTAGGCAATGAGATTGCTACTCTCTTTACCCATTCACACGTTGTCTCTCTCGTGGTGAGTTTTCAGTTTTCCCCTCCTTCCCCTTTTCACCCTGCCACCCAGGCCTGCGGGGTGCACGGGCATCACTCTCCTCAAGAGGTGGTTATGAGGCATTCTTTTGGGCCAGAGACATAAATCTTCTCTGCCTGTCGTGACTACTGCGCAGATTCAGACATTCCTTCTCTTCCTCTAATTCCCCAGAGTGCAGCAGCCTGCCTGTTGGGTCAACTTGGTCAGCAAGGGGTGACCTTTGACCTCCAGCCTGTGGAGTGGATTGCCGCAGCCTCACACGCTCTGTCTGCCCCTGCAGAGGTGAGGTATACCGGAGAGGGCACAGACAACATTTTCACTGAGTCAGACCCAGGACTCCACTTGGGGGCAAGACTGAAGTGCCAGCTTGGCTGGGGCAAACTAAGCAGTCGTTCCTTTCCTCCCTGTCTGTCCCCAGATGACAGCTTCTCTGAGCCCAGACTGGGCTGGCACTTCCAAAGAGGGAAAGAGGGAGGGGGACCCGAGTTACCTACTGGAGGATGAGATCTTCCTGCCTACTTTAGTCTCCTCCCACAGAAGCTCCTGCTCCTGTTGTTAGGGTCATTTCAAAAGCTTAATCTCTTCCCCTCTGACTACAGTTTGGCTTCCCTGTCCCCCCTCCTTCTCCTTAACTGAAATGGAAAAGGTGGCTGGCATCCCAAGAACTCTTGAGGAATCCAGTCCATTGTGTAGCCTCCTTTCTGCTTTCTCCTTTTCCGGGCCTTCCCCCCGCCCCCCCCACCGCCTCTCCTTTTTAGGTACTTTGGAACCCCTATTTCTTTAATTTTGTAATAAGGATAGACTTCGTATTCAAATGATCATCATCCTTATAGATGCAGAATTCTTTATAATTTGGAAAGCACCTCACATCTTATCTTACAACACACTTGAAAGAGAGACGCATGAAATGTAATGAGACTCACCTGCTTTTTCTAGATAAAGTTGAACTTCAGAGAGGTGGTACCAGTAGTGATGACACTCACATTCATCCAGGAGCCCCAGTCAGAAATCTGGGAGTCATCATAGACTGTGTTCTCTGCTCCATTATTCCCCCATCTAGATGGTTCCCCCAGGTCCCATGTGTTCCGCCTTCCTGTTGTCTCAGATCTTTTTTTACCTGGCACCATCACTGCCCTGCCTTAGTTTGTGTGCACACCATCTATCTTGCACTGTGGCGCTTGCCTGCTGAAGGATCTCTATTCTAGGCTCTCTCCTCTCCAGTCTATTCTCTCCACTGCCACCAGGGTGAGCTTTCTTAAAAGTCTAGTCATTTGTTCAAGTATTTAGCACAGAAGTATCTATTGAGTACCGAACGCTATTCTGGGTTCTGAGACTACAGCAGTGAGTAACAGACGAAAATCTTGCCCAGGTGGAGCTTGTGGAGCTCAGTGGCTTCCCATTGCTTCCGGGATAAAGTCCAGACTCCTTTACCTTCTCCTCAAAGCTCATCTGTTACCTCTGGGCTCTATAATCCTGCTCTACCAGGAGTTACCACTTCCAAAATTCACTATCATTTTTCATGACCTGCCTTCATTTATGCTACAAGGAATGCTGTCCCTTCCTACCACCTCCTTCTCTTGACTGCTTTTTGAACTTTTAATTCATCGGTGTTCTACCTCCAGAAGGCAGAGTTAGGCACTCTCAACTGTGTCTCCACCCCCACCCCAACCCCAGCCTCTTGTGTGGCAAGTGTCTTCCGACCCTACCAGATGATGTGTCTTTAGAGCAGAGGTAGTCATTGAATGAGTAGTCAGGAACCAGGACTTGTGTAAGTCCAGGAGAGCTTTCCCCACTACACCAGGCAGAGGACAAGCTCTTTCTGCCTGACCAGGAGTTGCAGGCATGGGTTTGTGAGGCCCCTTCATCTCTCTTGGGGATCTTGCATTCTTCCTGCCTCTCTCTGTCAGGTCCGGCTGACTCCACCAGGTGGCTGTGGATTCTATGACGGCCTCCTCATCCTGCTGCTGCAGCTTCTCACCCAGGTACAGGTGCATCCTAGGTTGGATGGGAAGGCAGGAAAGACAAGCTAGGCATTTTGATGAACCGCTAGACGATAGGAATGAAGAAGCAACCCACACGTGCCTCTTCTGTCAAATATGGTGGCCGTGATTACCTTCAAAAGGGCCCCCCCCTGCCCTCATTGTGGACCCTTTCTGGGGAATCCCAGCTGCATCCCAGGATTCAGTGGGGAGGAGAGCTGTAATTCCCTGGTTTCTAGCAGACACTTGAGTGGGTTAAGATGTGATAAGAAAGGCAACTAAGACAACAGGGAAATCCCACGTTGTTGGGAAAACAGAGGAATTATTTCTGGGACTCCCTTCCCTTAGAGGTCAGGGATAAGAGTGAAAAAAAAGAAAAGAAAAGAAAAAGGCATTGTGATACCTGACTTTGACTTCCCTACCCACCCTCCTTCAATTTCATCTCCAGCCAGGGAAGGGTAGCCTGATAAGGGACGTGGCTAGCTCAGAAATGTGGACCATTCTATGGCACCGCTTCTCCATGGCTCTAAGGCTCCCCGAGGAGGTGTCTCCACAGGAATCACAGCCATCACAAAGCCCAGAGCCAGACTGGACGCTGATCTCACCCCAAGGTATCTTTCCATAAGCATGGCCTCCTTTGATCCTTTTCAAGAGGAGGCAGCCTAGAACTGGGTTAGCCCACAGAGATTGCAGCCGCTGCCCCCTGGGGAGAGGATGGCACAGACTGTGCTGGATGTGAAGGGGACTAAATAGGTGGGGGCCCTGGAGAAGCTGGAGCATCCGGGGCCCTTCCTGCACCACTGGGTCTCCATTCTTGGTGTTTCCAGGCATGGCAG
The DNA here is from genome assembly GCF_018350175.1 of Felis catus. NCBI lineage: Eukaryota > Metazoa > Chordata > Mammalia > Carnivora > Felidae > Felis > Felis catus. Next base: position 202,604,864 of record NC_058375.1, read on the forward strand.
CCCTGCTGAGCCTGGCCGTGGCCACCTTCACCCAGGAGCCCCAGTTATGCCTGAGCCACCTGTCTCAACGTGGAAGTATCCTCATGACCACCCTGAAGCACCTGCTTTCCCCCAGCTTCCTGCGTCAGCTGGGCCAGGCGTGAGTTCGAGCTAGACGAGGGAGACCAGACTGTCCAGACAGTCTGCAGTGTGGCGATGGGGAGGGGTGGGCAGGAGAGCCATAGCTGACAGCTTGAGCTATGAGGCCAGAAATAGGACTGGTGAGGTTGGAGAAGGGGCGCTGGACTCGGGGATTTGAGAAGGGGGCAGAGAATAATAAAGGGTGGGTGAGTAAAACCGAGTAAATCCTTCCACTCTGCCCTCTTTAGACCTCACGGGTCTGGGTTTCTGCCCGTCGTGGTGCTCTCTGTCTGCCAGCTCCTCTGCTTCCCCTTCGCCCTGGATGTGGATGCCGACCTCCTTGGAGGTGTGTTAGCTGACTTAGTGGACTCAGAAGTCACAGCCCGCCTGCTGCAGGTATTTGGGAAAGCCACCAGGCGTGAAGGTGCAGGAGGAAGATGGCCGACCTCGTGTATTGTAATTCACTTCCCAACAGCTCCAGGGCTCCCCTGAGCCCCTGGAAGAGTGGAGCATCTGGCTTGATGTAAGCGTTGGAGTGGAGAAAGCATTCAGGCCTGAGCAGAAGCACTAGTTAGAGCTGGGGCTGGCGCCTCCCGTCTCCATCTGTCCCTCCTCTGGATCTGTTGAAGCTCTGTGGGGAGGACATCCCAGTCTGGGCAGGGAGACTCAGCTCCTCAGCCAGGAGTCACTTCTGTGCAATCCTTGGCATTCAGCAGTGGGTTTTTGAAGGCAGAGAGCCTGAGTCCTTGCAGAGCAAGGAATGATCCTGCACCTGTTCTCTCGGGCTCCACAGTCTCACGTGGAGGGCTCGGGTCAGGTCTTCCAGCTCTCTGTGGTATTTCTCAGCATAGCTTGGCTTTTCTCTTGGCCAGAGCTTGGGCCCCTTCTAGCTACCTCGCTGCGGTGAATTCTTCCTCTCCCTGAACCACTTTGCCTGCTCCTCTATCCCTTCTCCCAGGTCTGCTGCCACCATCTTCCGTTGACGCAAGTTGAGTTGCCTGTCAGCCTCCTCACACACCTGGCCCTCACGGATTCCACCTCTCTCAACCAGTTTGTGAACACAGTGGCTGCCTCCCCTAGAACCATCATCTCCTTCCTCTCAGTTGCCCTCTTGGGTGACCAGCCGCTGCTGACCTCTGACATTCTCTCCTTGCTGGCCCACACAGCCCGAGTACTGTCCCCCAGCCACTTGTCCTTCATCCAAGAACTCCTGGCTGGCTCTGATGAATCCTATCGGCCCCTGCGCAGCCTCCTGGGCCACCCAGAGAATTCTGTGCGGGCCCGCACTTACGGGCTCCTGGGCCACCTGCTGCAATACAGCATGGCTGTGCGTGGGGCACTGCAGAGCCAGGCTGGGCTGCTCAACCTTCTGCTGCTGGGGCTTAGAGACAAGGACCCTGCCGTGCGGCGCGGTGCCAGCTTTGCCGTGGGCAACGCAGCCTACCAAGCTGGTCCCCTGGGACCTGCCTTGGCAGCCGCGATACCCAGTGTGACCCAGCTACTTGGAGATCCTCAGGCTGGTATCCGGCGCAATGCCGCATCAGCTCTGGGCAACTTGGGCCCTGAGGGATTGGGGGAGGAGCTGTTACAATGCCAAGTACCCCAACGGCTCCTAGAGATGGCCTGTGGAGACCCCCAGCTAAACGTGAAGGAGGCCGCCCTCATTGCCCTCCGGAGCCTCCGACAGGAGCCCTGCATCCATCAGGTACACCCCTGGGGACTTCCGGACCATGACGATGGGGTTGTATTTCACAACATTTTTCTGAGATAGCCTTTAAGGAATTGGGATGCTGGGAAACCCATGGGCGGTGTCTTGGAGATGGGTGTGCCATCTACCATCTCCCACCCCGGAGAAGGGAAGGAATGTGGGAGAGGGCTCTGATGAGTGGCAAATTCCCAGGATCTCCAAGCCCAGGGGTTCTCTCTTCTTGAGGCTACGTGGGAAGGAGGTGAGGCCAGATGAGGTGATATTGAGGTCTAGAGGGATTTCATTCTGGAGGCTGGGAAGGGGCTATCTTTTTTCTTTTTTTTTTTAGCACTTTCCACGTGAAAAGCGCCATGCTAAGCATTGGCTTTATTACCTGGTTTAAGCTATTATATTCCTCATTTTGCAGGTGAGGAAACTGAGGCACTAAGGATTTAATAACGTGCCCAAGTTACAAAGCTAGTTTGGGGGACTGGACTTCTGAGCTCAAGGGTCTGAGTCCTGAGCCCATACCTTAACCACTGCTTTATTCTGCTTTTTCTGCTTGTGACATAAGTAGCCTAATGGGAATCACACATCTCCCTATGATAAGGCTAAACCTCCAAATTATAATAAAGCAGTGTGGGAACATTGGCTGGTTCATGCAGAACAGAAATTTTGACGGGATGGTGATGATGTAAATTATAGGATTTTCTGGCAATCCATATGGGGAAATAATATAAGAGACTCTTGGTGGTACTGAGGTTAAGACCCACTGGTCAAGATTCATGACTAGGAATCACACTTTTTGACTTACTGTCACTGCTGCATTTATGACCCCTTCCCGGGACAAATGCATGGATCCCTCGGTGCCTCAGTTTCATGGTGTGTAACCTAAGAGAATGGCAGTAGACCTCCGGTCTCGATGAGCCCTCTCTCCAAAGTTTCTCTTTCCCCGCAAAATCTATATTGATTCCCTAGGGGCCCATTGTCTTTTTCTTTCTTTACTAGAGTGGGAATTGCTGGGCCAAATGAGAGTCCTCTGCATGTCCTATTCTGTCATCTGCTCTCTGTCTCACAGGTGCTGGTGTCCCTGGGGGCCAGTGAGCGATTAGCCATGCTCTCTCTGGGGAATCAGCTACTGCCGCATAGCAGCCCCAGGCCTGCCTCTGCCAAACACTGCAGGAAACTCATTCACCTCCTGAGGCCAACCCACAGCACGTGATCTCAGATTCCTACGGTCCATCCACCCACTTTCGTTACCCCTCTATTGCCAACCTTTTTCTACTATTCAAGCCACCAACTCAACCAAGAACTAAAAAGAGACTAAAAAAAGAGATAAGCTACAAGTCAAATGATTTAAGAACGAGAAACTAGAAGAGATTTATGTATAAAGCTCCCTCCTTTCTCCAGATTCAGGATGATTTCAATCAGTAAACTTCATTGCTGTTGGTGCCAGAGAAGATTCCTTCCTTTTCTACATGCGGGGGTCTTTCTCCAATAATGTGCCTTTAACCCCAGGAGCATACCTCCCAGATCTCAGGGAGGTACCTTCTACCTGAGAGGCTGCTTCCTTTCTAGAGCTTGTATAATCCTCCCAACAGGTTCTTGCTTTTGTGCACTGGCCCTAGGACAGTGATGAAGACTGAGCCCATCTCAGCTCTAGGCTATGGGGATAAATGCTGCTGTGGATGGTTTCCTGACCCATAGCCCACATTCCCATCCATGGGTTATGGTAGAGAGTCTTTTCTTTTTTCTTTTTCCTTTCCCCTCTCTCCCCTTCCCTTTCCTTTCCTTTCCTTTATTTCTTTAACTTTCTCCTTTCTTTCTCTTTCTTTCTTTCTTTCTTTCTTTCTTTCTTTCTTTCTTTCTTTCTTTCTTTCTTTCTTTCTTTCTTGTTTTTCCTTTCTTTCTTTTCTCTCCTTCCTTCCTTCCTTCCTTCCTTCCTTCCTTCCTTCCTTCCTCCCTTCCTCCCTTCCTCCCATCCACCCATCTTTTCTATGTAAACTCCTGTAGTAAAAGGTATACCTCACCTTACTTGGAGATGCCAGGGTAAGAGCTTGGGTGGGGGGTCAGCTCCTCTCTTGGCTGCTGGTTGGTGCTGCAGCTCTTGTGTCCCGTTCACACAAGACCATGGTTTGGGACCTTATTTATTTATATCTGTTCCTGCCTTCCAGCTTCCTGCATCTCAGCTGAGCTACATGTGGTCACCTACTTCCAAGCCAAGACCAGTGGAGCTGAAATAGGAGAGATAGGATTAAACAGAGCTGTACATTGGATTGCTTTGTGATCTCAGGCTTAGTGATGAGTTTTGATGTTTGATGGAGTTTCAATGTATAGGGAAGCCCAATTGCTTGAGAAGGGCAGCTGTTTAGGACATCGTGCATTTCACCAGAAAGAGATGTTTGGCAGACCCATTAGAGTTGAGATCCAGCTGGAAACATACTACAAAGTTTCAACCCTGACTCACCGGATGGCTTGCGACAAGCTTCCCAGAGCCTTCCTTGGTTTCTCTATCCATAAAATGGGGGTATTACTTTTTGTCCTTCCTTAAATTCCAATTGTTTTTGAAATGAAAGATGAATAAAGTGCCTTAGTTTTATAAGGAATTTTATTTAGCATTCATCTTCATTGTCTGTGTTTATATTTTAGCAAAAATAACATTTTTTTCTAGAGACCACTGGAATTTCCTCCTGTCCAGATTATGGCAGTTCAGTTCAACATTGAGTTCTTTCTCTGTGCGAGGTACTGTCGTAGGCACTGGAGATAAAGCAGTGCTTGTTTGTCGTAGAGTTTCCATTCTAGCTGCGGAGTCAATGAACTTACCAAAATAAGTGAATTCTGCACAGGATGTAGAGAGGTGATAAAGCTCTGGAGAACAATGAAGCGGAGAAAGAGGACGAGGAGTGCTGAGTTGGATGGTTAAGGTAGGCCTCACTGGGATGACCTTTGAGCAAAGACTTGATGGAGATGAGGGAAATGAGCAGTGTAGCTATCTGAGGGCAAAGTGAGGCAGAGAGAATAATCACCTCAAAGGTCCGGAGATGGAAGCTTGCCTGGTGAGCTTGAGGAGCTATGATGAGGCCAGTTTGGATGGCAGAAGTGAAGAAGGGGGAGAATAGTAGGAAATGAGGACAGGAAGGTAGTGAGGACCAGATGTAAGCCTGTAGTAGACCTTGTACTTCGAGTAAAGTAGGGATGTATTGGAGAGTTTTGACAGAGAAGTGATGTAATCTACTTATGTTCTGAAAGATTACTCTCCATTCTGGTGTTGTGCATGGACTGTGAGGAGTGGGGGAGGCTGGGAAGCAGGGTGAGGGCTTAGGAGTCTGTGGTGGTACTAATGGAATGGTGAAAAGTAGTCAGATTCTGAATATATTTTGCACATGAAGCAAATAACATTCCTTACCTGATTGGATGTGAGGGTGTGAACGAAGGAAAGCAGACAAGGATATGACTCCAAGGTTTTTGGCCTAAGCAATTGGAAGAATGGAATTGCCATTAACTCAAATGGGGGAGGCTATTAGTGGAGTGGTGGTAGGTGGGAGAATTCAAGTTCAGTTTTGAACATATTAAGTCTATTAGTTGGAAATTTTTAAACACACAAAATTAGAGACATTAGTTCAGTGAATTCCATTACTGTTCCAAAAGCTACCATATCTATTCTTTTTCTATTCAAGTATTTTAAAACACATCTTGGGAAATATATAATGTAACCCATATTACCTTGGTGTTTATCTTTAACAGATCAGAACTTCTGTTTTTGTTTTTAACAAAGCCACATCTGTGGCACCTGATTTCAGCTTAGGTCATGATCCCAGGGTCATGGGATGGAGCCCCTTGTCAGGCTCCGTGCTAAGCGGGAGAGATTCTCTCTCCTTCTGCCCCTCTCCCCAACTTGAGCTCTCTCCAAAAAAAAAAACAAAAAAAAGAAAAAAACCCTAAAAAACAAAAACAGAAACCCACAAAGCCACAGTACTTCACTAAGACTTGTCTGGATTTAGACAAATAAGTATTGTGTTTTAAAATCTAGATTTTCACCCCCTAAAAGATAAACTAGGAAGAATTACCTTAGGAAAGAATTATTCTTTTTATTTTTTTAATGTTTATTTATTTTTGAGAGAGAGACACACACAGAGTGCTAGCGGAGAAGGGTTAGAGAAAGAGGGAGACACAGAATCCAAAGCAGGTTCCAGGCTCTGAGTTATTAGCACAGAGCCCAACACAGAGCTCAAACTCACAAACCGTGAGATCATGACCTAAACTGAAGTCGGACGCTTAACCGACTGAGCCACCCAGGCGCCCAGGAAAGAAGTATTCTTTAGGAAAGAATTATTCCTCCCCCCCCCAAATAATTCATTAAATACTAGCTAGAGATATCATGCTTGTCTGGCATATAAAACACTCGATGTAGAGAAATTAAATATACAGACTTTTTAGGTTATCACATAAAGCAATAGTTAATCATTTTATGAGGAAGCATAATAAGAAAACATATTTCCATCCTTGTGAGCACACAATCTAGGGGATTAAAAATCTATAAACAATCTTACACCATTTTATATCATTGCACAAAGTGCTGAGAGGATTAGAAGTGAGTGCTGTGAGAAGTGTCTGGAATTCACAGAACATCTGGAAGGTTTGAGCGTTTGTGCCCATGTTTCATTTTGCGTATGTATGAGTGCATGTCTGCTTTAACTCTTTTGGTGGGAGAGGGAAGTTAACGTTTTCAAACATAAAAATAGAATAGCATAATAAGCTCCCAAACTCTGATCTCACAGATTCAGCTATTATAAACATTTTGCCACACTGGTTCTACCCATTCCATTAAAAAAATTTTTTTTAACGTTTATTTAGAGAGAGAGTGAGAGAAAGCACAAGCCAGGGAGGGGCAGAGAGAGAGAGAGAGACACAGAATCTGAAGCAGGACACTTAACCAACAGAGCCACCCAGGCACCCCAATAATGGTTTCCTAACATCTGTCTTTGTTCTTAATGTCCCCAGCCCATATTCAGATTTCTCCACTGTCTCAAAACTATCTTTTACAGTTGGTTTGTTTGACTCAGGATCCAAACAAGGTCCACTCATTGCATTTGATAATGTCTCTTAAGTCTCCTACAATCTAGAACACCTTTTTTTAATACTCTGAAATCGTTGAAGAAATGAGGTCATTTGTCTGTACATTGGCCCACCTTCTGGATTTATCGGATTGCTTTCTTGCAGTGTCATTATTTCTCTTTACTGGAAGTTGGAGACAAAAGCTTGATTAGATTCAGATTCAACTTTTTAAAAAATGTTTATTTATTTTGAGAGAAAGAGCATGAGCAGGGGAGGGGCAGAGAAAGAGAATCCCAAGTGGGCTCCATGCTGACTTGGGCTTGATCTCATGACACATGAGATCATGACCTGAGCCAAAATTAAGAGTCTGATGCTCAACCGACTGAGCCACCCAGGCACCCCAGATTCAACAATTTTTTGACAAAAATTCACTACTTCCTAAATATTGTGTAGTTTAAATTGCATCACATTAGGAAACATAATTATAGCTGTCCCACAATACACGATCTAAGATTGGTTAAAATCTATAGGGGATCCCCCAATCAGTCCTCTAATGGTTTTAGCATCCGTCATACTGTTGCTGAAATCAATGATTTACTATGCATCCTTGCTCTGGTCCAGATTGTTTTCATTAGGTTAGTCTCACCTTTTATTGTTCCCTTTATTTCTGTAGACTACTGTTTAGAAAAGATCTTTTCACCCTCCAGCTCTCTTTCGATTTTCAGATCCATTAAGTCTAGGGTCATATGGGACTGAGGACATCTAGGGCACCGTCTGCCTTGCCTAGGGAGATAATGAATTGGAGTCAGTGTTTCCTAAAGTTCATACCTTAAGCTCATAAAGCAGGAGGTTGTAATAGTACTCTGAGTGGACTGGAGTTAGGGGAAAGTGGGTTGGAGGGAAACAAGGGATGTGGCCGTGTGTCCTTTACTGGAGTCAAACTCAAAAGGCTTTTGCTGAGAAATAAGAAAATTCTTCAATAAAGCCTTAATTCTTTGATTTTAGAGGAGCGAATTAAGGCACGGCCCAAGTCAGTCCATAGAGGTGAGGTGGAATCAGGGCCCAGAAAAGGAGAGAATCCTGGAATCCCAGAATATAGTCTTTCAGGGACTCAATCTCGGGACTACAACTCCCAGAATTCTGCTCTCCGGGTCTCACGCGCACTGAAGCGACTGCGCTTGCGCGCGGCTGGTGACGGCCGGCCTTCCCAGGTCCCACAACCCCCGAGATTCCGCGCGCCAGCCCTCCTCCCTCCTTGCCGAGATAGCCCCTTCCAGGCCCTCTGTCCGTCCGCTGGGGGCGCGCGCAGTGCGTGGCAGGCGGCCGCGGCGCCGGCGGCTGGGAGCGCGGGTCGCGTGGTGGTGTGTGGTTGCTAGGGGCGTCTGAGGCCGCCCGCTCGCCCCAGCAGGCCGACGGAGGAAGCAGCGCGGAGCCGGCGCCGAGCCGGGGCGAAGCTCGGTCCGCTAGGTGAGTGTGGCGGTGAAGCCGGGGGAACGACCCGCCGCCGGCCCGACTCTCTTGCCCCTCCCTCTGCCCCGGTTCTTTCGCGCGGGTCCCCAAGCCCTCCGGCGGCTCTCGCCCCAGCCCCGCTTCCTGCCCGCCAGCTCTCCATCTCCGGGTAGGCGAGGGGGCTGCGGCCTTCCACCGGGCCGGGTCTTCGCGCGTCCTGGGGACCCTTCTCCCCCTCCGCCACGCCCCGTGAACTTAGTCAGCCCCGCCTCTGGGCGCCCGGACCCTGCAGCATCCCCTCACCCTGGGCCTCCGTGCCTCCTTTTTCCCGCCGCGCTGCGGTTTAAATTCTCCTCGCCTGTGTGTGAGCCCAAGCTACCTCTCAGGCTTCATAGGTGAAGTGAACACGGATATCCACTTTTTTAGTTCCCCACCTTCAGTAGGTGTAGAGAGATACTATTCCCAAACTGTAGAGTTTCAAATAGGGTTTGAGATCCTGTAAACGTTAACTCTTCATTTGTTCATCCCTTTATTTAACCATTCATTCAACAGTGTTTTACAAATATCGACAAATATTTAATGAGCCAGGGACTGTGGAAGGCGCTGGGGAGGTGTAGTGGTGAACAAGGCAGGCATGTCTTCGCGGAGCTTGTAGTCTAGAGATTTTCATCAAGTAAACTAGCATTTGCCATACTGTGTGGTGTGTGCTCCGACAGAACGTTAGATATTTAACCCAGCCTTGCTCGGAAAATTATATCATCCCCATTCCCTGGTCTTCACATTTCTTTCTGGATGTTGGAAATGTTTGAATCCTTCCTCCTTTATTGAGTAATCCTTGCTCCCCCAGATACTCCAGATCACATCTTCCTCAACTTCATCATCTGTTGGTTTAGCCAATCAACAAATAGCTGGGGGACCCTTTGGGACGGTGTTCCCTCCGTCCTTCATTTCTTGCAGTAAATATTGAGCCACTGTTTGCATAAAACCCACCCCCTTGGTGCCTAGAAGGCAACCAGCTGCTTATTGATCGGTGGAATGGAACCTTGAAAAGTTATCAAGTGTTTTCTGGGAATAAAGAAGTGAGAACACATTTCAGATACAAAATAACTTTAGAGAAAATACAGCAAGGCCTAAAAAGAGAACTGGAAGCAGTTTGACAGGCCTGAGGTGCATTTAGAGGTAGCTATCCAGTGACAAATAAGAAAAGGAAAATTAATAGGGGTTAGATCACAAAGGGCCTTGGATGTTTTGTTAAGGAGAACAGTATCCTCAAGAGCAGTGGTTTTTCAAGCAGGGTAATTGGGGCCCAAGACTTCCAAGGGATACACCTGCGTATATAGCTTTAGAAGGATCCATTTCCAGATCCTCAGCTTTCAAATGAACTCTTCTGAAACTGACTTTACAAGAAAAGGCAGGTGGAGGGGGGCCTGGGAAGGGATGTTATATCCTTCACACTTCCCTGTATTATCCCAAGTGTAAAAACCTCAGGTTGCCAAACAAAGCATTTGGAAATACTGATTTCAGAAAGGCCTCCTTTGGTGATTAAATTACTTTGAAAACCCAGAAGGCTTCCTCTCCCCCTAATACACATCGGTGTTAGGGTGAAGTCTGTGATATTCTGAATTCAGAAGAACCCCACAGTTAAATGTGATGAGAATGTTTTTTGGGACCACGGGTTTTTCAAGCTATAGGATCAAACTTACATGAAAAGCTTTTAAAGAGATTTCTTTTAATTTAGGTGTGTGTTATTCAATAAGATAGCTAAAAATTATTTTATTAAATCATGAAATGCTTATTCCAATTATGGTTAACTTAGTTCTTTTTATAAAATGTTTAGTAGTTTCTACCTCCTTTTTTTTTTAAGTTTATTTATTTATTTTGAGAGAGAGAGAATCCCAAGCAGTCTTCTTACTCTCAGCACAGAGCCTGATGCACCCAGCTCTATTCCATGAACTGCGAGGTCATGACCCGAGGCTATGCCAAGAATTGGAAAGCTAACCTACTGAGCCACCCAGGTGCCCCTCTGTCTCCTTTTAACAGAAGAATAAACTTGTTTAAACTTGTGATGAAAAATTTTAGAATTAAACTTTATTTATTTTTTAAATGTTTATTTATGTATTTTTGAGAGAGACGGAGCACGAGCAGGGGAGGGGAAGAAGAGGGAGACAGAATCCAAAGCAGACTCCGGGCTCTGAGCTGTCAGCCCAGAGCCCGATGTGGGGCTTAAACTCACAGCCCTGAGTTCATGACCTCAGCTGAAATGAATGCTTAACCGACTGAGCCACCCAGGTGCCACAAAGAACTTTGTCCTTGGGAGCCCTCAGGGGTATTCTGGACAGACAGTGGTATTCTAGACCAGAGTGCTCAGACTTACTACTCTTAGGACTTCTTTTTAATTTTTTTTTTCACCGTTTATTTATTTTTGGGACAGAGAGAGACAGAGCATGAACGGGGGAGGGGCAGAGAGAGAGGGAGACACAGAATCGGAAACAGGCTCCAGGCTCTGAGCCATCAGCCCAGAGCCCGACGCGGGGCTCGAACTCCCGGACCGCGAGATGGTGACCTGGCTGAAGTCGGACGCTTAACCGACTGCGCCACCCAGGCGCCCCATCTTAGGACTTCTTTATACACTTCAAAAGCTCTTTGGGATCTTCAATATATTTTTTAATTGGGATACATAATCTTGATAGTTACTGTACTAGAAATTGAAATATATATTAATTCATTTAGAAATAAAGCCATTACAAGTTAATGTAGAATTTTTAAAATGAAAAATGATATTGTTTCAAAAAGATTAGTAGAAGAGTGACATTTTTTCAAATCTCTTTAATGTCTGGCTTAATAGAAGACAGCTGGATTTTCATATCTCTTTCTGTGTTCAGTCAGATTTGTTGTTTTGGTTGAATTATTAAGAAAATCCAGCCTCACATGGACATTTAGTTGGAAAAGGAAGAGTATTTTTAATAGCCTTTTCAGATAATTGTGGATATTCTTCTTTGGTATTACACACAAGTTAACAAGGGATGGTTTTATGAAAGTTAGTACAGTGTGGTATCTGAAATGATACCAGTGAACTTTTCATACTTTGTTACATTAAAGTCCATTGGTCTGCCTCTCATTTTGACTGTGTCTTTTACCCAGAGAGGATTCTGTAGCATTGTGTGATAGGTATCTGGAAAGTACTGGTTTCACTGAGTTACGTGGCTCTTCCAAATGTTGACACATTTTATTAACAGTGTCGGAAAAATCATATCACCACACTCTCATCAGAAAAAGGGTTAAGTGTTGGGAAGCTGTCAAGCTCATGGCGGCAGATACAGTTTTGCCAAAATTCTAATTTTCTCTTGGAAGCTCGAATTTTATCATTGGCAACAAATACTGTCAGTTGTTTTTTTCTCGAGTTGCCAGTCTCACTTTGTTTTATTTTCTAGAAAATGTTTGCCAAATGCCAAAGTCTGAATAACCCATTGCTTTTGTGTCATTTATTCTTCCAAGTGAGCATGATGTTCCACAGAAAAATTTTGCAATTCATACGCACAGTGCTTTCCTTAGAGGTAGCCATCACCTTCTGTATGCCACATAGGTGTTTTATATGTGCTTCTTGTTTTGTCACACAGAATATTAAAAAGATGCCCTCCAGAACTGAGCTTTAATAGAATTTTTACTCCGCCATCAAGGACATTCTTGGGTAAAGCTGGCATTCTTTCACTGTGTGGTGAGGAGGCGTGTGGTGGTGAAGGATCTAACTTGGCGTGCCATTGTCTCACTTCTTGCTCCGGCACCAAATGTTGACCCCCCCCCCCCCCATCGCTTTTGTACCGTCAGCGGGAAGGCCAGCACAGTTAAAAAGGCGAATCCCATCTTAGTTTTGTTAGGAACATAGTTTCACCAGCAGAACCTGTGGACTATCCCCAGAGGACCACCGTCCACCCTCAGGAGGAGGGAAGAGGTTCCTTTCTGGTGATAAAAGCGAAGGCTTTAGGAGAGCTAGTCACCCAATTATGTTAAGCCTCCAGCAGTTTTCACTTTTCAGTGATTTGTAGATTTACCTCCCTCAGCTCTAGGTGCTGTAAGCTAGATTTTTCTCAGGTTGGCCAACTCCTTTTGCATTACTGAACTGTGTTCTGTAAAAGCTGGCTTTCTTAACTGGTGGTATTGACCCTCCCTTCTCATAGGGCTACGGTATTGACCTTCCTTTCTCAGGAGGCCTTCAAGAAGTTCATTGCTCCTCCACATTTTTTTAGGGGGACGTAGCTTGGGATTTATCTCATAAGAGAAATTGAGTCTGATTCCTATATTCCTCCCCATTCAGCTTGGTTCCAGATAAGACACTTCTATCTTCTAACATATCTACTGAGCGATTAAAGCAGTCTCATTAGAGAGCTTTCAAATTGTAGACTCTGAGCCATTTCTGATGTCCTGAGTTCCCCCTGGTGACGGTGAGAGACAACCTAGGTGGAGGAGGAAAAGGGAAGTGCAGGTCCCAAGGGCCACACCCACTTCTGTAATATAGGAGAGTGATTTGATCAGTGGGTAATGAATAATTGCTTTCTGTAGAAATAGATACCTTGTCCAAGTTGGTCTGGACCTGGCCCCTGGAGACTTGATGGTTTGAAACAACAGCCATAGATTTTCTAGCGTAGGTTGCTCATCATTCACTCTCAACTAAGGAGGAAACTTGAGGCAAAATTACATCTCAAAGCGTGGAAGGCGGAATGAAACGGGCAGTTTGTGGATGCCGGATAAAGATGACAAAGCAGATTGGTGTGCTTCCTGAGACTGCTTGCTCTAGAAGAGCAGAGGCTGCAGCCCCGGACGGCAGTTGGGGATCTACTGCAAGAGCCCTGCGTTTGGTGAGGTGGGTGGGTGGAGGGGGTAGATATTGGGCTAAGCTAGCTCTGTAAACAGAAAGAAAGGGATGTTTGAAGTCATTTTGTTTAAGAATGTTTTGCAGTTCTTTATCCTTTTTATTTTTTAAATTAATTAATGCTTTTATTTATTTTTGAGAGAGAGAGACAGAGTGCGATCAGGGGAGGGGCGGAGAGAGAGGGAGACACAGAATCCGAAGCAGGCTCCAGGCTCTGAGCTGTCAGCACAGGGCCTGACGTGGGGCTGGAACTCACTAGCTATGAGATCATGATCTGAGCCAAAGTCGGTCGGTTAACCGGCTGAGCCATGCAGGCGCCCCCTATCCTCCTTTCTTATCCGTTTAGTCAAGTTTTTTTGTTTTATTTTTAACAGCTTTTTTTTTTTTAATGTTTATTTATTTTGAGAGAGTGCAGGGGAAGGGCAGAGAGGGAGGGAGAGAAAGAATCCCAGACAGGCTGGGGACATCAACTGTGAGATCATGAACTGAGCCAAAATCAAGAGCTGGATGCTTAACCTACTGAGCCACTGAGGCTCACCTATTTTTTTTTTTTTTATTTTTTTAATGTTTATTTATTTCTGAGACAGACACAGAGCATGAGTGGGGGAGGGGCAGAGAGAGAGGGGGACACAGAATCCGAAGCAGGCTCCAGGCTCTGAGCTGTCAGCACAGAGCCCGACGCAGGGCTCGAACTCACAGACTGTGAGATCATGACCTGAGCCGAAGCCGGACGCTCAACCGACTGAGCCACCCAGGCGCCCCTGAGGCTCACCTATTTTTAACAGCTTTGTGGATGTATGAGTGACATTGAATGTACCCATCACCCCCAAGTCCATGGTTTTCGAAACCTTGTTCCAGGGAGCCTAGTGCCAGTGAGGTTGTTTGGGGAGGAGACGTGGGAGGCATTGCTGAGGAGGAGGTCAAACTAGGGCAGTGATCTGCCCCCTTCTGCCAGATTAGCTTTGCATTTGTCTGTTATAGGTACACCGGGATTCCCTATGAAGACCATCATGGAGCTTGTGAGGTATATCCAGGTGAAAAGAGAACAGTGTTGAGAGTAGCCTTTGCCAAGTATCACGTTAGAGGAATAAATACGCAAGAGATATTTATGGAGAGAGTGGGGCTTGAGTTGTGCCTGGAAAAGGTAAATAAAATATAGGGATTCAGAAGGAAGAGGCTTGGTGGAGTAAAGGCCTGCAGACAAGTTTGGAAGGTTTATTCCAGGAGTTTAGTGTTAAGACCAGCAGAGTTCATACGGCAGTTCAAGGTAGAAGGAAATGGAAATAAGCCTTTCAAACCCAAGCTGAGAAATCTGGATTTTATTTACTGACTCATGTGAGAATCATCTGGAATGTTAAAAATGCAGATTCCTGGGTGGCTCAGTTGGTTAAGCCTCTGACTTGTGCTCTCAGCTCAAGGATTTGATCTCAGGGTCGTGAGTTCAAGCCCTGTGTTGGGCTAGATGTGAAGCCTACTTTAAAAAAAAAAAAAGCACAGATTCCTGGTCCTACCGAATCCTCTCTGAAGATGGGATTCAGGAATCTGCACCCCACGTTATTCTGATGTGGATGGTTGTTGGGCTACTGTGGTATTTAATGAGGACTCCTAGAAAATGTTTGAATCGGGAGTAACCCATTGAAGTAAAATCAAGCAAAGTGAATCTGGAGGCTGCCTGGAGGATGGAATTCAGAAGGGCAGGCCCTGGAAACACAGACTTCAGTCTGGATGTTATTGCAATGGTCCAGAACTGGGGTAGGGGTGGAGAAATGAAGCCTGCTAAGGAAGAGAATCTCTTAAATTTTATCACTGGTTTGGCCATGGAGAATAAGGGAAAGGATGAAGTCCGAGGTGACTGACATATTCTTAGGTGACTGAGAGAAAGAAATTTCCACTGAAAGAAATTGAAGGACAAGTGTGCAGGGCTGGTTTAACAAGCTGGATTGAAGTGATGGGATACGCATGATGAAAAGGTAGAACAGACAGTTGGTGACGAGGACATGAAGCTTGAGAGAAGTCAGGTCTGAAGAGTGGCTCTTCTGTAACTAATAGTTGAAATTGCAAGAGCAGATTGGTTGGATGTGAGGGAGGGGATAAAAGAGGAACTTGGAGGACTTTGGAGGGGGCTTCATGGGGAGAAAAGGCACTGGGGAGGAGTTGGGTGTGGCTGTGGCCTGGTTCCTGCACTGAGTAAAGAAGTAGCAACAAGGAGATGGTGGTAGGAGCACCTGTGTGACCTGAAGAGCGTCCACTTGTGGCTGTGCTGGTTTTAGGTGTTGTAGATACATTTGAATATTCAGCAAATATTTAATGAGCCCCGATTACATTTCCAGGGCTCGTTATAACACTATGTAAACAAGGTCCCAGTTCTCAAAGAGCTTTCATTCTGGAAGGGAAAATAGACAACAAAGGAATGCATAAATAATTGAAGTTTTTGTTTTAAACATAAGGAATATGGTTTTTGACTAGGTGATTCATTTTTATAGACAGAAATTAAAATGATAGAAAAGATAGGTAAGTCTCACACCCCATTGGTAAACTTTAAAAAAAAATCAGTTCCTATTTATTTTTCCACTATTTCTTTAGGCAGTTACAAGGAAATATTAACATCCAATAATTTCAGTTAGTGGAGGAGTGAGACTAAAACGAGGTAGTGTGATAGGGAAGGATCGGGGGTACTGCATCAGCGTAGACAGGCTTTTTGAGGTGGTGATATTTGCTGAACTCTAAAGATCTGAGTGTTTCAGAGAGAACAGTGGAGCCTCTGGGAACACAGGTGGGAACACACCTAGTGAGGAGGAAGAATGGCTCTCATAGGGTCAGAGATATGGGAGTCAGATCATGTAGGCCTTGGAACCACCAGATGGCTTTAAGCTACATTTTATTTTTTTATTTTTATTAAAAAAAATTTTTTTTAACGTTTATTTATTTTTGAGACAGAGAGAGAGCATGAACAGGGGAGGGGCAGAGAGAGAGGGAGACACAGAATCTGAAACAGGTTCCAGGCTCTGAGCGGTCAGCACAGAGCCTGACGTGGGGCTTGAACTCACGGACCGTGAGATCATGACCTGAGCCAAGGTCGGACGCTTAACCGACCGAGCCATACAGGCGCCCCTAAGCTACATTTTAAAAAGGGCACCATGACCACAGTCTGGAGAATTGATTATAAAGAAGGCATAAGAGTTAGAAGCAGGAAAACCAGCAGGTGAGAAGTGATAGTGGTGTGGACTAAGGTAATGGTAGAAATGGAGAATAGATGGCTCCAAGGGCATACATTTGAAGCTGGAAAGACTTGATGGTGGATTGAGTGAGTGGGAGTGAAGATCTGAGGTCAGGGTGAAATCATTGCCACAGGGCATGTTGGGAGTGTTGGTGTTGCATGAATACCAAAGGGACTTAGCCCCTTCTGCCTACATGTTTTTTTTTTTTTTACTGAAGTCTTTTTGTGCATTTGAAGCTTATTTACTGCCTCTGATTCTACAAGGTCTCTAAAGGTGAGTCGGTTAAATGAGGAATAGGATTGAAATGATTGATGGCATTCTTTTTTTTTTTTTTTTTTTTTTTTGAATGTTTATTTTTGAGAGAGAGACAGAGACAGAGCATGAGCAGGGACGGGGCAGAGAGAGAGGGAGACAAAGAATCCAAAGCAGGCTCCAGGCTCTGAGCTGTCAGCATAGAGCCCGACACCGCCTGGTGCTGGAACTCACAAACTGCAAGATCCTGACCTGAGCCGATGTTGGATGCTTAGCCGACTGAGCCACCCAGGCACCCCTGATTGATACATTCTTATCTCAGCCCCGCTCCCATTGTCCTTAGCACGACTTTACTGAAATCTGACATTCCCATCTAGTTTCAAGAAGATTAACAGAAAACATGTTGCCTTCTTGAGTAACAGTGGTCATAGGAAAAAACAAAAACAAAAAACCTTAAGCTTCCCATGTTGTCCCCGTGGTCCTTCGACCCTAGCCAGCCCTTTAAGACTCAGCCTCTAGGTTCTTGTTTCTCAACTGGTGCTGACAGCAGCTGCTTTTCATTTGAAGTCAGGACCAGGCCTTGTGTTTTGTTGGACAATGAGGTTTTGCTTAGAATTAGGTTTAAACAGCATTTCTCCCCTAAAAATCAGAGACCTCCCCCTACATGGTGTGTTGATGGGCCCCAGAGGAAGTGCTGTTGAACTTTATCTGCCAGGCTCCCGTGTTTGCCTTCTTCCTCTTATTCCCCTTTAAGCCAGGGTTGGCAAATTCCCTGGCAGGTTAGAGCAGAGTATGCTGGGTGACTAGTTCATATTAAGGTGGCTACCAGTGGCTACACCGAAAAGACTTATATACTGGGGAGGCCCTTCTTTAAGGCATGTGACCTCAGTTCTTGCACCTTAGTGATGGATCCCCAGTCAAGCCTGCTTCAGGTAATGGAGCAATGAGTGAGTTTTACTTCATTGGCTGGAATCATTCACTGGTAAAATTCATTCCTGCCAGTCTAATTTCAAACAAAAATTGAAGTTGATTGTGCGCTGCCTACCTCCTGGTCTGAGGACAACCAAGCTTCCCTTTAAGTAGTAATAACCTTTTTTTTTTTTTTAAGTTTATTTATTTTGAGAGACAGAGAGAGAGAGAGTGTGTGTGTGTGTGTGCGCGCGCGTGCGCGTGTGTGCAAGCAGGGGCAGAGAGAAAGGGAGAGAGAGAATCCTAAGCAAGCTCCGTGCTCTCAGCTTGGAGTCTGATGTGTGATGTGGGGTTTGAACTCACCGTGAGATCATGACCTGAGCTGAAATCAAGAGTCAGACACTAGGGGCGCCTGGGTGGCTCAGTCGGTTGAGCATCCGACTTCGGGCTCAGGTCATGATCTCACAGTTCGTGGCTTCAAGCCCCGCATTTGGCTCTGTGCTGACAGCTCAGAGCCTGGAGCCTGTTTCAGATTCTGTGTCTCCCTCTCTCTCTCCGCCCCTCCCCCACTCATGCTCTGTCTCTGTCTCAAAAATAAATAAACATTAAAAAAATTAAAAAAAAAAAAAAAAAGAGCCACTCAACCAATTGAGCTACCCAGGTGCCCCCAGATGTTTTGCCTATTTTTAAAATTGCCTATTTAAAAAATTTTAAATTGGGTTCGTTTTCATCCTTTTTTTTATTATTTATTTTGAGAGAGAGGAAGGAAGAGTGCATATGCACACACGCATGAGTGAGCAAAGGAGGGCAGAGGGAGAGGGAGAATCCCAAACAGGTTCCATCCTGTCAGCTCAGAGCCCCACTCAGGACTTTATCCTATAAACTGTGAGATCATGATCTGAGCTGAAATCAAGAGTCGGAAGCTTAACCAACTGAGCGACCCAGGTGCCCTTCATCTTGTGAGAATTCTTAGTATATTCTGAATACAAGTCCTTTATAGTTGCAGCTATTTCCTCCCCGTTTGTAGATTTTTATTTTTCATTCTCAGTAGTGTTTTTCTAAGTTCTTTTTTTATATATGTGTGTGTAGCTTTTTTTTTTTTTTAACTTTATGTGTTTACTTTGAGAGAGAGTGTGGATGACCGAGAAAGGGAGAGAGAGAATCCCAGGCAGGCTCTGTGCTGTCAGCACACAGCCCAACACGGGGCTCGATCTCACAAATTGTGAGATCATGACCTGAGTCAAAACCAAGAGTTGGACACTTAACTGAGCCACCCAGGTGCCCCTTTCTAAGTTCTTAATTATGATATAATCCAGCTAACAGCTGGACTGTTAACCATACTTTCCTTTAAAATTTTTCAGTCACGATTTTTGTATCATATCTAATAAATCTTTGCCTTGCCCAAGGTCATAAACATTTTCTCCTGTTTTTTTACCGGAAGTGTTAGAGTTTTGGTTCTTACATTTAGCTCTATGATCCATTTTGAGTCAATTATGGTCTAAAGTAAGAGTCTGAGTTCATATTTTGTACATGGATACCCCCTGTTCCAAAGTCATTTGTTAAAGATTATCCTTTTCCTCATTAAATTGCATAGGCAACCTTATTGAAAATTAATTGACCGTAAATGTAAGGGTTTATTTCTGGACTCTGTTTGGTTCCATTCATCTGTATGTTTATTATGCCAATACTTACATTGCCTTGATTACTGTAATTTAATACTAAGTTTCTAAATCAGGTAGTGTAAGTTCAACTTTTTTTTTTCCCCTCTTTTAATTGTTTTTGGCTGTTCTGGGTCTTTTTCATTTCTGTGTAAATTTTAGGATCAGCTTGTCAGTTTCTCCAGGAAAGCCTGCTGGGATTTTGATAGGAATTGCGTTTACTCCATAGATCAGTTTGGGAAGAATCGCCATCTTAACAATGCTGAGTCTTCCAGTTTATGAACATGTTATATGTCTCCATTTATTTAATTTTAAATATCTCTTGGCAGTGTTTTGTAGTTTTCAATGTACTTCTTTTGTTAAGTTTATTTAAAAAAAAAATTTTTTTTTAATGTTTATTTTTGAGAGGGAGAGAGACACCATGAGCAGGGGAGGGGCAGAGAAAGAGGGAGACAAAGAATCCGAAACAGGCTCAGGCTCTGAGCTGTCAGCACAGAGTCCGACGTGGGCCAGAACTCATGAACTGTGAACTTAAGACCTGAGCTGAAGTCGGACATTTAACTAACTGAGCCACCCAGGTGTCCTAAGTTTATTATTATTTTTTTTAATATTCGTTTATGTTGTGAGAGCACACGCATGTGCATGCACAAGTTGGGGAGGGGCAGAGAGAGAGGGAGAGTGAATACCAAGCATGCTTCACGTTCAGCACAGAGCACAATGCGGGGCTGGATCTCATGACTGAGATTGTGACCTGAACTGAAATCAAGAGCTGGATGCTTAACTGAGTGAGCCACCCAGGCATCTGTTGTTAAGTTTATTCTTAAGGATTTTATTTTTTCTAATGCTATTGTGAATGGATGTGTTTCTTTTATTTCATTTTTTACTTGTTAGTATATAGAAGTAAATCAATTGTTGTATTTGATCTTGTATCCTATTATCTTACTAAATTTGCTTATTTAGAAGTTTTTTTTGTAGATTTCTTAGCATTTTCAATGTACAAGATTATGTCCCCTGCAAATAAGTATAGTTTTATTTCTTCCTTTGCAATCTACATACGCTTAATTTTTTTTTCTTGCCTTATTGCACTGGTTAGAATTTCCAGTGCAGTGTTGACTAGAAATGAGGAAAGTAGACATCCTTGTCTTATTCTCAATCTTAGAAGGAAAGCATCTAGTGTTTTACTACTAAGTGTGATATGAGCTGTTTCTGTGATCTTACGATGCCTCTATCAAATTTTGAATGTCTCCTTAGTTTTTGCAGCATAAGAGATAGTCTGGGCTCATCTGATGCTTTTCCTGTCCCAACTATTTTCCAAGGAGCTCTAGTTCCTTTGTTCTTTTTACTGACAAATGGTATGTAGTGATCAGGGTCTGGGCACTAAGTGAGTAACAATCACTTTTTAACTCTTCACCCAGTGTTTTCAGAAATCCCAACCATCTAGTTATATAAAAACTGTAAGGGTATATCCCAAAGCACTTTTTTTTTTTAAGCTTATTTATTTATTTTGAGAGAGAGAGGAGAGAGAGAGAATCCTAAGCAGGCTCCACACTGAGTGTGGAGTCCGACACGGGTCAAACTCACAAACTATGAGATCATGACCAGAGACAAAATCGAGAGTCAGAAGCTTAACTGGCTGAGTCACCCAGGCACCGCCCTCCCCCCCACAAAAGCACTTTTCAATTGTTTTTTAGTGCCAAGTCACACCTGCAGGTGAAGAACCTAGTTACCAGTAATATAATAAATTGCACAGAAGTTTCCCAAATGACCAGACTACTATGTCTTTTTATAAAAGAACATTATTTGTACTAGCTGAAATTTTGCAGCGGAATACTTGCTGTGCTGCCTTCTCCATGTGTGTTTCCCCCTTCCGACCCCTCCCCCCCTCCTTCATTGATACTTGAGAAAAGAGCTGAGGGAAGAAGGTTTGACCATACGGTGCCAGTAATGAGTATGATAACTGCCACCCACCCCTTGAATGTTTAGTGTGGACTGTGCTTTATGTGAATTTTCCAATTTGATCTCACTGCTACCCAGTGGGGGTTATGATACTTCTTCTCTTGTCTTTTCTCAAACATTCCAGCTGTGTGGTTTCAGCATTGAATGAATTCACTATTCATCAGAGCTCTGTTTGATGTGAGTTATGAAGGGATGGTAACTGCTGACCCAGCATGTCTGTGAGGGATCATAGTGCCTTGGAGACTCTTGGAATACTTCCCACAAGTAACATGTGGTTGGTTGGTGTTGTTTTGAAGGATTAGACAATACAGATGCCCATGAAGTAAACTGGAAAAATGTCCCCCTCCCTTCCCCTATCCTTCATTCCACTCTTCTCCCCAAGATACTTACCATGATAGTTTAGTGTATATTCTTCCAGCCCTTTGTTTTTGCTTAAACACATTCAAATGTCCTGAGAGCTGTTTCATTTATATTTTTTTTTTTGTTTTTTTTTTTCAACGTTCATTTATTTTTGGGACAGAGGGAGACAGAGCATGAACGGGGGAGGGGCAGAGAGAGAGGGAGACACAGAATGGAAACAGGCTCCAGGCTCTGAGCCATCAGCCCAGAGCCCGACGCGGGGCTCGAACTCACGGACCGCGAGATCGTGACCTGGCTGAAGTCGGACACTTAACCGACTGCGCCACCCAGGCGCCCCCTGAGAGCTGTTTCAAAGGGGCTTTTATTCTCAAGAACACGCTCCTCAGCTGATCTGCCCTAAACTAACCTTTCTTTTCAGCTGGGCATGTTCCTGTTTGGACCTTGACTGAGGAACTTAATCAGAAACAGGCTTGTTTGCTTCTAAACTTGAACGCTTCTGGCAATAGCATAGTGTTTGTATCCCCTGTTCACCCCTTGAGTTCTCCTATTCCCCAGGAATAATCTGTAGGAGCAAGAAAGGTGTAAGATTAGTAGCTCTGTGAAATGTGTTAGATTGTTCAAAATCTAACAGATGAGGTCAGTTTATTGGTTCCTAAAGTAAGTTCCTCACAAGCTCTTGGTTGGAGGGTCAACTAATGGCGGACCCTTGAGAGAGAGTAAGTATGAGTGCCTTTACTTGTCTTTAAGTAGTGGATATATATGTGGCTAAAAAAATGTATGTAAATTGAATGAAAATAATGGGACTTGTGAATCCTTTTAATTTATATAATCACCAATTACTCTAAGTTTAGACTTGCTTGGGTTGGGTGTTCTTGTGTTTTGTTGTTATAGAAACAGACTCTTTTTCTTTTAATGTTTGTTTATTCTGAGAGAGAGCACACATATGAGAGCACACGAGGGACAGAGAGAGAGGGAGAGAGAATCCCAAGCAGGCTCTGATGCTGGGGGTGGGGGGTAGGGGGGGTAGTTTCATCTCAGGAACTGTGAGATCATGACCTGAGCCGAAAGCAAGAGTCGGATGCTTAGCCGACTGAGCCACCCAGGCGCCACCAGTTGGGCGTTTTTGAAACAAGGCTTTCATCAGTAGCCTTTGTGAGGCTTCCTACATATATAAATACCTTTCCTTCTTATTCTTGCCTTCGATGTCTCATCCTATAATGTTTCCTGAGAGATGGGCAGCCTGTTTCTGAGATTCTAAAGACACACATAGACACACCAGTGTGTATCATCACAGTGTGCTTAGGAATCTGGGGCGGGGTGGGTGGTGTACATTGTGTCAGGAGCCTAGGGTATACTACAAGGGACAGGTTTTATGACCTCGTGGGAAAATGGCCTTCTGAATATATGCTTTCTCTGGGGTCTGGGTACCAAGACATTATTTGTCCAT
Organism: Felis catus; assembly: GCF_018350175.1. Lineage (NCBI taxonomy): Eukaryota > Metazoa > Chordata > Mammalia > Carnivora > Felidae > Felis > Felis catus. The sequence continues at coordinate 202,627,842 of NC_058375.1, forward strand.
CTAGGCTTTGACTTTATGGCAGAAACCACTATTGCAATGTGTTAGATTTTGAAACTATTTTCTCACTTCCTCTACTTTTTTTTTTTTTAATGTTTTTATTTATTTTTGAGAGAGAGGGAGAGAGAGAACAAGCAGGGGAGGGGCAGAGAGAGAGAGGGAGACACAGAATCCGAAGCAGGCTCCAGGCTCCGAGCTGTCAGCACAGAGCCCGACGCGGGGCTTGAAGTCACGAGCCACAAGATCCATGACCTGAGCCGAAGTCGGACACTCAACTGACTGAGCCACCCAGGAGTCCCTCACTTCCTCTACTTCTTATATTTAGGCCTTCAAAGGCGTTTTTCTGTTTTTTGTTCTTTTTATGTTTCTTTTGAGAGACAGAGTGGAGAAGGGGCAGAGAGAAAGGGAGACACAGAATCTGAAGCAGGCTCCAGGAGCCGTCAGCACAGAGCCTAATGCGGGGCTTAAACTCACAAACTGCGATATCATGACCTGAGCCAAAGTTGGCCATTTAACTGACTGAACTACCCTGGAGCCCCTGGAAGGTTTTTTAAAGTTTGTCGCTTCGCATTCCTATAGTCAGATGAAGTCATTCTTTGGTACTAGAGTGGCAGTGCTATTGAGGGTAGCATATGGAAAAGGTGACCCATGGCCAGGAGTCAGAGGTCCCTGGGACCCAGGTTGCCTGAATTTTCTAGCTAGGTCTCTACTTCCCCATCACATGGGGTTTTGATTTCATTAATGATCTCTGTAAAGAGAAAGAAGAAGGTTGCTTTTAGCAACCATTATTTCCTGGTCTAAACCAGACACTACTTCTGAACCAAAAACTATGATACCAGGTCAGAACATTTGTACGTGGTACTGTTATGAGTGATACTGTTTACTTCATGTTCTTGAAGCTACTCTGTGTAGGTTATCTGACATGCCAGATCGGTTTTGCTTGGCAGTTCCTGACACCGTCATCTTCGCCAACCCTGGTTATCTCTTACTAGCTCTGGAGCTGTTTCCCAGAAAGGGATGTACGGAACCATCTTCTCATCTGTTTGACCCCTGTGTCCAGATAATGTGTCCTTACAAAGACAGGTGGCTCGTTTCTGAGTTGCCATCCTACACATCATGGGGACTACGAGAGGAAACAAGGAGTGGGAAACAGCCATTGCAAAGACATAGGAGATCTGGAATCCTGTTAGAGGAGAACCCACTTTACTCTGGCGCTTGCCCAGCTGGCCTGCTTCACACTGTGCCTGGGAGCAGGCCACCCGCAGCCTCTGAAGAGGGCAGAAGTATATTCTTTGCTCCTTCTTCCTCATTCGGATTAGAAGTCAAGTCAGCCAGATGCCAGGCCACTTGGTTCAGTATTCCTGGCACTGAGGATTCATGTGACACGATGCAGAGAGGCAGACATTGCGTGGTGTGTGCAGAAGGGAGGAAGAAGGGTTCTCTTCATCCAGCCCTGAGGCAGCAGGCAGTGGGCCTCCATGGCTACAGGGGGAAAGTGGGATTGGCCATGGTTCTGAGACGAGCACATGCTTTTACAAGCTTCGTCCACGAAGGGGCTCAATATAAATGGTGGGAGAGTGTTTCCAACCTGGGTTTTCTCTTGAACCTGAAGCTTAAGGATAATTGAGGGGACAGGGAATGAGTGTGTGTTTCATTCCTGTTTAAGAGGCATTTAGAGTCAGACAAACTCTAGTTTTAATCTAGGCACCACTCATTATCGGTTGTTTAATTATAGAAGAGTTACTTAGCTTTTCTGATTTTCAGATTCATCACCAGTAAATTGAATATAAGGTTTTTGTGAGGATTAAATAAGATAATAGAGGTAAAATGCCTAGCACACACTACCTGGCATTTGTTAGATGCCCAAATTAGTCTTCATCACTGCTAGCGTGTTCCCCTTCATTTACTGAACTTTTCCAGTGTATTCATTCATTCAGCAGAATATTGAGCACTTAACTAAGTTCCAGACACAACTGAGGACATGGGCTAAAGGAAAACATGCTTGTCGCTTCTGGTCAGATGAGTGGTCCAGTAGACCGTCATTAAAGTTCAGCATAATAGAAACAGTGACAGTGGCATGCACACAGATGAGGCATCCTTTGCAAAGTGGAGAGTCCAGGAAGGCTCCCAGGAGAAGGGGATATTCGAGCTGATTACTTTTCAGTCTGGTGAAAAGAAGGAAAAGGCTCCAGGGAGTGGCACTTGCAAAGCCATGAAGGTCTGAGATAGTGCAGTGCCCACGAGGAGCCACAAGTGGGGCATTTTTCAGGCATACCAGTGACATTTCCTTAGCCCTTTTCTCCAGTCACTTTGGTGTGTCTGTCGGGTCGCATTGGTAGGGCAAGATGTGAGGACTACGTGAGTTGGGACTGTGAATCTGTTGAGTGTACACAACGCACACGTGTGTGGTCTTGTAAAGTCCATGGCAGGCTTTGATATTCCCTCGTGTCTACTTCTCTACCATAAGTGCACACTGTGTGATTGGCCCCGGCAGTATTTCCATAGTTTGGACTTGGTGGAGGTCCATTTTCTGTCTCCTTAATATGAGGCTGCTGGCATCAAAATCTAGTTTTAGAACTTAGGCTGTTTTAGCCCACTGCCATTTTGAATGTTGGCAGTAATGAGTTGTGGTTTTTGTACTCTCTCTCCTTGAGAAAGAATTCACATAGGTCAGCCTTTGCAGGAAAAAAGGGCGATGTCATGTGGCTTCTGCAGGCTTTCTGTTGTTAGACAACACCAACAGTTCCTATAGATGTAGATAGGAATAGTGGGTCTTCCTTGGCCATTAGCCTTTTATCAAAATACAAGGACCTCTCCCCGTTGAAGTTTGTGTTTTAGAAGTAACTTGAGCCAAAAAATTCTCTGCTAATTCTTTCCCTCTTGCCATTGCAAAAACACTTCCTTGGTAAGGATGCCAGGATTCCATTCAGAATTATCCCAGATGAATGACTTCTTATAGAAGGGTCTTATTTTTTTCCCCTTTGGATGCTGTCATTTGTGAAAATTGGAGATTATTTTGTGACTTTGATTTAGAAAGTAAGTGACCATGCTTAACAGACTGTTTGGAACTGAGAATTACTGGCTGGTTCAGAGGTTTTGCCTCAGAGGAAACATTGAATGAGGGAACGTCTGAGACAGGCCCTCCCTCCCTGAGATCCAATCCCCAACTGATACCTGGGGTTTGATATAAGGAAAGCTCTCCTACTTCTTCCTCTATATTCTGCCCCCTGAACTCTCCTGTCCCACTGTGGCTGCTGGAAATGAGGTCACTTGAAGTAAAAATACCGTTGGTGTCCAGTTCCATTTTGTTTCTACTTTTTCCCACCAACAGCTGGCATGGGATTTAAGTCTATATAGTTGGCAAGACGCTTGAAGAGATGAAATCACTGTCTCAGCTTCTGAGCGAACTGCAGAGGTCAGCCCGGGAATTCTCTGCTTATATCTCAACTTGTCACACTTAACTATAAAATGCAGGCCACGCCAGGGGTGACTGAACGTTGGTCAGGGACTCCTAGATGTAAAATCTGTTTCTCAAGTGACCTTTGATCTTTCAGAATTGGTTGGTGAAGAGGAAGATATTGGCTGGTTTCTCTGCCACCCCCAGACTTGCCTTATTCCTTGCCACACTGGGGGTTAGGCGAGGGAAGGAAGCCACTCAGTGAAGTGGATGGTGACACACAGAGAGATGTATTTTGCTTTGGAGAGAGAGGAAAGATCTCCCTGAGGGTGTGGGAACACGTGAGCAGACTCACTGGTGGAGTCTTAAAGTCCGTGTCCTTGATGAAGCCGGCTTTGATTGCATGAGGGTAGCAGGAAGACCACTGGAAGCACCCTAGGACTCTCGTGCTCTTCTCTCAGGGTTCTAAATGACAGCCACGGCCGGGTGCCCAGGAAGAACCGAAGGGGGGCTCTGTTGCCCGGTGTCTGTCCTTCTGGGACTGTGACGTTCCCTATGGCTTCTCTCCCCTTCAGGCTGACGGACTTCAAGGATGCAGCCGCTACTACTGGAGGTGTGTGGCACCTTTTCCGAGTTGGGCCATGAGGCCACGTGGCCATGATGTGGGCCCCTCATGGCCTCAGCGGGAACAGAGCACTACAGCATTGGCCTCCGCCAGAGAAACGGCTTCAAGCAGAGTGGCCCCTCAGGCACAGTGCCCGCCCCGCCACCGGAGAAACCCTCCGAGGGCAAAGCCTGGGCTCAGGCCCATCAGCAGGTGAAGCCAATCTGGAAACTGGAGAGGAAGCACGTGGGGACACTTTCAGCAGGGTTGGGCCCAGGCCTCTTAGGGGTCCCACCCCCGCCAGCATACTTCTTTTGCCCCAGCACTTTATGTAGCTCAGGGCGCACGGCCGTCATCGCAGGCCACAGCACCTGCTGTTACCTGCACACCCTCCCAGACCTGTTCGGCGGCACCCTCCTGTACCGCCGCTCCGGCTGCAGGCACAAACCGTACCAGCAACTGGAGTCTTTCTGCTTGCGCTCGAGCCTGCCCGGAAAAACACCTTTTTCTCTCCCTCAGAAGAGCCTCCCTGTCAGACTCACTGCCAACAAGGCCCCTTCTTACACAGTCTCCCCCATGGCTCAGCCCATGGCATCCTCATCTACAGATCCATACCTCTCACTGGGAGCGGCTGGGGAAAATCCTTCGGGGAAGAGCCTGGCCTCTGCCATCTCAGGGAAGATCCCCTCTCCATTCTCCCCCTCCTCCCCCTCCTCCTCCCCCTCCTCCTCCCCCTCCTCCTCCCCCTCCTCCTCCCCCTCCTCCTCCCCCTCCTCCCCCTCCTCCTCCCCCTCCTCCCCCTCCAAGCCCACGCTGAATAACAACTCCTTCATGCGGCCAAATAGCACTAAAGTGCCTTTATCGCAGGCCACAGAGGGCCTGAAGCCAGTATCCTCACCCAAGATCCATCTTGTCTCCTGGCATCATTCGGGGGGTACTGGAGACTGTGCAGTGCAGCCTATTGAACACAAGGTCCCCAAGAGTACCGGCACTGTCCTAGATGATGCCCCTGCCTCTAGCACCCTGTCTGCCCCCAGCTCCTTAGACATGTCCACCACCAGTGTTGCCTCTCCCCAGTATAACCGGAGTAACTTAACCACAAGAGCAGAGCCACATCCCTGTGGCCTGGATGGTGACTTTGTTTCTCAGGCTCTGACTAAGGAGGTTCGGTTCACTGAGGCCGTGAGGAAGTTGACTGCAAGAGGCTTTGAGAAGAAGCCAAGGCAAGGCTGCCGGTTTGAACAGTCTTGTTTCATGAACTCCAGCTTGCAGTGCGATCTCCTCAACAAGAACAGGCTGTGGAAACCTCCCTCAGTAGGCCAGCAGTTCCCTCAGGAGGATGCTGGAGCAAACAGCAGGATCCTCCCTAGAGCCCGGGACACGTTGGAGTTGGACAGCACAGTCTTCTGTACCAAACGCATCAGCATTCACCTCCTTGCCTCACATGCCAATGCGCTCAGCCACAGCCCTGCCTGTGGGTCTACGATCGACTCCCCACCACTGGGAGAAGACAAAACTCCCATTCTGCCTTCTCCCTCTCAGCCCCTTGGCGTAGCTGATGTGGCCACCCGTCTCTCTTCCATCCATCTGGGCCAGCTTGGGACGGAGGGGCCTAAGGAAGCCAGGGAGCTGGACTCACCTGCTAGGGACATCGGGTAAGTTGGGGGACGTTTTTGATTGATTTAGAACAGGAGAATGTATACACCATAATTTAATGACACTGACCTTATGTCTTTGAAGGTGGTTTTATTTTTTGGCTGCCCTAGAATTTTGGTTTTCACTTTAGGGCAGAGGTTGGCAAACTAGACCAGTAGATGGGCCAAATCTTGCCCACTGTCTGCTTTTATAAATAAAGCTTTATTGAAACACAGCCTTCCCCATTCATTAACTGCTGTGTATGGCTGCTTTCCTGTTACAATGGTAGGTTTGAGTAGTTGCAACAAACTGTATGGCCCACAAAACTGAAAAGATTTACTCTCTGGTCCTTTAGAGGAAGCGTTTGTTTTAGATTAAAACCAGGGAGAATAATACCAAACATCTTGTGTTGGGGCCTATGACTTTTCTACTTAATTCCAAACCAGATCAGGCTCTTTGCCATTCCTGGTATGATAGCCATTAAAAAAAAAAAGTTTTTTTAATGTTTGTTTATTTCTGAGACAGAGAGAGACAGAGCATGAGTGGGGGAGGGACAGAGAGAGAGGGAGACACAGAATCAGAAACAGGCTCCAGGCTCTGAGCTGTCAGCACATAGCCTGATGTGGGGCTCGAACTCACAAACCGTGAGATCATGACCTGAGCTGAAATCAGACGCTCAACCAACTGAACCACCCACGCACCCCAATGCAGCCATTTTAGAGTTAGGGTATACACATGCTTGGCTTCTTCTCTTGTGCTTTGTTACCTCTCTGGAATCTTGGTCTACCAAGTCCTTGTTCTGAATTCCCAGAAGTCTAGTGACCTTTGAAGTCAGTCACCAGGCATTCGTTGATGGTGTTTTTGTATGCAGACTTGTGTACTTACGTGCTATGAGGGACTTCAGAGAAGACGGGAGACAGGGTAGCTCTCTACACCACAGGGGCTGTGGGCTTGAGGAACTGTGGCTAGACCTAAGCTCTGAGGGCAAGAGAAATGAGCAAGAGACAGCAGGTTGGTGAGTGGAGAGAAACACTGGGACATGATCAAGGAATGAGAATCTAACTGTGACCTGTCTTACTGACTGGGCTGGGGCATGATTCTTTCTTACAGTTCAGCTACACACCTCCAGGTAGACCTGGGTGAGGCTGAAGATCTAGAAGAAGAGCTGGTAGATGGTTTGGAAGACTGCTGCAGCCATGATGAGAATGAAGAAGAGGAGGGTAAAGGACCCTCTTATCTCCCACTAGGAAGTGGTCACCACCTGCAAGGGAAGGGGACTGACAGCTGTATGCTGGCTCCTTGACTCCCTTTATCACCTACAGTAATCATTTGCTTCATGGGTCTAAGGGTGGTAGTGGCTTCTGGGGAATGGGTTTCCTAGCCCTCCCATCCCACCAGTCTTGCTTTCTCTGTGCTGCTGCCCAGCTCACAAAAGGCCGTGCAAGGCAGCAGGGTGGTGTTCGTGGCTCTGCGGGAAGGCTGAGCCAACATGTCCAAGGAAGAGCTGCCTAGGCTTGGTGAGTTTGTATAGCAGCCTCTCCTAGTGGAACTTCTCTCTTTGCCCCCCCCCCAGGAGACGCAGAGTGCTCCTCATTCAGTGCTGTCTCCACCAGCGAGTCGGTAGCAGTGATCTCTAGGTGAGTATTATGTTGATCATTGGCAGAGTCTCATTTGCTGTCTCTTTAAGATTATAAGGAGATTAATTACCTACGTCATTAATGGCCCCGTTAACTGTAACTCATTTTTACCAGAGTTTTACATTTGCGATTTTAGTTTTCAAACAAGGACCAGAAGCATATTGTATCATTTAGGCTTAAAAATAGTACCATGTTTCTTAGCCTACAGTTTGGTCTTAATTTCCAAGAAATTGTTCAAGTAAAAAAATTATTTCAAGAAGTGCTTAGAAAATTGGGCCACCTGGGTGTCTTAGTCAAGTGTCTGACTCTTGATTTCAGCTCAGGTCATGATCTGATGGTCGTGGGATCAAGCCCCAAGTTTGGCTCATGGAGCCTGCTTAAGATTCTCTTTCTCCTTCTGCCCCTCCCCCACTTGCACATGAGCATGCTCTCTTCCCCGTCCCCCCCCCCCCCCCCCCGAAAAGGAAAAAAATCTTCTAGCTTAAATCTAGGTTATTTTATTGACTACCCTTGGTAGAGTCTGAGAAATATCCATGTCTAACCAGGGAACCAAAAAGTCAGTCTCTTCATGTAGGCTCTTCTTTTACAAAACAGGTTGTTGGAGGATGCTGCGTAACTGAGATGGGGAACCCAGGGGAAGGAAGGAACGCAGGACTGTGAGGAAGTTATTATAAATGAGGGCAGTCATTCTGCTGAAGGTCTTTCAAGGACTTGCTGAAGGGTCACATATGCTGCCTTTCTGGGTAGAAAGTTAACACCTTCAACATAACCTTACTTGTTCCCCTCACCACTTACAACTTTGCCTTATTACATTGTTTTATTAAATATTATTTAAAAAATATTATAAAGAACCCCCCTGCCCCAAAGTACTAATTTCTTTTTTTTTTTTTAGTATTTATTTTTGAGAGAGACAGAGTGCGAGAGGGGGAGGGGCAGAGAAAGAGGGAGACACAATCCAAAGCAGGCTCTAGGCTCTGTCAACACAGAGCCCAGTGCAGGGCTCGAACTCACGAAATGGAAGATTGTGACCTTAGCCAAAGTCGGACACTTAACTGATCGAGCCACCCAGGTGCCCCTAGAGTGTTTTTCTTTTTAAAAATAACTTCTGGGGCGCCTGGGTGGCTCAGTTGGTTAAGCGTCTGACTTCACCTTGGGTCGTGATCTTGCAGTTCAGGAGTTCGAGTCCCGCATCCGGCTCTGCGCTGACAGTTCAGAGCCTGGAGCCTGCTCCGGATTCTATGTCTTCCGCTCTCTCTGCCCCTCCTCTGCTCATGCACTCTCTCTCTCTCTCCCAAAAATAAACAAACATTAAAAAAATTTTTTTAGAAAAATAACTTCTACTGAAAATGTAAAAGTAACAAAATACAAGTATTGACAGTTGGTGTTTTGTTTTTCGTGTAAAATTTCTCTGCTAATTTTAATGAAAATCAAGCCACGTGTCAAGGCTAACATATACCTACCGTACAGAGCGCCCACACTCAGCTTGCTTTTGTCTGTGTCAGCTGTGCCTCAAATGAAGCAAAGAGGACAAGGAGCCTTCCATGCCTTGGTTGGTGCAGACGAGGCAGGCTGCAGCTCTGTGAGTGGGATGGTGGCAACGCCAGCACCAGTTTTGAAGCCCCAAACTAGCAAGGGGAGAGAACTGTTTGGAAAGAGAAGACACAGAACTAGAACTTTCTGTGAAGGTGGATAGAAATCCTGTCCTAGGTAACCCTGAGTCTAGTGTTACTCAAAGCCTAACTGGTCCTTAAAAGACTCCTTCCAGAAAAAGCCACATCTGGATGTTGACTTGAGGACCTCTGCTCTCCATAAGAGGAGGACAATTGACTTGGAGTCCCACCTTTTCCATACTTAAGGGTGACCTGGGTTTGTCTTCAGGCCTACTTTGAGACAGCTGCACAGCCCTTTACTTAAACTTTCTGAATCATATAGTATAACATTCACAAAAAAAACCAGTTTGCTCATAATTTGTTCACTGGTTAATTTAACTTCTACAAGATGTACAGACCTTATCTATACAGGCTTAAAACATAGATTTTCAAACACATGGAGGTTGATGAATTCCAAACCACTTTGCATTTTAAGGATGACTAAAATCAGAAATACTTTGGGACTAGCTAAAATTATTTTTTCTGAATTGTGAGAGATTTATATATTTTATCTTATAGAAAAGTTGACAGTCATAGAAAGGTCATTGAAGACCCTGTCTCTGTTTCTCTACCTAGCAATAGTTAGTTTATTGCCTTTTCTGTTTCATATTCTTTTTTGAAGAATCACTTAATTTAATATTTTTTTAATGTCCATTTATTTATTTTGAGAGCAAGAGAGCGTGAGTGGGGGGAAGAGCAGAGAGAGGAGAAAGAGAGAATCCCAAGCAGGCTTTGCACTCTCAGTGTGGAGCCCAACATGGGGCCCAGTCCCACAAACTACAAGACCATGATCTGAGCTGTAATCAAGAGACAGACACCCAACTGACTGAGCCACTCAGGTGCCACAAGAATCACTTAATTAAAAAAAAAAAAATTGGGGGGGCGCCCAGGTGGCTCAGTCAGTTAAGTATCCAACTTCAGCTCAGGTCATGGTCCACAGCTAGTGAGTTTGAGCCCCACGTCAGGCTCTGTGCTGAGAGCTCACTTGCTAGTTCTCTCTCTCTTTCAAAAAAATGAATACATGTTAAAAATTTTTTTTTAATTTGTTTTTTAACGTGTATTTATTTTTGAGAGAGAGAGGCAGACTGCAAATGGGGGAGGAGCAGAGAGGGAAAGACACAATCGGAAGCAGGCTTCAGGCTCTGAGCTGTCAGCACAGAGCCTGATGTGGGGCTCGAGCCTACAAACTGCAAGATCATGACCTGAGCCGAAGACGGATGCTTAACTGATTGAGCCACCCAGGCTCTCCAAGAATCACTTAATTTTAGAGCTGGAGGTCATTAAGAGTCCAGTGTCTGTCTGTCTCTCTCTCTCTCTTTTTAATGTTTATTTATTTTTGAGAGAGGGAGAGACAGTAGAAGCAGGAGAGGAGCAGAAAGGGGGAGACACAGAATCTGAAGCAGGCTCCAGGCTCTGAGCTGTCAGCACAGAGCCCGACACGGGGCTCGAACCTGCAAAGTGTGAGATCATAACCTGAGCCGAAATCGGATGCTTAACCTACTGAACCCCTCCAGTTTTTTTTTTTCAGATGTGAATATTGAGGACCAGAGAAATAACTGTTGCAGCGGCATAGTTTACTGCTAGCTCAGAAGCCAGCCCTCTTGAAGAGGCAGCTAACAAAGATTTTCTACCTTTTTTTTTTTTTTTAATTAAACTTTTGATTTGGGGACAATTATAGATGCACATGCAGTTGTAAGAAATAATACAGAGAGATCCCCTGAACTCTTTACTCAGTTTTCCCCAGTGGCAATATTTGGCAAAGCTAGTACCATAGAGTACAATCAAGATATTAACCTTAGTGAAGATACAAGTATTTCCATCACTGCAGAAATCCCTCTTGTTGCCCTAATAGCCAAACCTCCCTCCCTCCTGTGCCTGTTTCCTCCTTAATGCTTGGCAACCACTAATTTGTTCTATAACTTTTTCACAAGTTGATTTCATCTTGATTTCATCAAGAGTATCATAAAAATAAGATGACTGCCATATGTAACTTTTTGGGATGGGCTTTTTTTTTTTTTTTTTAACTCCGCATATTCTCTGCAGATTTATCCAGGTTGTTGCATGCATCAAGGTTGTTCTTTCCTTTTTATTGCTGAGTAGTGTTCCATGGTGAGGATATGCCACAGTACATTTACCTGTTGAAGGATATTTATACTTGGGTCATTTCCAGTTTGGGCTGTTGGGAATAAAGCTGCTGTAAACCATCACATACATATATTTTTTAAATTATTTATTTATTTTAAAAATGTTTATTTGTTGGGGCACCTGGGTTTTCAACAATCCTAAATTCTGATACTCAGTAAATTCAAAGCCTTTCAAGTAGACTGTTTTGGAAATGGGGAATTAAGAGTTGAGTTCAGTGACATTATTTCCTTGAGAATTAGTATTTAATGTGACCCAATAACATTCTTTAAAAATTCTTGATTTAAAACACTGAAGTGTTTTACATATAGTGCCAATTTCTGGTGTGCTGTAAAATAACAGGTAGAATGGCTGTTTAGAATCTAAAGATTAATCTTAAAACAGTAATGTCTGTGGATCATACCAACTCAGCAGAGAGAGTAATAACTATTTTTTCCACCCCCAATGCTATTTAAAGAAATGGTCTGCGTGTGTCAGCTTGTACCCAATACATAGTTGAGGTGTTCATTTATTTGAGATCCCTTGAGATAGCCTTGGCTATCTTGGCTAGCCACTGTTGGAACAACAGTAGGGACTCAACAGCCCCCTGCCCCAGATTCCCAGACCTGTGTTACCATACTGTTACATAAAAATCTGATACCACAAATCATTTCCAAAATGGAGAAAAACATTAATTACCTGTGTATCTTCAGATTTAACCTACATATAAAATGTGCTAGAGGTATCACTCTTTTCTTTCTTTCACTTTTTTTTTTCCTTTTTCTTTTTAAAACTCTGTTCCTCTTAGGTCTTTTCTGCTCTTCCTCCTTTTTAATTATTCTTATCAATTTTTTTCTCTCTTCTTTGTCTCTGTGTAGCATATTCCTCTTGCACGCACCCAGACCCATTACCTACTTGCGGAGCCACTCTTTTCAGGGGCTTCCCCTGCCTGTGACCTGTCACTAGAAATTTTGGAGCTGAATCACAGAAGGAAGTATTGGAAAATTTGGTCTTTAGGTGACATTTAATAGTGTAGCTTATGGGTTAGCCCTAGCGCTTTATGGATTACTATTTGCAAAATAATTACTGAGCACTTGTCTTTGTAGAATCACAATTTAAAAGACAGCATCCCCAGGGCTCCTGGGTGGCTCAGTTGGTTAAGCATCTGACTCTTGATTTTGGCTCAGGTCATGATCTCACAGTTGGTGAGATCAAGACCTGCATTGGGCTGCATGCCTCAAGCACAGAGTCTGCTTGGGATTCATTCTCTCCCTCTCTCTCTCTCTCTCTCTCTCTCTCTCCCCCCCCCCTCCTCTGCGTGTGCACTCTCTCACCTTCTCAAAATTAATAAACTTAAAAACAGCACCCCGAAAGAAAGTATATGTCATAGTAACAGCACTCCACGGTTGTGGACTTCCCTTTCTCTACCATGTGTCTGTTTTTCATCCTAGGAGCTGTGCAGAGATTCTGACCAAACCCCTTTCCAATGAGAAAGTTGTCCGACCAGCTCTCATCTACAGTCTCTTTCCCAATGTGCCCCCTACCATCTATTTTGGCACCCGGGATGAGAGAGGTAAACCTGGCCAAGTGGCTAAGTCCATAAGTACCCCCAGGAGAAGGATGCTAGCAAAGTTAGGAGGAGGTGGCAATAAGGTAGCAAGGGTTTTCCAGAGTGGCTTTTTTTGGTGCTCGGTACCTCACCTGGTTCACCAGTCTGAAATGGGGAACTTTTCCTTGTCTGTCCTGAGCTGACCCTTGTCAGCCCCATAATCTCATGCCTCATTCTTGCCCTCTAGCCTTGTTTCTTCTCCCTTGCAACCTCCCTCCTTTCTGTGTTCCTCAACCCTGTGCAGCCCCCCTTACTCTACAAAGGACTTCTCCTTTGAAACTTTGGCCTGGAACAATACTTAGTGGCTTGTCTCCCTAGGTGAAGTTGAGCAACAGTGCCACCTTTTTCCTCTTCTCATCCTGACTCGTGCTCTTCTTCACCCCCATCCCTTTTCCCCAGTGGAGAAACTTCCCTGGGAGCAGAGGAAGCTGCTCCGGTGGAAGATGAGCACCGTGACCCCCAACATTGTCAAGCAGACCATTGGACGGTCCCACTTCAAAATCAGCAAAAGTGAGTCACCTGCCTTAATGCAAGCCTGTTCTTTGCCCCAACAGATGGTCTTAGGTAGGAGGAGAGCCCTAGTTACCTCCTGATATGTGGGGACCCTGTCCTGAAGTTTCCAACCTCAGAGGAAGACCTAGCTCTGAACTCCTTCTGGGCTGGAGCCTGTTCCTCAAAATTAGAAGACAAGGAGCCGTTGTTCTATTCCTGACCCCAGAGCCTCGTGTAGGACAGCTCCATGGCGACTCTCAGAAAACTGGGTCTGGGAGCTGTGCCCAGGCCCAGTGGTATTTCTGGGGCCTCTGAGCCTCTCCATCCCAAGGACTGAGCTGCTAACAGAACTGACTCCCTGATGTGCCCTCTGTAGGAAACGATGACTGGCTGGGCTGCTGGGGTCATCACATGAAGTCTCCTAGTTTCCGATCCATTCGGGAGCATCAGAAGGTAGGGGTCCTTTCTGGGGAGCAGGCGGGAGGAGGTCAGTGTTGGGAACAAGGAAAGAGGGGGGTGGCCGTGGAGAAGCCAGGAAGGTGTCTAGAGGAGCAGAGGCAGTGCTGGAGGAGGGTGCGGTGGGACCCTCGCAGACCGCGCACCTCTAGCGGTGCAGGGGCGGTGTTCCGGGCAGTTGCAGACTGCCCGAGACACTTTTCCCTCTAATGTGTCTGGAGGTGCAGCACCTGTTTCCATTGATCATGTTTCTCCTGTAACTGCTGCGCGTCACCTCCACTCCCCCAAGCTGAATATGCATAAAGAGGGTGCTGGTCTAATGTTGAAACAAAGGAGTCCCTTGCCCCCAGACTTAATGAAGGCCATGTGCTTTCCTGTCTTTGTCCTACAGGCTGTCATGGCAAAAGACTTAAAACACCTTTTTCTTTGCACTTATCTGACTTAATCACTATTGTACGGCTGTTCGTGAACTATCAACTCCTTGAGAGCACTACATTTTGGTGTGTTTTGTGTGTGCTTTCGTCATCTTTTGGTACTTATGTAACTGAGTACTTACCATTAGATGGTGATGGTAAGATGGATCAAGGGCTCATGCTGTCATTTAAGGAAATTGGAACGGTACCATGAGTCTTGCTCTCTTCCTCGTGGCCTCACCAGGGCCATCCCCCTGCTCTCACCCTTTGTCCCTTCTGTAGCTAAACCACTTCCCAGGTTCATTCCAGATTGGGCGAAAGGACCGACTGTGGCGGAACCTGTCTCGCATGCAGAGCCGCTTTGGCAAGAAGGAGTTCAGCTTCTTCCCCCAGTCCTTCATCCTGCCTCAGGATGCCAAGCTCCTGCGCAAAGCTTGGGAGAGCAGCAGCCGCCAAAAGTGGATTGTTAAGCCGGTGAGTGGATCACAGTGGGTGGTAGGAAAAAATGGGGAACAGTGGTGTATTGGGCCGGGAGCACATCTCGTCTCCTTTCCACTTGATTTCTAGCCAGCGTCAGCTCGAGGCATCGGCATCCAGGTCATTCACAAGTGGAGTCAGCTCCCCAAGCGAAGGCCTCTCCTGGTACAGAGGTGAGCCTGTCTCTAGCTCACATCTGGCTCCCCATTCTCCCATCTCCTCAACCTGGAGATTCACTGTTTATAGTGTTCTTCTGTCCTGTGTCCTCCCAGCCAAAGACCTCCTTCGCCAAATGTTTTAAGGTCTTTATCCCAGGGACTGCTCGCTGCTTTTGCCATTTTGTCCTGAGCCCTGTCTCATTGGTCATGTCCCTGAAGCTGGCCTTTCCTCGTGTAGGTATCTACACAAACCCTACCTCATTAGCGGCAGCAAGTTTGATCTGCGAATCTATGTTTACGTCACCTCCTACGATCCTCTGCGGATTTACCTCTTTTCAGATGGACTCGTCCGCTTCGCCAGTTGCAAGTATGTGGTAGTGGTGAGGCCGCATCCTGACTCCTCTGGGGGGTTTGTTTTCCTGAAAGAGAAGAAAAACTGGAGGATGCTGAGCAGAAAGAACACACTTTGGTAGTTTGGGTTAACAAGAGAGAAGGAGGAGGGTATTTGGAAAACCCAGTCTTCTTTTCCTTCCTTGTGTCTCCTTTTACATGGAACGCTTCGTTTCTTTTTTTTCTTTTTTCTTTTTTTTTTTAATTTTAATGTTTATTTTCAAGAGAGGGAGAGAGAGAGACAGAGCATGAGCAGGGGAGGGGCAGGCAGAGAGAGGGGACACAGAATCTGAAGCAGGCTCCAGGCTCCGAGCGGTCAGCACAGAGCCCAACGTGGGGCTTGAACTCACAAGCTGTGAGATCATGACCTGAGCTGAAGTCAGATGCTTTACCGACGGAGCCACCCAGGCTCCCCATGGAATGCTTCATTTCTGACACTTCTGGTCATGAAATGCATTGAGGCTTTTTCTAAACCGCATGAGGCAGTTCTCTGAGACACTGGCTGGGTACCTGCAATTTAACTCTTGCCACTGTCCAGCCCCCAGAGCATCCAGTCCTCCAGGTTGGGGCTCGTTCTCACAAGGTTGCCTCTTCCTCCCGCTTCAGACGCCAGTCATAAGTCCATGTGCCACCTATGCATCTGACAACCGGTCTGCTATTAGTCAGAGGTTCCTGGGACCCCCTTCTCAGGTTCCATTAATTTACCAGAGAAACTTACCATAAAAGGAGATGGTAAAGTTTGATTATAGATTAATATCCAGACAAAGCAAGGTGTCAGAGGAGACAAGGCACAGAACTTCCCTGCCTCTCTGGATACCAATCTCCCAGCACGCCCCACGTGCTTACCCACCCAGAACCTGAACCCCTTACTTTTAGAATTTTTATGGAGGCTTCATCACATACACATCAGTTCTGTTTTTAGCCTTTCAGATCATCAGTTCTGTTTTTAGCCTTTCTCCCTCTTAAGAGAATGGGGGGCGGGGTCGAAGATTTCAAGCTTTGGTCTGTCTGGTGATCAGACCCTATCCAGGAACCCACCCAAAGTCGCCTCATTAGAACAAAAGACCCTTTTGTCACCTAGGAAATTACAAGGGTTTCAGGAGCTATGTGTCAGGAACTGGGGTCAAAGACCATATGTGAGAACAAAAGATGCTTCTAGTGCTCTTATTACTGAGGAATTCTTACGGGTTTTGGTAGCTCTGTGCCAGGAACCAGGGGCAGGGACACAGAGGTCAGTTTCTTATAAATCGTATTGTCACTTGGGGACTAGGAAATGAGAAAGTTCTCTACCTCATTGAATGTGGGTTGGGTCTTTCTGCAGGACCAAGGTGGGGATGAAGGAGAGGAGTCCCACATCCCTTGCCCTATACTTCTCTTCCACTTGGCTGTTCATCTGTATCCCTTGTCATCTTCTTTTATAAGAAACTAGTCAACATAAGTAAAAGTTTTCCTGAGTTTTGTGAGCTGCTCATGATAAAAGAGCTGTGGTATTTTAGAAACCTTACTGGCAGATATACTTCTCAGACTCTTGTGCATCTGAAAAGATCTGTCCACTTGTCCTTTACCTCCTCAGGATTTGGGAAATGTTTGGACCCTTGTCCGCCTGCCATCTCTCTATCTTACCTCTGCCTTTTTCCTCACTCCCAGGTATTCCCCTTCCATGAAGAGCCTTGGCAACAAGTTCATGCACCTGACCAACTACAGCGTCAATAAGAAGAATGCCGAGTACCAGGCCAATGCAGATGAAACGGCCTGCCAGGGCCACAAATGGTACCCAGGCTGGGCCCCCATGAAGTGGAGGCCTAGAGGGGCACAAGGTTCTAGCCTTTGGGGAGGTTCAAGGGGATGGTGAGCGGAGTATTGATGTAAAGCCCAAAGGTTATTTAAACACTGGGCACTTCAGAATTGGTCTGTTTGCATCTACGCTCCTTTCTTTCTTAATTGAAAACCTCAAAAGAAGAGATGTGGAGAAAACACCTTTGGACCTCTTACTCCTTTTTCTTTCTCTTTCCTTGATCACGCATTCATCGAATATAACCCCAAATACTACCCCCGTCCCACCCTTGCAGGGCACTAAAGGCCTTATGGAACTACCTGAGCCAGAAGGGAATCAATAGCGATGCCATCTGGGAGAAGATAAAGGATGTTGTTGTCAAAACCATCATCTCGTGAGTCACACTGCCACCCTGGGTGCAAGGCCTGCCACTGGATCCCCTTTTCTTATGGGCCTCCACGCTGCTGTGTCCTAGACATTAACCACGCTGTGTGTCAGTTTCTGAGGACGGGCAGTAGGAGGGAGTGGATAGAGTTCTGCTCTTCTACTGAACTTCCTCTCCAGAAGCTGGTTCTGGATCAGAGGCGTCTCTTGGGAGCTGCTTTTCCTGGGTTACTTCTGTTCTCCCATCTCTGGGCAACTCCCTGGCAGGGCGGCCTGTGTAGGGCCCTCTGGGAAGAGTTGGGCTGAATACTTGGTCTTCCCTGTGACCAGGTCAGAACCCTATGTGACCAGCCTGCTGAAGATGTACGTGCGGCGGCCCTATAGCTGCCACGAGCTCTTTGGTTTTGACATCATGCTGGATGAGAACCTCAAGCCCTGGGTCCTAGAGGTCAACATTTCCCCAAGGTAAGTGGGATTCTCAGGGCCCTGAGTAGAACTCTTCCTGTAGCTCCGTGATCCTCTACCCCTTTGCCCCCCATGCCTTGCTGACTTTGGGAAGACCTCTCCTTCACTAGAATTTGTGTTTTCCCTTCATGGTCTGTTTTTCTCATTCACTCATTCTTTGCCATTATCTCAAGAGTCTTTGAGGATGGAGAGAGATTGTTAAAAGTTACTGTTTTCAACTTGATCCCTACTGCATGCTTTTGCCCTAGCGGATGAAGGTCATGGCCAGGAACCCCCCCTGAGTGAGGTTATTCACTATCTGTGGGGCAAGAAGTCCCCCATGATGATGCACATGAGTTGGGGAGGCAGTGAGTAAATGGGGCTAGCCCTAACTTGGGTGCATAACCAGAAACAGTTTTACTGCTCTTTGTACCCTTTCCCAAAGCCTCCACTCCAACTCTCCATTGGACATCAGCATCAAAGGCCAGATGATCCGTGACCTTCTGAACCTGGCAGGCTTTGTTCTGCCCAACACAGAGGATATGGTTTCCAGCTCCAGCAGCTCTAGCAGCTCCAGCACCAGGTCAGCCTCCCTGCTTGGCTGTGGCTTGCCTGGCAGCATGAACAGCCCCATGGTGACTGTGGGAAGGGATGATGTCTGGGCGCCCCCTCCTGATGGTCTCCTTTGCGACTCAGTCTGTCCCCACAGTCTATCCACACACCTTTCCCACGTCAGTGCCCCTCAAAAGCATGTCTGGTTATCTTGTTCCCAGCTCAGGAATCTCCAGCAGGGTGTGGGGAATCAGCTTTGAACTCCTCACAGGCACATTGGAGGCCACAGCCTCCTTTTCCCAGGTGCCCCTCCCTCTACTCCTCCCCCTGGCTCCTGTGCTCTGACAAATCAGTCACTCATAGGACCTCAAAGTTGGAAGGATCCTTAAGGATCAGTGAATTGAGTCTCCCCCCTGCAATGTATATGGCTTCTCGCTGTCCTCCTGTAGTATCCCCTCCTCCGCTCATTGGGATTCTTCCTCCTGAAGTTCCCCTCAGTCAGACCTCCCTGTTGTGACCTCACCCATCCATGAGAGCCTAGCTGAAGACAGAATCTTCATGAAGCCAGCCCTACATGGGTTTTCTCCACCATAGCCCCACACCACTTGGAACCACTCTTGAGGAAAGGGAGCTAGTATTTAGTTGGTACCTGCTGTGTGTAAGGAGAATCCTGTAACTTATCTCCACAGCAACCCCATGAGGTTGGTATTAAGTATCCTCAGTTTACAGATGAGGAAACTGAAAATCACTGGGGTTAAGTAGCCCACCCATGGTTATTCAGCTACAAAGTGGTAGAGCTGGGATTCCAATCCTGATTTGCTAGGAACAAAACTTGCTTTCCCCACCATGCCTTGCAGACTCCTGTTTGGCTCTGTGCTGTGGTTGTCATTTGACACCTGCCGTCTTGTGAGTATTTTGGAGGCTATCTTTGTGTCTCTCAGCAGTAATCATAGTAATGTGGATGAGGAAACTGTGGTTCAGGGAGGTCATGTGATTTGCCCAGGATAACACAGCCAGTAGGGCTGAGCTGGGTACTTAGGAAGTGTCCACCAAATGAAACTGAAGTATCCAACAATTATTTGGGGGGGGGGTCCTCTTTTTTTTTTTTTTTTAACTACTGAAATGCAACCTAATGAGGTACCTTATACTCTTTCAGTTTTCCATGGTAATTGATCTTTGGACGCCCAGACAGGGCATTGTGGTGTGATCTATTCAAGTAACAAATATTCCTCTAAACTTCTTTGTCTTCTCTTGAGAAGGGTGTGACTCCATCCAACAAACCACTTAACCTTGGTGCCCTAGTGAGTCCCCTGACCCTGACCAAGAGTATCTTCCTTCTCCAGTTAAGCTAAGGGTCCTGGGATGGACCCTCTCTCCTCATGTCTTCAGGATGTGAAGCTGCTGACCTTACCGTTTGCTTCTTTTCCATCCATTGCCTTAGCCTGCCCAGCTCCCCCAGGGACAAATGTCGAATGACCCCAGAACATTTCACTGCACAGAAGATGAAGAAAGCCTATTATCTGACCCAGAAAATTCCTGATCAGGTAGGAGATCACACACACACACACACACACCGAGTGCCAACAGAAAGTTTCCTCAGTCAAATATTTGGGACCCTAAGGCGACCGGTTTTCCCTTTCCCTAGGACAGGGTTTCCTAACCCTGGTCCATGATCCTTTGGTGTGCAGAGATCTGCTGGCGTATGTGTCGTTCCAGGAGAGAGTTGATGGCCTCTATCGCATGGTCAGGAACCACTGCTCTTAGCAAAATGCTATACTAGCCATCCCTTGTTGTCAGAGCCATAGATCCTTTGGGTTTCTTTCCTTGAGGTGCGTTGAGCCCCTAGGAGGGTTGACATCTTCTCAGAGCAGATGAGGGAGCCAAATATGACAGTAGCAGACAAAAGGCTGCTACCAAATCAGAGTTGTTGGATTCTGCTCCTGACTCCAGCCAGCAAACCTCTTAAAATCTCTGTGTCCCAGAGGCTCCCCTACCTGGACCAATGGCGTCTTCCCCAGACAGCAAAGCTCAGTAGGCTTGGGAATAGACGAGTTCCAGAGATGACCCACTAGTCGGCCTTGGTGCTGCCTTGGGAGTCCTGGAGCCTAGGACCTCAGAACTGTGCTCACTGTCCCCAGCTTCTGGATTCTCTGCCTCCAGCTCACACTCTCTGTCACGCCCTCTTCCTCTCTGTTCTTTGGGCCTTAGGACTTTTATGCGTCTGTGCTGGATGTCCTGACACCAGATGATGTTCGGATTCTGGTTGAGATGGAAGATGAGTTTTCTCGCCGCGGTCAATTTGAACGAATTTTTCCTTCTCGAATCTCCTCTCGCTATCTCCGCTTTTTTGAGCAGCCACGATATTTCAACATTCTCACCACCCAGTGGGAACAGAAGTACCATGGCAACAAGCTCAAAGGTGATGTGTCCTCCCTACCCACAGGAGGCCATGTTTAGTGAGTGATTAAATCTCAGTAGACCAAGAAATGGGCCTCCCTGGCAAGAATTGACCAGTTGATTCCACCCTCTTAAGTCCCACCCCTGCTAATCTTGTCCTAGGAGTAGATCTGCTTCGGAGTTGGTGCTACAAAGGGTTCCACACAGGAGTTGTCTCTGATTCTGCTCCAATGGTGAGTGACACCGTTGCGGGGGAGGGGACAAATTCAGTCAGTCCCTCACTCCACCTGAAGAGTGCAGCGAGAGTTGGATGGAGATCCAGACCTTATCACTTCTCCCCTAGGCCTTGTCTCTGTGTCTCATGACTCTTCCCTTCCAAGGGAGTAATGGCCTCTGGGACTCCCTGGATGCCTTTCTTTCAAGGGCCAAGAGTGCTTTGTAGCGTCAACTTCTTGCCTGAATCTGGAAAGAACAGAGATTTTTGTCCCAGATGGGCCCATGCTTGAAGGGTAGGGAAGAGGAGAGCCCCATGGTCACTCAGTGCTCCATAGAGCTGGGAAAGAGTCCCAAGACCCCAAACACTCCCTCCTGACTTCTGCCTAGCCCTTTTGACCTCACTGCTTCCTTTGCTTTTAGTGGTCTCTCCCAACATCACTTCTGACTGTCCCAAAGGGTGATGTGGCGCTCAGTGCTTTCAACAAATCAGAGACTGGCAAGCTGGGGTGAGTGCTGTCTGAGCAAGGGAATGGTGTTGGATGTGAGTTCAAGGAGTTTTCTTCTTCCTCCCTTCCCAGATTATGAGAAGATCAGCATTCTCCAACTGCGGGTTGGTGGGATATGCAGCCACATATGGGATATGCATATCACAATGGGCAGCCAGTGTCCTCTGCCTGGTGACTCCCCTTCTGCCCAGCAAAGCTGAGCTGGAGCATGGGGTTACCTGCAGACACAGCCCCTCTTAGCCGTGCTCACTAGCTGTGGGCTCCTTGAGCCTTCCTTCTCTCACACATTCGTGTTTGCACCAAGCTCTCTAGCCTTCAGATAAAGAAGGTATATTTTACGGTTATTTATATCTTCATGTAATCATGGTCTGTAGCGCCATAGTGTTGTGAATGTCTGGTCCAGACTCTAAAGACAAATCGTAGGCTGAAGTCTCAGCCACATAGCCATCTCTTTCTTTTCCCACCCGCTTCTTCAGAAAACACAGCTTCTCTGAGGGAAGCATACCACTCTCTGAAGATGGGACCATGCCCAAGCCCAAGAAGACCCAAGCTGGCCATTCTTCTCTTCCCAGAAAACCCAGTTCTTCCAGGGACAGTGAGGATACCAGCAAAGAGCCCAGCCTCTCCACCCAGATGTTGCCTCTGATCAAGTACTCTGGGCAGACTTTGAGACTCTCTGCTTCCCCCACCTCCCAGTCAACCGGTGACTCACTCCTGGCTGCTGTGAGCCCATGACTGGCCTCTCTCCATTAGCCCCTGCCTAGGAGCACCGGTGTTAGCTACCTCATGGGAATTGGCTGGCTGGCCAGCCAGCCTGAGCCCCGGCCCCTTCCTCAATGTATTTTTTTGAAGTGGTTGAATTGCAGAGATGGGTATCTGAAGGGCTGGAGGGGTGGTGGGAATGGGGAGAAGGTGAGGAAGGTTCACTGGCTGGTACCTCATATCCCAGCAGAGAAGCCACTGATGGCCACTCAGCCTTATAAAGCAGGGTTTGGTTTCTAACTTCAGAGAGCCACGTGTGGTTTGTGTGAGGCCTTGGTGCTGTGAATGAGTTACAGCTCTGGAGGAAAAAACATCGAACATATTTGGGCCTGAAGTCCTTTGCCTGTAATTGAGGAGGTCCCTCCGAAGGTCCTTATCTCCTCAGGTCTCCCCACCACCCTCTTCCCCACACTGTGCCCCGAGGAGCCACTTTGAGAAACCTTCTGACCTCCTCAGTAGACAGGCAGGGAGAGGCCATATGTGATGAACCCATTTCCTGTCATCCTAGTCTTTAGGGGCTTCATATTTCCTTTCATATACCCACCAGCCAATAGCCCTGAGTCTGTTCTGACCTCACGTCACTACCTGTTCAACCTTCTAGACTTCTTTCTCATGAATGTTAGCTCTTCGCTATCTGTGAGGTGAGAGGTCTTGAGCTTTGTGAATTTCCTGTGGCCCCAGTGAAGGAGCCCAGGTGATCCCAGTTGCTGTTGTCTGTGTCTACACATCAAAAGACACAACCCAGGGGCAGGGTGGAAGGAGCTGCGATTTCCCCACAACACACAGGAAGTTGTGGGTTCTTACCTCCTTCACTGATTAGCGGGGTCTAGCTCACAGGCCACCAGGCGAGCAGAGTCTGGGGGCATGGCCGGTGGGTTGCAGGAGCAGTCACCATTGTAGAATGGCCTTCTAGTCAGACCGCTGATGAAACTCTTGTACTCTTCACTGAATCTACCTCCCTCCCCAAGACTCCGTAAACAGCGAGTGTTCAATAAACATTGACTGAGCGAACTGTGAGTACAAAGAACACGAACACCTGAACCAGAAGTTCTCCTCTCTGTGCTGGGGCCCAGTGATGCCCAGGGGAAGCACGCGGTGGGATAGTGGATCAGAAAGGTGGTTTTCACTTGAACTATGGTTTCTCCTCAACTCAACCCAGCACTTGCTGGTAGCTGCTCACTCCTTCCTGGGCCCTGTGGTCTCTTCACTTCAGTTGTCTAGCAGCTGTGCCCAACATGAATCCACCTGGCCCCAGGCTCTTTGCCTTTATTCTCTCTGAATTTCATAAAGATGATTACCCTGCTTCGTGGCTTCTGGAGTTCTAAATGGTGAGTTGGGATGGAGCCATGGAAAAGTCACTGAGAGGCCTGACTGGGTTCAAGGCCATGCAATAGATGGCTGCGCTGGTCAGTCTGAAGGCCATGTTGACAATTGTGAAGAAAGCTTTGTGACAAAGTCCTGAGATATTACCTGCTGCTCAGTAGCAAGGACTTCAAAGTCAGGCCCAGCAGGAGAGGCCCTGGCGGTCCTTAAATCTGTTCTGATAGAATTGAAGCCAGCTCTGTCCTGT
This sequence comes from Felis catus, assembly GCF_018350175.1. Lineage (NCBI taxonomy): Eukaryota > Metazoa > Chordata > Mammalia > Carnivora > Felidae > Felis > Felis catus. The sequence continues at coordinate 202,651,482 of NC_058375.1, forward strand.
GCCACGTTAGTGTGGTACTCCACTGCATTGTCAAAACCTTGTGATGAGGGCAGTTAGCAGCCTTTCTAAGAAAACTGGCCACCTGCGTAAGTACTTTTGTGGTGGCTGGTCTGGTGCAAGGGCTTGGCTGTGGAGGCCTGGCTGAGCTGGTTTATTCTTTGGAAACTAGCTTCAGTTCTGTGGCCTGCCAGCTGAGAATCCCCAGAAGGCATAACCAGTGCACTGACATCCCTGTAACTGGAGAGGGGACCAGCATTGCAGCATCATGGGATAAGGAGTGGGAGGGGAGCTTACTAAGTTAAATAGGTAATGAAAATAAGTGTCCGTAATAGTTTAAAATGTGTTTATGCATACATTATTTTTTTTTAATGTTTTTACTTTTGAGGGAGAGAGAGGAAGCATGAGTGGGGGAGAGGCCGAGAGAGAGAGACACAGAATCTGAAGCCGGTTCCCGGCTCTGAGCTGTCAGCACGGAGCCCAATGCAGAGCTCCAACTCATGAACAGTAAGATCATGACCGAACCAAAGTCGGATGCTTAACCGACTGAGCCACACAGGCACCCTTATACATACATTATTTTTAGTTTCCATCCTATTACAATCTCTGAAGGTGTGGTGTTTTGCCACATGGGACAAAGGAATGGGGATTATAATCCCCCTTCACCCTTGAGAGAAAAAAATCTTGCTTAAGCATTCAGCATACATGTTTAGCAATGAACACCTGTGTTAAGGCATTCAGCTCAATAAGGACTTTGGGAGAAGTAAGATTTGTTGAAAGCTTAAATCTGGAGGTGTAGGATAAATGTCAGAACGTGTCCGCTGTTTTTTTTAAATTGATAACAGTCCCTGTTTGGAGACGGAATGGAATGTTCCGGAGTCAAGAAATGAAGTACAAGATATTTCTGGATCAGTGGAGTAGGGATTTGGGGTGGGGGCATAGAAGGTAGTCACTATTCCTGTTTACTTCACATTCACTCAGGATTGATCAGAAACTGATTTAGAATGAATACCAATGAAGAATAGTGGTGTTGTGATAGGAAGAGAGCATGCACCTTGTAATCTGACCTTGGGTTCTTTTTTTTTTTTTTTTCTTAAGTTTATTTTTGGGAGGGAGCACGATCAGGGGAGGGGCAGAGAGAGAATACCAAGCAGGCTATGCACTGTCAGCACGGAGCCCATTGCAGGGCTCAAACTCATGAACTGTGAGATCATGACCTGAGCTGAAATTGAGTTGGACACTTAACTGACTGAGCTATCCAGGCACCCCTGACGTTGGGTTCTAATTTCAGTTCTGCTGTGTGACCTTGGGCATGTCATCTAACTTTTTAAAGTCAGGGTTTTTTAAATAATTTTTTTAATGTTTATTTTTTTTACATTTATTTTGGAGAGAGGGAGCACAAGTGGGGGAGGGGCAGAGAGGGAGACAGAATCCTAAGCAGGCTCCAGGCTCTGATCTGTCAGCACAGAGCCCAATGCGGGGCTCGAACCCACAAACCGTGAGATCATGACCTGAGCCGAAGCCAGATGCTTCACTTCAGCCCACTTCAGATTCTGTGTCTCCCTCTCTCTGCCCCTCCCCACTCACGTACTGTCTCTCAAAAATAAACATTAGAAAATAAATAATATGAAAATAATACCTACATTAAGCATTACAAATATGTGAAGTATTCAGTCCTATCCCAAGAGAAACTAATTAAAAAGGGACAGCAAAGGGTGCCTGGGTGGCTCAGTTGGTTAAGCGTCCATCTCTTGATCTCAGCTCAGGTCTTGATCTCAGCATCATGAGTTCAAAGCCCCATGTTGGGCTTTGCCCTGGGCATGAAGCCTATTTTTAGAAAGAGCAAGGGAGCAGTGGGGACCTGGTGGGTGGAAAGGGGGAGGAGCAGGGTACAGAGAGTAGGAGACCTTGAACTGGAGCCAAAGAGCAGGTGCACCAACCCAACAGCTGTGCCAAGAGACTGTTGTTACAGGTGCATTCTTCTGCTTTTATGCTATTTACTTGTTGATGGTGATTGTCCCTGGCATGATAGCCTAACAACACACTCAGTTGCCCTCTGGGGCCATCCAGCACTGGGCCAGTGGAGGCAGGGGTATTGCCATGCCCCTCTCAGCTGAATTAGTTGTACAACGAAGGTGGTCACCACAGACAACTGGGGGACCTCCCCTCCTTGTTTCCTTTAGAATTGTCCTTTAAGAGTTTTAAGATTTAGCTGTGTACTTACTGGGTGAATCCCCCAACTGCTTTGAGACTTAGAAACATTGGCAGTTTCAGAGATGTATAGCTGAGGGACCTCCATTTCATGCCACTTGTGATTCTGATCCAGCCTCTCAAGCCTTGGCCTTTTAGACAACTCTCTCCACCACAGAGTTTGCACCTTCATTAATGTCCAGGGATCAACAGATGCTCTTTTGAAAAATTTTTTTTAATGTTCTTATTTACTTTTGAAGGAGAGAGAGAGAGAGCATGAGTGGGGGAGGAGCAGAGAGAGGGGGAGACACAGAATTCAGAGCAGGCTCCAGGCTCTAAGCTGTCAGCACAGAGTCCGATGGGGGGCTTGAACCCACAAACTGTGAGATCATGACCTGAACCGAAGCCAGACGCTCAACCGTCTGAGCCACCCAAGCACCCCGATAGATGCTCTTTTGACATGACCTTTCATCAGTTTTGGAGCAATGAAAGCTGCAAGCGATCTTACATTGCTCTTGACAGATTTCTCACGTAAATGAAAGAATACAAGAAGGATCAATAGTTATTTTCTAAACCCATTTGTGCCTTTATTATAATGGACTAGGACACAATGCTAGGGACTAATTTTGAAAAGATACAAGTTTCAATCAGTGAAGTGAGACCAAAGCATACCTCATATAGTAGTTACGAGGTTTAAATGAGGGGAAAGTGTATGTAAAACACTTGACAAAGTGATAACATATATAGTGCAGATTTCAAATGGATTCTAGGGGCACCTGGGTAGCTCAGTTGAGTGTCTGACTTTGGCTCAGGTCATGATCTCGCTATTCATGAGTTCGGGCCCCACATCAGGCTTGCTGCTCTCAGTGGAGAGCCTGGATCTCTGTCCCTTTCCTGCTTGCACTCTCTCTCAAATATAAACATTAAAAAATAATAAAATGGATTCTAAAATAACACCACCAAAAAAATTCCTTCCATAAAGTAATAGTAATCTAGCATGTTACTATTTCAATATTTTACAATACTATTACAATAGTGTGTGTCTATTACAAAACTGATTAAAATATACTTTGATTCTATCCGTGGGATACCAAACCTGATTATTTAATCAAGATAATTAGCTTGGAAAGATTGGACCCCCTAACATTAGTTGTCAGGGAAGTACATTTAAAACTAGAATGATGCAGATTCAGGTTTGTGTATATGCTTGAATGAGGGCGAAGCTACCATATGTAGATTATGACTGAATCTCTAAGTCAGAATTTTGTCAAGGCCAAATGATAGGGCAGTGTGTGGCTGGGCCTCCATTCACCCATTCTCCCAGGTGCCCGCTACAGGGGCACACTGGGCGGCATCCTGAGTGAGAGCCGCTCCTCCTGAGACACGGATGCGTCTGGAAAGGGAGCCGAGTCCTAGCACGCGAGACACATTTGTGGAGAACCTGGTGTTAAGCTGTTTGTAGAGAGCACTTGCTTCTGGGTCTGGGTTGCTACGTAGCAGAGCAGTTCCCTCACTGGGGTCTAAGGGGTTGGGGCGGGGGGGGGGGGAGGGGGCAAAACAAAAGAAAACCAAAAGAAGAGACAAACTATAAGGATGCCCACTTTCAAAGCAGGATGGCTCAAAGGAAAAAGCTTGCAAATCCCACGTGTCAGTGAGGATGTGCAGCAAGTGGAACATGCATTGCTGGTGGGAGTGCAGAATGGTCCATTGGAAACCAGCTTGGTAGTTTCTTGTAAAATGAAATGTACCCCTAACATATCACCCAGCAATTCACTCCTGCATGCAAATGTTCATAGCAGCTTTATTCATAATAGCAAACACTTGGAAACAACCCAAATATCCAACAACTACTGAAAGAACAAACTGTGACGTATCTACTCAATACGACTTAGGGATAAACTGATACATGCACCAATGTGGATGAATCACGAGAGCCTTGTACTCAAGCCAAAAACAAAGGACTACGTACTTTGTGATTCCACTTACATAACATTCTAGAAAACATTCTAGAAAAGGCAAATTGCAGTAACAACATATCAGTGGTTGCCAGAGGCTGTAGATGAGGGAGGGGATTGACTGTTCAGGGGCACGTTGGAAATATTCTGTATCTTGATTGTGGTAGTGGTTACATGACTGTACATTTGTTGAAAGTAGTCAAATTCTACACTTCAGATGGGTGAGCTGTGTAGTATGTAAGTAAATAAAGCTAACTTTTTAAAAAGAACAAGGCAAAGATACCATTTCCTGATGCATATGCAAATTAAAGGGACAATGAGATAAAACTAGAATAATTAAAATTTAAAAGGCAATCAAGGGGCACCTGGGTGGCTTAGTCAGTTAAGGGTTAGGGTTAGGGACTTTGGCTTAGGTCATGATCTCATGGTTCATGGGTTCAAGCCCCGCCTCAGGCTCTGTGCTGACAACTCAGAGTCTGGAGCCTGCTTCCTGTTCTGTGTCTCCCTCTCTCTGCCCCTCCTCCACTAGTGTTCTCTCTCTGTCTTTCAAAAATGTTAAAAAAATTAAAAGGCAATCAAGAACAAATGTTGGAGAGGTGCTACAACTGGGGCTTTCACATACGGAGTGTAAAATGGTGCGACCATGTTGGAGCACCAGGAGTTACTTGTGACTTAACATTTATCTATTTATGAGTCCGCAATCCCACCCCTAGATAGTCCTCCTCCCAATAAAATAAGATGCCCAACAAAAGTGGTTTTTGTTTTTAACTTTTTAAAATATTTATTTTTGAGAGAGAGACAGAGCATGAGCAGGGGAGAGGCAGAGAGGGAGACACAGAATCTGAAGTAGTCTCCAGGCTCAGAGCTGCCAGAGCCTGACGTGGGACTGGAACTCATGAACCGTGAGCTCAAGACCTGAGCCAAAGTCGGATGCTTAACTGACTGAGCCACCCAGGCACCCTGCCCACCAAAAATGTTTATTGCAGCCTCATTCATAATTACAGAGTTGGAAACAACCCAACTCAATAGAAGATCAGATAAAATGGTCTGAAATACTACTACTCAGCAATAAAAAGAAACAAAACTAATCTATTCAACAACATGGATGAATCTCAAAAAAATTATGTTGAGTAAAAGAAGGCGATGCAAAAGAGTACATGATGTATAACTCTGGTGGAGTTCAACAACAGAGGAAAATAACCTCTGGGGATTAAAATCTGAACAATGTTGGGTTGCCTGGGTGGCTCAGTCAGTTAAGCATCTGACTTCTGATCTCAGCTCAAGTCTTGATCTCAGGATTGTGAGTTTGACCCCCACATTGGGCTTCATGCCCAGCATGGAGCCTACTTAAAAAAAAATTTTTTTTGGAAAAAAAAATCTGAACAACGTTTCCTTCTGGGAGTCAATAGTGTACTAAGGGGCACTAGGGAACTTTCTGGAGTGATAGTAATGCTCTATTCTTGAGGGGGGTGTTGTTTACATAGGTAATGTCAAGTTGTGCATTTAAGACCTGTGCGTTAATTTTTTTTAGTTTACTTATTTTCAGAGAAAGAGAAAGCACGAGTCTGGGAGCAGCAGAGAGAGAGAGAGAGAAAATCCCAAGCAGGCGCCACACTGTCAGTGCAGAGCCTGATGTAGGGGCTCGAACCCACAAACCGCGAGATCACGACCTGAGCCCAAGTCAGTTGCTTAACTGACTGAGCCACCCAGGTGCCCCTACCCTGTGCGTTAATTTTAAGATAGCACTTTTAAGAAATTGAGGTGACACTGAAATAACATAAAATTAAGCATTTTAAAATGAACAATTCAGTAGCATTTAATATATTCACAATGTTGTGTAACGACCACCACTATCTAGTTCCAAAACATTTTCCTCAAACTAAGAGGAAACCCCAGCACCCCTACCTCCAACCCCCACTTTCTGCTTGCTAGTTCTATAGTTTATCTATTGTGGACATTTAGTATAAATGGAATCATACAATTTGTGACCTTTTGTGTCTGTCTTCTTTCACTTTGTATATATTCAAGGTTCATCCACTTTGTAGCATGTATCAGTACGTCATTCCTTTTTATGGCTTAATAATATTCCAGTGCATGTATATGTAGGGTCACAACCCTCTCGGGAGTTCCTGGTGTGGTCTGAAACCACTCCCCATAGGCAGTGGGCAGGGACAGACTGAGGAAAGAGGCAGGCCACTCTGTGTTGGTAGGTGGCAATTTTAATAATAGCAAAGGGAACTTAAATACAAGGCTTATCTTGGTTGGCTGCAAGATGAATGGATCCCCACACCTGCCCCGCCAAATCTTAAAAGCTTATAAAGAGGCCCTAACTGGGCTCAGCCACATAGACCAGGCAGGTGTTTTCAGCATCACATCACCATCTCAAGGTTCTGTCCTTGGAGCAGTCTCTGGGAGCAGAAAGGCAAGGGACTGGGGAGGGAGGGAAGAGCTTCCAAGGGCCTGGGTCCAGCTCACAGGTCAGTGAGTGGTCCTGTCTTTTTAATCAGTCCTCCAGCAATATATACCACAATTTATTTATCCATTCATCCGTTGATGGGCATTGGATGGTTTCTATTTCTGGGCTATTGTGAATAGTGCGATTGTGAACATGTGTGTATATGTATTTGTTTGCCTGTTTTCAATTCTTTTGGATGTCGTATTAGTTTGCTAGGGCTGCTGTGACAAAGCACCACAACTTGGGTGGCTACAACAATAGAAATACATTGTCTCATGGTTCTGGAGGCTTGAAGCCTGAGATCAAGCTGTCTGTAGAGTTTGTTCTTTCTGAGGATGAGGGAAAATGTGTTCCATGCCTCTCTCCTAGCTTCTGGTGGTTTGCTGACAATCTTTGGCATTCCTTGTCTTGTAGACATATAACCCCAATCTCTGCCCTCATGTCCACATGGCATTATCCCTGTGTGCATATCTGTGTCTAAATTTCTCCTTTCCATAAGGACACCAGATTGAAATAGGGGCTCACCCTATTCTAGTATAACCTCAACGAGTTACATCCTTCAATGACCCTATCCCCAAATAAGATCACAGTATGAGGCACTGAGGGTCAGGACTTCAATATGTTAATCTGGAGGCACACAATTCAATGCATCAGAAGTATATACCTGGGAGTGGAGTTCCTGGCTCGGATCAGCTACTGATAATGCTGTGACAATGACAGGATCAGTCTCGGTATGCAGCTCTCTAGAATAATTATGATAGTCCTTGAGTGCATGATATATTTAAAATTTGAAAGATAGTCCAGTTGAAACCAGACATCCCAAATCTGAATGTTCTTTGGCAGAGGAATACAAATTTTAGACATCTCTCTTGTTGGGAAACTAATTCAGAACCAGGATCCATGGGCTTGGTAAGTACAGCCATCTCAGCAATCATATCTGAGACTATAGCTGATACAAATATCACTGATTCTGTTGCCTCTGTCAGACAGGAAAAGTCTCAAATCCCTAGAGATGAAAGAATTTTTTTCTGCATTCCCTCTCTAGCCTAGACAAATCGCCCTTCTTATGGGTTGTGATATTAAAAGATGAAGTCTTTGACATTGAAAATCTCATCATGTATTTCAGAAGGGAAATAAATCATAGTTCCTGGAGGAGGTATTCTAGACATTTTGTTAATTTGTGTACTTCTCTCCTTATAATGGATGCTTAAGCCAAACAAATTAGTGAGTGTCCCTTATGATTCAGGCATTGTTCTTGGTGTAAACACACGTGTGCACACACACACACACACACACACACACACACACACACTAAAAACTTCTTTCAATATTGATTTTTTTTTTTTTTTTTAATTTTTGGGACAGAGAGAGACAGAGCATGAACGGGGGAGGGGCAGAGAGAGAGGGAGACACAGAATCGGAAACAGGCTCCAGGCTCTGAGCCATCAGCCCAGAGCCGGATGCGGGGCTCGAACTCACGGACCGCGAGATCGTGACCTGGCTGAAGTCGGACGCTTAACCGACTGCGCCACCCAGGCGCCCCTCAATATTGATATTATTATCTCTTTTTTAGATAAGAAGAATGAGGTTCAAAGAGTTTAGATGACTTGGCCAAGGTTGTTGAATGAATTAATGAATGCATGTACCACCCAGTTTCCTAGTACTTTGTAGCAGTTACCAACCTCAGAAATCAATGGGAAGATCTAGGCTGAAGGAAGGATGGCCTGTGAAGCCAAAAAAGAGTCAAAAAATGTTAGAAGATTGACAAATGTGACAGTGAATTAATCATACGATCAAAGGTGCCCTAACTGTTCAAAAAGTAATAATTAAATGATTTATAAATGATGTTTAGTGTGTTTTTGCCCCATATAGTGTTTCTTATACATTTTCATCTACTGAAAATGATGAAATAGACAGTATATGGCCATATAAAAACTTCTGCCAGTTGTCAAAAGGAGTTTCCAGCACCATTATTCTAATATCTATGGCACATTCCCAAACTGTGGGTTTGGAAATGGAGGTTTGGTTTTCTTCTTTACCTTTCCTTTCCTTTTCTTTTGTCTCAAGATTTACTTTACTCATACTACTCTAAATTAAGTGGTCTGTGTTTAGAATAAAATGACCTGCATTTACACTAAGGGATCTCCTAGTGATTACATACCCTAAACGTTACCTCACTGTATACCTCAGAGATGCAGCTGTAAAAAAAAAAAAAAAAAAAAAAAAAAGAGAGACCTCATAAAATGGAATCGAGAAGTTCAAACTGCAAATTACATTGTATTTTATTTCTATGAGAAGTCAAATTCAAGACCAGTGCTATATCCATCATAGCGAACAACCAGTAGCTAATTAATTCTACAGAGACACTTGTAGTGTCATTAAAGAGTTTTGCCAACTATCACCTGTCACCTATCTTTTTTTTTTAAGTTTATTTAATCTGAGAGAGAGCATGAACAGAGGAGGGGCAGAGAGAATCCCAACCAGGCTCTGTGCCATCAGCACAGAGCCCGATGTGGGACTTGAACTCCTGAACCATGAGATCATGACCTGAGCTGAAACCAAGAGTCAGACACTTAACTGACTGAGCCACCCAGGCGCCTCCCCCACTGCCATCTGTCACCTTTCTTGACAAAAAACCCTCCCCTAATATTGCAGATGGTAAACCAACTCCTCAGTATGAAAGAAAACATATGTTTGGAGTCATGAACAGTTTTTAAGAGAGACAGCAATAACATTTTCTAATTTACAATCTACATGATTGTTTCGAGACAAGATGAAGTAAAAGGGATTGGATTTATACTTCCCCCAGGAAACAACTAAAAAAATTGGACAAAATATGAAACAATGATTTTCGGACCCTGGACAACAGGCAGCATAGGACCTGAGAGATGGGAAACAAAGCATGTGACCTGGTGTTTGCCCCAGCTTACTGCCTGGAGAGAGTTTCTAGGCCAAAACTCAGGGAGTTGGAGGCCAGGGGCAGCTTCTTAGAGCCCCTGAGTTGAAGAAGGGGAACTAGGAGTTGGGGAGACCAGGAATTCATAGGCAGATTCTCAAAGAAGAGAGCTACACCCAGAGAAGGGACAGGGAAAGTGTTCAGGAGATCTACAGAGGAACCTTTTCTGTCTTCAGCTGAATTCTGACCAGCGCATGCTTGAGAAAACACCACCCACACCTGAGGGGAAACCCACCTAAGGGAACAGTCCTCAGAACTCATATAGGGACAGGAATAGATTATGGTCCCCCCAAATAGATTGGGTCCCCCAATAATTCACGGGACATCAGATTGAACATTCAGAGGTATATAGCCTCAATAATGGGGAAAAATTAGTCCTAGACTAAATAAAGTCTGTTCTAATCCCACCTAACAGAATTTAAATCTTTAAAAAATATTTTTTAATGTTTATTTCTTTATTTTGAGAGAGAGACAGAGAGTGTGAGCAGAGGAGGGACAGAGAGAAAAACACAGAATCCTAAACAGGCTCCAGGCCCTGAGCTTTCAGCACAGAGCCTGATGCAGGGCTTGAACCCATAAACCGTGAGATCATGACCTGAGCGAAAGTCGGACGCTTAACTGACTGAGCCACTCAGGCCTAACAGAATTTAAAATCCACATGGTTGAAATTATTTCCCATCTTTGGAGACGGTTGTCTTTCCATCTGGCCCCTCGATACATATTTTGTAAAGTTGAATAGAGATTTTTACTTTGTCCAGATTTCAGCATCCGACTCCCCAGTTAAACAAGTGCAAAGGAAGACATGGGTGAGAACATCACAGAAGTAGAATGAGGTGTATCAATAAATGTATCGAGGGGTCAGAATATCCTGTCCCCTTCAAGGTCCTTCTAGCTGGACTAAGAAAAAATTGAGGAGCGCCGGGGTGGCTCAGTCAGTTAAGCATCCAACTTTGGCTCAGGTCATGATCTCACGGTTCGTGAGTTTACGCCCTGTGTCGGGCTCTGTGCTGACAGCTCAGAGCCTGGAGCCTGCTTCTGATTCTGTGTTTCCCTCTCTCTTTCTCTGCCCCTCCCCTGCTCATGCTCTGTCTCTCTGTCTCTCGCTGTCTCTCAAAAATAAATAAACATTAAAAAAAAATTGACATGAGACAAATTAACAGAGAAAATAAAATTTAAGAGTATATGTACAAGGAATCCAAACAGACATGGAAATTCTGACGTCAGGCAAAATGAGGGATATATGTCATCCTGAACTAAGGAGAAGCGGGTAGGGATCTGGGACTTCAGAGGGAAGGAATGCACATCACAGGGTGATAATAAGAGCAGGTGTTTGGTAGCTGTTTTCCCTGCCATACAGATGGGTCACTCAGATAGAATTTATCTGGTAATAACCGTTGTTTTGGGAAAGATCCCCAATTTAAATTCTTCTGAGTAGTTAAGGGAGGGGCAAAACTTTTATTGAGCCCACAGGGCTTTAATTGCCCTCAGCTTGAAATCATCTTCATGCCAAAGCGGCCCATCTTGGGGCAGCCTGTCCTGGGCCCCTACACATTCCATTTCTATATTTTCTCCTCTATCTTGCTCGTGTCCCATTTAGCAGCAGGTGAATCCAACTCTCTGGGTAAAACTATAAAATCTAATGTCCCCATCAGTGCTTAGAACATGTGATGACAAAACTCTTTTTCGTAGCGCCTTGGAGGTGGTAAGCAGCTTTAGGATGAAACTGAACATTGTCCTTCCAAGCTGCTGGCTGCCAGAGACTCATTGACGTGGATGATGACCAGAAACTTTATACCTCTTACGAGAAGTGTACGGCCGCTGAGTAAGGGACATTCCTGCTACAGACCTAGGAGGACTGGAGAAAGAAAGTGCAGATCTCTTCAGGGCTACGCTGTGGATGCCAACCTCAGTGTTCTCAACTTGGTCATCGTGAAAAATGGGGAGAAGGATATTCCTGGACTCACGGATGCTCCTGTGCCTTGTTGCCTGGGGCCCAAAAGAGCTAGAAGAATCCGCAAACTTCTCAGTCTCTTTAAAGAAGATGATGTCCGCCAGTGTGTTGTGATGGGGCTCTTAAACAAAGAAGGTAAGAAACCTAGAACCAAGGCGCCCAAGATTCAGCGTCTTGTTACTCCACGTAACCTCCAAGGCAAATGTCGGTGTATTGCTCAGAAGACATAGAGTTCTAAGAAAAATAAGGAAGAGGCTGCAAGAAGACACTAAACTTTTGGCCAAGAGCATGAAGGAGGTCAAAGGAAAGTGCCAGGAACAGGTTGCCAAGAGACAGAGGCTGCCCTTTCTGAGAGCTTCTACCTCTGAGTCCACGCAACAATGAGATTTTCTGGGCGCCTTGGTGGCTCAGTCGGTTGAGCATCTGACTCTTGATTTCGGCTCAGGTCATGATCCCAGAGTCGTGGGATCTACGCCCACTTGGGCTCCATGCTGAGTGTGGAATCTGCTTGGGATTCTTTCTCTCCCTCTCCCCCTCTCCCCAGCTCTCTCTCTCTCTCAAAATATAAAAAACAAAATAAAAAAAAAAGATTTTCTGGGATGCCTGGGTGGCGTAGTTGGTTGGGTGTCTGACTTTGGTTCAGGTCACGATCTCGCAGTTCACGAGTTCAAGTCCCATGTCAGGCTCTGTGCTGACAGCTCAGAGCCTAAAGTCTGCTTTGGATTCTGTGTCTCCTTCTCTTTCTGCCTGCCTCCCCCTCCCCCTCCTGCCTTGCTCATGCTTTGTCTCCCTCTCTCTCTCAAAAATAAATAAACATTAAAAAAATGAGATTTTCTAAGAGTAACAAATAAGATCAGACATCAAATCTCAAAAAAAAAAAAAAAAAGAGCATGTGCTAGCAATACTGGAAACTGTTTAGCCCCTCATTTTGAACAGACAATGTACCTATTGTTTGGTAGCATTACTGCATCTGTTGCATCCACACGACTCCTGAAACAGAATGCTACAGGCAACAGTGACAGTCACAACAAAGTTTATTACAATGAGAGGCAAGGCCTACCGATTGGGACCAACACTCTTGATAAGAGTGTGGCTCCAAACAGCCAGGGTACAGAGTTTTTAAAGCCGATCACATCGTTTTATTATTACCTGGGAACAGAACAGAGAAACAGTTCCCAGATGAGTTAGAAACAGTTGCCACATGAGTCAGAAACAGTTATCGAATGAGGTGATTATTTTAGACTTTCTGCCGCTAAGTTGCAACCAGTGGATCTCCTTGATCTTGTCTCTGATGCTCTTTTTTTGAGCTTTTGTTTCCTTCATTGGTAAAGCCTGATTCACAAGAGTATGAAGTATGATTTACAAGAGTAAAAGCAAGGCTGTTATCTTTTGATCTTCAGTGTCAGAACAAAGTTGTTATTTTTCTTTTTTTTTTTTCCAACGTTTATTTATTTTTGGGACAGAGAGAGACAGAGCATGAACGGGGGAGGGGCAGAGAGAGAGGGAGACACAGAATCGGAAACAGGCTCCAGGCTCTGAGCCATCAGCCCAGAGCCTGACGCGGGGCTCGAACTCCCGGACCGCGAGATCGTGACCTGGCTGAAGTCGGACGCTTAACCGACTGCGCCACCCAGGCGCCCCGCAAAGTTGTTATTTTTCAAGCTGAGCGTTAGCCCTACACTACAATTTAACCCTTACACATCCTTGTTATACAAGTATCCATCCACACAATATCATTCAGGCATCGCACCTCTTCAGGGACTATACTGGTGATTCTGCCATCCAATACATTCGCTCCCCAGCTCAATGGCACTATTCTCTGAAGCTTGGTTCCGAGAAACTCAGTAATGTTGTTAGAATTGTAAGTTAGTCTTCCAAGGTTGGTCCCATAAGCCTTTTGTTGAAATTGTGGGTTTGTGGGTTTGAAAATGGAAGTTGGTCCTTTGGTTTTCTTCTTCTTTTTTTTTTTTTTTTTTTAACTTTGTTTACTGAGAGAGAGAAAGAGAGAGAAGAGGCAAGAGAGAGGGAAAGAGAATCCCAAGCAGGCTCCATACTGTCAGTGCTGACCCTGATGCGAGTCTTGAACTCATGAACTGTGAGATCATGACCTGAGCCAAAATCAAGAGTCAGACACTTAACTGACTGAGCCACCCAGCCGTCCCCTTTGGTTTTATTCTTAACCTCTCATTTACTCTAGTGAGTACACTTTGTCATGGGTCCAGCCAAACCTTCTACTATCCTTCAAACTCTCTACAAACCCTCTAACAAGCTTCTAGATTGAGGAATCTTGGAGGGGGCGGGGTACAAATTATATGCACAGCTAGGGGCATGGACACAGAATCCAGCTTTCCTCTCTGGAATGCCGTGCCTAATTTCCCACCTAACTCCTACCTATTTCAGCCCTGGGCTGGTCTGGGTCTCCTGCTGTCTCTTTTTCCTTTCCTTCTTTCTCTCCTTCTCCTCCTCCCTCTCTAATTTTTTATGGTGGTAAAATATATATAACATAAAATTTGCCATGTTAGCCATTTTAAATGTACAACCCAGTAGCGTTAATTACACGCGCATTGTTACACAACCATTATCACTGCCTACTCCAAATATTTCATCACCCCAAACAGATGGCTAGTGTGGGAGGCTGTTTTTTCCAAAGCTGACTGCAACAATATCTCTGAAAACACGTGTAATCTACAACTGGTCTCACCATTCTTCTGTTAGGAATCGGGGTCTGATTTCCCGCCTCTTGGATCTAGGAGAGCATGTTACTGCTCTGGCTGAAGAGTATGGCAGAAGGGATGCTGTGTCCCTTTTGAAGCTGAGTAATAAAAGATGACGCAGCTTCTGCCTTCTTTGGAACACTCCTGCTTGCAGCGCTTAGCTGTCATGTAGTAAATCCTACTCCCTCGAAGCTGCTGTACTTTGCAGAAGCCAAGCCACACAGAAAAGCCATGTGAGGACGCTCTGGACAACAGTTCTTGTCTCTGAGCCATCAGGCACTTCCAGATTCTTCCAGTCCCTCGGCCTTTGAATCTTTCAGACTGAGGTTTCAGACATCATAGATGAACAGAAACAAGTCATTCCCGCTGCGCCTGCTCCAGATTCCTGGCTCACAGAATCTGTACGCATAATGCAGTGAAGGTTGTTTTAAGTTGCTAATTCTTTGGACAGTTTGTTATGCAGCCATAGCAGAAGTCTAATACAAATTATTGGTTTTAATGCGTAATTAGAACACGTTAGCTCCATTCACTCCTTCCTGCTTTTTGCATTATTTTTGTGATTTAGAAGATTACGTATAGCCAGTCATGCAGATGGCCAAAATATATTTCTCATATAAATTTGATCTTCATCCGTGGTTCCTGGCTCCAGCTTTCAAGACCCTAGGAATATCCTGAAAGAGACAGAATGAATGAGGGAGGGGCAGAGAGGGAGAGAGACACAGAATCTGAAGTAGGCTCCAGGCTCTAAGCTGTCAGCACAGAGCCCCATGCAGGGCTCAAACTCGTGAACAGTGAGATCATGACCTGAGCCAAAGTCGGATGCTTAACTGACTGAGCCACCCAGGTGCCCCTATAAGGTGACTTTTGGAAAGCACCTAAGAATGTGGGCTGGTTGCCAGGGGAACCAACAGTGAGCAGAGGGATGGAACTTTCAGTCCCTCCCCCTGATTTCCAGGGAGGGGAAAGGGACTGGAGGTTGGATCAATCACCAACAGCTAATGATCTAATCAACATGCCTCTGTAATGAAGCCTCTGATAAAAAACCCAAAGGATAGGGTTTGGAAAGCTTCCAGTTTGGGGAGCCAGAACGCTTCCACATGTCACGGTGCTGGGCCCAAACTCCATGGGGACAGAAGTGCTTTTGTTCTGGGTATTGCCCTATGTTTCTCTTCATCTGGCTGTTGATTTATCTTCTTTTAAATTATTATTTTTTCTTTTTTTATTACGGCATATTATTGTAATTGTTTTTTTTTCTTTTTTCTTTCTTTTTAAAATTTTTTTTTAAATGTTTCTATTTTTGAGACAGAGAGAGACAGAGCATGAGCAGGGGAGGGGCAAAGAGAGGGGGAGACACAGAATCCGAAGCGGGCTCCAGGCTCTGAGCTGTCAGCACAGAGCCCGATGCAGGGCTTGAACCCACAAACTGTGAGATCATGACCTGAGCCGAAGTCGAACGCTCAACCGACAGCCACCCAGGCGCCCCTCTTTTAAATTATTTTTAATAAACTAATAATTCAGTGAGTAATTGGGTTTCCTGAGTTTTGTGAACTGCTCTAGCAAATTAAAGCCCAAAACCTAGGACCGTCTGCATTATAGCTAGTCGGTCAGAAGTACAGATAACAACCTGCACTTGTTGTGACTGGCATCTGAAGACCAGTCATGGGAACCTCCAATCTGTAGCTGGGTGGTCAGAAGCACAGGTAACAACCTGGGCTTGCAATTGGCATCTGTAGGGGTGGGGGGCACTCTTGTGGGACTGGGCACATAACCTGTGGAATCTGATGTGGATGTGAACGGTGTCAGAACTGAGTTGAATTGTAGGACAGCCAGCTGGTGTCCAAGCATCACTTGGTGGTGTGGCCTCTCCACCCCAACAGACACGTTGGAATTGCGTGAGCAGAACCCCTTATTTAAAGTTGCATTTTAATTCTACTATATATTGTAAGACTCCTGAAAGCAACACTTGGCTTTCTGGAGGCTTTCCTTCTTAGACTTTCAGTCTCTCACTTTGCAGCCCTAGGCTTTGACACATGTCCTGAGAGAGTAATGCTGTGTGCTGGAAATCCCCCATGAGTTCTGCCAACATTTTTTTTCTAGTTTCTCTCCTCCATGAGTGGTTCTTCTTGAAATGAAAGCCTGGACTTTCAACGTCCTGCCTGTTTCCAGAATTTCCAAATGCTCCCAGTATAAAAATACCTGTAGTGATCAGCTACGCATTCTTCTTCCTCAATGTCTTCATCCCTATCGACCTGCTACTCAAAATGTGGTCTGTGGGCCAGGAGCTTGTTAGAAATGGAGAATTCAAGCCCTATCCCAGGCCTCCTGAATCAATACTTTCTCTCCATTTGTTAAAAGAAGTAAACGAAGCTTTGGTTAGAGATTAAACAGGACACTCTGGTATATTATAATAATGATAATTAATTGAGTGATGAACTTGACTTATATTATCTTCCATTCTTACAACAGCCCTGTAAATTAGGTATGTTTTATTCTTTTTATTAAAGAATTTTAGAAAATTTTATTTATTTATTTATTTATTTATTTATTTATTTATTTATTTATTTTGAGAGAGAGAGAGAGAGAGAGAGAGAGAGAGTGCGAGCAGGGGAAGGGCAGAGAGAGAGAGAGTGAGAGAGAGAGAGAATCCCAAGCAGGCTCTGCATCATCAGCGAGGAGCATGATGCCAGGGCTGAACCCGCGAACTGTGGGATCATGACCTGAGCTGGACTCAAGAGTTGGACACCTAACCAACTGAACCACCCCGGCACCCCAGGTAGGTTTTATTCTTATTTAATTGTGGAGAACTGAGGCTTACTCAAGGGGTTATATATAATTTGCTCAAAGTCTCATAGCTAGTAAGTAACATAATTGTAAAGAAATTATAAAGAAATTAATTTCTGGAGTTGTATTATATTATATTTATTATATTATAATTATGTTTATAATTATCAAGAAATTGATTTAAAAAGTTAAGACAACATACAGAAAAAGTATAAAGAATGAAAGTCACATGTAATTCACCACCGTTATTAATTTTGGTATGCATCTTTCCAATTGTGTGTGTTTGTGAGAGAGAGAGAGAGAGAGACAGATGAATTGTTGAAATGGTTTTGTGACTTGTTGTTTCTTAACGAAACATCGTGAGCATTTTAATACCACCTTGCTCTTTTCACTATATCTGGCTGCCTCTTATTTCAATAAGTTCTTTTGTGTCAGGATAGGGAGCCGAATTCATGTGTCAGAGAACAGCAGCACTCCTGGTCACTCCCTTTTCATCGAGGGGCCCTCTCCCATCAAGGAAGCAGTGGCTGGCGTGTTTTATCTCATTCTTTTTAGGGAAAGACCCACACAGCAGAGAAGAAAATAGTCATTTATTTGTTTGCGAAATTTCAAGGTCAGACATATGATGAAATATTCAGGAAAAACGTATTTGCTTACTGACCGCCAGCCAGAATTTCCTGCTCTGAAGAGCCTAAGATGTACCTTAGGTGGCAGATGGGGAGACAATGACGAGGAGGTTTAGCAAAAGGAAGTCAGTCGAGAGCATTGCAGAGAGCAAGATGGAGTCACTCATGTCAAACAGTGGCCTGTGTCAAGCAATGACGCAAGCAGCTAAGAGCGTCACAGCAAAGACCAGCACCGGGGGGATGCCACACTCAGAACTGACAACCAGCAGGAACAGAGGAGGTCTGCAAAGGCCGAGATAGATGAAAATCCCTTTAGAAAGGGAGGATGTTTGAAGCAAACTATCAGAATCTGGACACTGACCCCTCTGTGTCTGACCACTTCAAAAAGGCAGCTGCCACTGAAGGCTTTGGCTGGTGGATCCCCAAACAGAACAGAGACCCTTCACTGCTTGAACAGCATAAGCACTTACTAGTGCCAGGAGCTGACCAGGAGCGGATTGAGGCCTTATCCCAGCTGGGGATCAGACTGCCTTCACTTTTGGTTCGTTAACTTCCTACCCCTGTTCGATCTTGTTTGTTGTGTGACTTGTAGGAGGTGCCCTGCTCTGTGTGACTTCTAGGAAGCCACGTTAAACATGTGAAATGTCATTGTGTTTGGAATCCCGAAGCTGCTTTATAGTGACGCTAACCCTGCTTTATGACTGAGTGAAATGGGCCTGTGGAAAGACACAACTTCACAGTGTGCTCACGACAAGCATTCACAATCACCGTGGCTCCCAGCTTTGGAATTCCGGACTCTGATTTTTACTAGCTGTGTGACTTGGGCAAATTATTTTTAATCTCACCCCTCTGCTTTCTCAAATACTAGGAGAATAATATAAACCTCAGTGTTGATGCAGGAATCAAGTGAATTAATATTAGGAAAGTCTCAGAAGAGTGCTTGGCACAGAATAAGCCCTCAAATGTTAATTCTCCCTCCTTCTCCCTTTCCCTTCTTCCTCTCTTCTTCCTCCTTCTTCTAGGCTAATGTGTGTCTCTGTGTCCTGTACTTCTCCTCTGCCAATGATTTTGAGAATCAGAGATCAGAAAAGACCTGTACCAGCTTCCAGAAGGGAAGTCCCAGAGATTCCCTCATGCCCAATATGAGGACATCTGAGATATGTAGGCAGATGGGCCTGAGATGGCCTCAAAGTTTGTGCCCTGAGTTCAGGAAGAGTCAGATGCTTCCAGGAGCCCATGAAGGATGCAGAGGCAGGAGAGAGTTGTGTGTGTGCGGTGATGGGTGGGGGGCGGGGGGAGGGTGAGACCCTTTGGTCACGAATAGGGTTGGAGTGTGCAGTCAGGCAGAAATGAGGGCATTTCAGTATGAGCCAATAGCAACTGAAGACCAGGTTGGAATCCTCACATGTGTTGGGCACAATGTAATTCCCTAAAATTAGACCCAACCACAGTATTGCACCTGCAATTCTGACACAAACTAGCGGGAGTTAGTGTTGCCTTTACAGGTTAAGGGAACAGTCCCCAACAAGACTGCCCTCACTTCAGATGCCACCTGCAAGTTGGGGGGTCCCCAAGCCCCCTATGCTTTTGACCAACTGGCTGCAGTTTCAGGGATTCCCACACCCTTATGAGGCTTGATAATTCACAAGGATGACTTACAGAACTTGGGAAAGTTCTATCCTTAAAATTACAGTTTTATTAAAAAGCATCTGAAAGAGGACCAGACAAAAGAAGAGACCAATAGGAGGATCTTGAGCAATGAAGCTTCCATGTCCTCTCTTCTTGGAATCAGGAGGTGTCGCCGTTCTAGAATATTCCTGCATTTGACAACCAGGAAACTCAACTGGGCTTTGGCATCTGGGGTTTTTATTGGCGTTTCGTTACATAGGCAGGATCTAACATATGGGCAAGCTCTCTGGCATGACTACCCCCCATCCTGAAACTATCTAGGGATCTGCTGCCACACTCCTATCCCTCATTTAATTCCAACAGCTTGGAGGCTCCAGCTCGGGACCCGGGGACAAAGACCAGACAAATTCTGTATTACACAGCAGCAAGCATCCCTAAATTTGCACAAGATAACTTTCTGATACAAAATGGAATTCCAAATAAGAGCATGTCAGCCTCAGAAGGCCAGCACATATCCTTGGGGCAATTTCTAGAGACCTCAGGAGGCAGCGCCGGTTGGGATAATGGTGAGCTGCTCCCCCCACAAAGGCTCGAGTCACAAGGACTGGAGGACACTGTTTGCTCCAGGCAGATAATTATGTGGGGCCAGGCAAGGGGTCCTACCTTCCTATGGGCCATCACCCAGCTTCTGGTTATCAGGATAATAGTGAGCTCCTCTCCACCTCCCATTTCTGCAGTAGAAATGTTCACACAACTTCGTCCTTCCTCTCTCCCCTCACATCTAGTGGAAAGAGCATTGAACTCAGTGCCCAATTCCTGGGTTCAAAGTCCAGTTCTGCCACTGACCTTTCTTTACCTCTCTGAACTTTAGTTTTCCTTTTTTTTTTTTTTTAAATGTTTACTTATTTATTTTGAGAGAGAGAGGAAGAGTGCGAGCAGGGGAGGGGCAGAGAAAGAGGGAGACACAGGATCAGAAGCAGGCTCCAGGTTCTGAGCTGTCAGCACAGAGACAAACATGGGGCTCGAACTCACAAACCATGAGATCACGACCTAAGCTGAAGCCTGACTTTCAATGGACTGAGCCACCCAGGTGCCCCTGAACTTTAGTTTTTCTTCCCTGGAGAAGGAGAATAATGACCTCTAACTATTCAAGGAGACTGTGGTATTCAAATAAACAGCTGTGAGTAGGCAGGTTTTTTTTTTTCTTTTTTAAGTTTATTTATTTATTTTGAGAGAGAGAGAGAGAGAGAGAGAGAGAGAGAGAGAGAGAGAATCCCAAGTAGGCCTCGCAGTGTCAGCACAGAGCCCAATGTGAGGCTTGAACTCACAAATGGTGAGATCCTGACCTGGGTCAAAACCAAGAGTCGGACACTTAACCAACTGAGCCACCCAGGTGTCCCATGTCAGTAGTCTTTTTAAAAAGAGGCAGTATATGGGAATGCAAGATGGTTCAGCCACTCTGGAAAACACTAGGGAGGTTCCTCAAAAAACTAAAACTAGAACTACCCTACGACCCAGCAATTGCACTACTAGGCATTTATCCAAGGGATACAGGTATGTTGTTTCGAAGGGACACATGCACCCTCATGTTTATAGCAACACTGTCAACAATAGCTAAAGTATGGAAAGAGCCAAAATATCCATCGATGGATGAATGGATAAAGAAGATGTGGTATATATATACAATGGAGTATTACTCAGCAATCAAAAAGAATGAAATCTTGCCATTTGCAACGACATGGTTGGAACTGAAGGGTATTATGCCAAGTGAAATTAGTCAGTCAGACAAAGACAAAAATCATATGACTTCACTCATATGACTTCACTCATAATATAAAAACAAGGAGGGGGACAAAACATAAGAGACTCATAAATATGGAGAACAAACTGAGGGTTACTGGAAGGGTTGTGGGGGGGGGGATGGGCTAAATAGATAAGGGGCTTTAAGGAATCTACTCCTGAAATCAGTGTTGCACCATATGCTAACTAATTTGGATGTAAATTTAAAAAAATAAAAAATAAATAAAATAAATAAAATAAAAAGAGGCAGTCTAGGGGTGCCTGGGTGGCTGAGTCGGTTAAGCGTCTGACTTCAGCTCAGGTCATGGTCTCACAGTTGGCAAGTTCAAGCCCAGCGTTAGGCTGACAGCTCAGAGCCTGGAGCCTGCTTCCGATTCTGTGTCTCCCTCTCTCTCTGCCTCTCCCCCGCTCATTCTACCTCTCTCCCCCTCTCTCTCTCTCTCTCTCTCTCAAAACTAAATACTTTTAAAAAAGAGGCAGTATATCAGTTGTCTCAGGCTGCTATTATAAAGTACCACAGACAGGGTGGCTTGACCAGCAGACATTTATTTTCTCACAGTTCTGGAGGCCAGAAGTCTGAGATCGAGGTGTCTGTGGGGTTGGTGTTTTCCTAAGACCTCTCTCTTTTTGGCTCGTAGACATCCTCCTCAGGGGTCTTCACTTGGTTTCCTCTGTGTGTGTGTCTGTGTCCAAATCTCCCCATAAGGTCCTGTGAGTTTAGGGGCCATTCAACCTCGTCTCACCTCGATCACCTCTTCAAAGGCCCTGTCTCCAAATATAGTCACGTTCTGAGGTGCTGGGGGTTAAGACTTCAGCACGTGGATTTGGGGGGGTCGACGATTCAGTCCATCACAAGCAATATTTCAAATGGGACTGCATTAGCTCAGGAACAGGCAGAGAGAAGAGTGGGGCATAAAGCAGGGGGTGAAAACCAGCACACTCACAGATTTTGTTTGCACTGCTTAATTTGTTTATTAAAGCTGCAGGAGGTTTTCATATAAAAATTCAGATTTTGGGGGCTGCTCTTCTAAAATCTAAGAGTTCCAGGGGCACTTGGAACTCTGAGGGTGGCTCAGTTGGTTAAGCGTCTGACTAGGCTCAGGTCACAAGCTCACGGTTCATGAGTTCCAGCCCCGTGTCGAGCTCTGTGCTGAGAGCTGGGAGCCTGGAGCCTGCTTCAGATTCTGTGTCTTCCTCTCTCTGTGCCCCTCCCCTGCTCACACTCTGTCTATCTGTCTCTCTGTCTCTCTCTCTCTCTCAAAAATAAACATTAAAAAAAATAAAAAATAAAATAAAATCTAAGAGTTCTAGCCACACCAGGCCTGTATTCCCACATGGCAACACTTGGCTGAAGCTGGGTGGTAGCTGCCCTGGGGCTGAATCCTGTAGTTGCCCCAATTCCCAGCACACCCCCCACCCCCTCATTGCCTATTCTGATCCCCAGCCTGGTCTGTTTCACCTAAAGTTGTTATGGCTTTTGGCCTCTGGGATGAAGAACAGAGAAATAGAAATAGATTCAAATGCATACTAGAAATGAAGAAAAAATGTATGTGGTATTTCAAACCTATGGGGATACATTGTGTGGAAGAATTGACCATGCCATCCCATCCCCAATCGGAGGACAATTTTTTAATGTTTATTTATTTTGAGAGAGAGAGAGAGAGAGAGAGAGAGAGAGAGAGAGAGAGAGAGATACAGAGCATGAGTGGGGGAGGGACAGAGAGAGAGGGAAACACAGAGTCCGAAGAGAGTTCCTGGCTCCGAGCTGTCATCACGGAGCCTGATGTGGGGCTTGAACCCACAGACCATGAGATCATGACCTGAGCTGAAGCTGGATGCTCAACTAACTGAGACACCCAGGCACCCCATTTGGAGGACAATTGTTGACTTGAGTTTAAGGCAAGTGCTTTTCGCCAGGTGTCAGAGAGTGCAGTCATTAAGAGCTAGTGTAGAGCTTCTGTGATGCCAGTAGTTCTCCCAGACCCCAAGAAAGGCAGGAGAGAAACCAGTTGCTTTGTTCTTCAGCAAAATAATTGATGCTCACTCATTCTATTTAATTTAAAAGGAAATATTTTTGCTTCAATACGGTTTAGGCTGCACAAATTACAAAAGTAATTTGTCTAGAGTGAGATGCTTACTTTTACAGGTCAGCTGGTAGAGGAACCATGTCAGCAACCCTGGCGCCATGTTCGCTGGTGGGAATATTGTGAATAAAATAGGAACTGGAGGTTCTTCCTTCATCATCGGCCAAGAGCTGGGTGCCCACCCACCCTGTGCCTCTGGGACCATTGGCTGAAACTCAGGGTTGGATGAAACTACCAAACTAAGACTCAGAACCTTTTCTGAAGAAAAGAATCCAGGCTCCTTGGGGAAGAGGTGGGGTTTTCCCAAGGAAGGGAAAGTAGAGTGTCTCCACTTCAAGACTTGAAGAAGAGAATGCAAGAGGGACAATGAACAAACCCAGAGCTGCAGAACCCAGTTAGAAAGCTGTGGAAGAAGCATCTGAAGCACAGGGTCATGAAGGTCTAGGGCACCAGCTGCCTACCTTCGGGCAACTTGAGGGAGAACGTTGGATTCTCCTATGTAGGGATTCCCCTCTGAAAATGTCCAAACTTTTTGCTAAAAAGTTTGGAAACATGTGCTGTACGGTGTTGGGAACACTAAAGAGGCAGAGTGGCGTGATATGAATGGGTATGTCCCTTCCCATATCCTCCTGGCCTCCAGTGAGGATGGAGGGTAACCTTGGGTAAACTGTAGCTCTGAGCTGCAGGTGGTAATTGTAATATCAGAGGATGATCCAGAGACAGCTCCTGAAAGCTACATGGCACCAAAGGAATGTTCTGGAGTGAAATGGAAGATCAAATCTGCTAAGTCTTATAATTTAAAGGATGCTGCTCCCCCCAGATAGGAGATGGGGGCACCCCTAGCAAATTCCTGAGCTATTATTTAATAAATGATGTTGGAATAGTTAGATGTTATTTAATTTAATAACAGTGAGATAATTAGATATGTTAACACCCCAGGTCAAACCGGAAACAAAAATTAATTTCAGATGGATTGACTTGCTAATTGTGAAAAAAATACAGCATGTAAAAAACAAAGCTATTAAATATAAGGTAAAGTATATGAAAGTTTTTTCCCCTAACAATCTTGGGATAGTCCCAAGCAAGATTTGACACCAAAAAGCCATTAAAGGAAAAATTGCCAGACTGGACCACACAGAAATGAACAAAAGATATCTTAAATACAGCAAAGATATAGGAAACAGATGACCAGGAGAAAATACTTGTAGTATATATAACAGAGAAAGGTTAATCTCCCAAAATAGGAAAAGAAGACCAACAAGCTAATAAGAAAGAAAAAAAAACAACAGGAAAAAGATGAAAGGATATAATTAAGGGCTTCATAGAAGAAATAGAACGGGTCCATAAGAATATGCATTTTTATGTCAATACTGCCCAAAGCAATCTATATATTCAATGCAATACCTATCAAAATAACACCAGCATTCTTCACAGAGCTAGAACAAACAATCCTAAAATTTGTATGGACCCAGAAAAGACCCCAAATAGCTGACGCAACCTTGAAAAAGAAAACCAAAGCTGGAGGCATCACAATCCCAGACTTCAAGCTGTATTACAAAGTTGTAATCATCAAGACAGTATGGTACTGGCACAAGAACAGACACTCAGATCAATGGAACAGAATAGAAAACCCAGAAATGGACCCATGAACATATGGCCAACTAATCTCTGACAAAGCAGGAAAGAATATCCAATGGAATAAAGACAGTCTCTTCAGCAAGTGGTGCTGGGAAAACTGGACAGCGACATGCAGAAAAATGAACCTGGACCACTTTCTTACACCATACACAAAAATAAACTCAAAATGGATGAAAGACTTAAACGTAAGACAGGAAGCCATCAAAATCCTCAAGTAGAAAACAGGCAAAAACCTCTTTTACCTCGGCCGCAGCAACTTCTTACTTAACATGTCTCCAGAGGCAAGGGACACAAAAGCAAAAATGAACTATTGGGACTTCATCAAAATAAAAAGCTTCTGGGGTGCTTGGGTGGCTCAGTCGGTTGAGCGTCTGACTTCGGCTCAGGTCATGATCTCACAGCTCGTGAGTTCGAGCCCTATGTCGGGCTCTGTGCTGACAGCTTGGAACCTGGAGCCTGATTTGGATTCTGTGTCTCCCTCTCTCTCTGCCCCTAACCCACTCGCATCCTGTCTCTGTCTCAAAAATAAATAAACATTAAAAAAATAAAAATAAATAAAAATATTCTGCACAGTGAAGGAAACAACCAGCAAAACTAAAAGGCAACCAATGGAATGGGAGAAGATATTTGCAAACGACATACCAGATAAAGGGTTAGTATCCAAAATCTATAAAGAACTTAGGAAACTCAACACCCAAAAAACAAATAATCCAGTGAAGAAATGGACGAAAGACATGAATAGACACTTCTCCAAAGAAGACATCAAGATGGTCAGCCGACACATGAAAAAATGCTCAACATCACTCATCATCAGGGAAATACAAATCAAAACCACAATGAGATACCACCTCACACTTGTCAGAATGGCTAACATGAACAACTCAGGCAACAACAGATGTTGGCGAGGATGTGGAGAAAGAGGATCTCTTTTGCGTTGTTGGTGGGAATACAAACTGGTGCAGCCACTCTGGAAACCAGTATGGAGGGTCCTCAAAAAATCAAAAATAGAACCCTACGACCCAGCAATTGCATTATTAGGTATTTATCCAAGGGATACAGGTGTGCTGTTTCAAAGGGGCACATGCACCCCAGTGTTTATAGCAACCCTATCAACAATATCCAAAGTATGGAAAGAGCCCGAATGCCCATCAACAAATGAATGGATAAAGATGTGGTATATATATATACAATGGATAATTACTTGGCAGTCAAAAAGAATGAAATCTTATCATTTGCAACTATGTGGATGGAACTAGAAGGTATTATGCTAAGAGAAATTAGAGAAAGACAAATATCTTATGACTTCACCCATATGAGTACTTTAAGATACAAAACAGATGAACATAAGGAAAGGGAAGCAAAACTAATATAAAAACAGGGAGGGGGACAAAACATAAGAGACTCTTAAATATGGAGAACAAACAGAGGGTTGCTGGAGGGTTTGTGGGAGGGAGAGATGGGTTAAATGGGTAAAGGGCATTAAGGAATCTACTCCTAAAATCATTGTTGCACTATATGCTAACTTGGATGAAATTTAAAAATAAATAAATAAATAAATTATAAAAAATGAAATGAAATGAAATAAAATGAAATAAAGTAAAAAAAAATTTAAGGGGTGCCTGGTGGCTCAGTCCATTAAGATACCCCACCACCGATTCTTGATTTTGGCTCAGGTCATGATCTCACAGTTCATGGGATCAAGCCCCAAGTCAGGCTCTGTGCTGACATCTCTTCTACTTATTCTCTTGCTCTCTCTCAAAATAAAACACTAGAATGAATGAATGAATGAATGAATGAATGAATGAATGAATGAATAAATAAATAAATAACATTTTTTAAAGTTTATTTATTTATTGAGGAGCGGAGGGACAGAAAGAGAGACACAGAGAGAGAATCCCAAGCAGGCTCCGCCCTCACCGTGGAGCCCTGCATGGGGCTCAATCTCACATACCTTGAGATCACGACCTACGCCGAAATCAAGAATCAGTGGTGAGGTGCCTGAGTCGGGCTCTGTGCTGACAGATCAGAGCCTGGAGCCTGCTTTGGATTCTGTGTCTCCCTTTCTCTGCCCTCCCCAGCTCGTGTTATGTCTCTCTCTGTCTCCCCATCAAAAATAAATAAACATTAAAAAGAATTCAATGGGCAGATTTAACGGTAGGTTAGACACAGCTGAACAGAGAATTAATGAGCTAGAAGAGAAAAAAGGATTTAAAAAATGCAGAAAAGTGGGTAAAAGTCAGTCAGAAGGTCTAACATATGTATAATCTGAAGTCCTAGGAGAGAAATGGAAAAACAGATTAGGGTAGAAGAAATGTTTGAACAGATAATGTCAGAAAAACTCCCAAACTGATGAAAGATTTTCAGTCGCAGATTGAAGAAACTCTATGTCCCCTAAAGGGATAAATAAAAATAAATCCACATGTAGCCACCTTAGCTGACCCTCTAATTGTTGCCCCTTTGAACCTAATGTGCCCTTTCTCCTTCTGGCTCTTTATATATTAAAAAAAAAAAAAAAAAAAAAAAAGACAATTCTTCCAGTGTTCTTAGAACAAGCCTTACCATCCTGCTGGTTCTCTCACTAATGGGTTGCATAATCTTTGATCTGTGTTTATTTTATATTCGTAAAAGCCATGTTTTTAACGTTTTGAAATAGAAGTAACTTTTCAATATACTTTGAAAAAAAAGGATTTTTTTCAATATACTGTGAAAAAAAGGATTCATGAAACAATAATCTTTCTTACTGGCAGTATTTTCTATACTGCTTTATTCTTTTTTATCTTATTAAAAAAAATAATTCTGGTTGCAGTCACTAAATCTGGGCTCAACCTGCACTTTGAAAAACGCTGCCTTGGCAGATTCAGGAGTGTGTGTGCGCGTTGGGGGTTGGGGGGGTGGGTAGAATTGCATTAACAACCCCTTAATATTTAAATTTGTTTGCCAGTTTGGCTTTCACCCTCCAGGAATCAGATGACCTTGGATTTGGGACGGGTTTTCTTTTCTTTCTTTCTTTTCTTCTCTTTTCTCTAGTGGCTGGGCGCTCGGACAACCAGCGGGCGCATAGGAAAAGCCAGTGTGGCCGGTTTAATCTCAGCAGCCTGTTCCAGCTCCCGGGGAAGGGAGGACAGCTGGGGCGATGGCGCCCTGGGGTGGCCAACCCGCAGGTCAGACGACGGCCAGTCTCACTCACTGGGTGGGGCTTCCGAGAACTTTGTTCTACTGCGAACCAAAGTACCGTCCAGAGAACTTCAAGTTCTCGCTGAGAGTCCGCGAGAGAGCAAGGTGGGGAGTCGCGGCATTGGCGGCCACGGTCGGGGCTCGGGCGGTCTCCGTATATCCCCCGGGACAGCCTCCGCGGCGGCGTGGGCCGGCCCCTCCCCCGGGCCTCAGGCTCACGGCTGGAGGAGGTGGCTTCTGTGCGTCGGTTAGGTCCTGTTGGAGAGACTCAGGACCGCGAGGGAAAGTGAGCGGTAAGGGGCCTGGCCAGCCTGCGCCCGGCCTACCCGGCGGCTGGCGCCTTGACCCCGCCCCCTTGGGATTGATCTCTGAGCGGGTTCCAGGCGCTCTTCACTCGCGGTCCAAAGACGCGGGCGGCGCGGACCATGGATCGCGTGGCTGCGTTGAGGGGCGCGAGGCTGCGGTGGGCGCTGCTGGGGACGCGGGTGGCCCTCCCTGGCCTTTGCCCGCACGGGGCCAGAGCCAAGGCCGCGATCCCCGCCGCCGTCTCGGCCACCGCCGAGACTCCTGGAAACGGGCCTGGCGACCGGAGGCTGCGGACCCTGGAGGAGATTCCGGGGCCGGGGCAGCTGCGCAGTTTCTTCCAGCTGTTAGTGCAAGGCTACGTTCTGCACTTACACAAGCTCCAGGTAACCGAGCGGGGGCGGGGCGGGGGAGAGGGTGGGGGCTCGCGACTGGGGGGTGGGGGTGAGCACAAGGATAAAGAAGCTGGAGATGGGGACACGTTGGACCAAAAGTGAAGGACACGAGAATTTAGCTCAGGACCGACTGGAGCTATGGTCATAGACTGGAAATCTGTAGGGATTATGTGCGAAGGGTAGACAGAACCCTGTGAACCGAAATGAATAGGTCCCGGAGTGGTATGAATCAGGAGGGCACCAGGGAGGAGGGGACTTGGGAAGCCAGGTTTGGAATGAACAGGGGTAAGGGTGCCTGAGTGGCTCAGAGAGTTAAGCACCTGACTTCAGCTCAGGTCATGACCTCTGGGTTCGTGGGTGTGAATCCCTTGCTGGGCTCTGTACTGACAGCTGGGAGCCTGGAGACTGCTTTGGATTCAGTGTCTCCCTCTCTCTCTGCCCCTCCCCTGCTTGCACTCTGCCTCTCTCTCTCTCTTAAAAATAAACATTAAATTTTTTTTTTTTAAATAAAATGAACAGGGGTTGAGAGAGGAGAGAGCTGTGTTGGTAACATTACTTGGTAATGTAAGGGTATAAGCTGCCAGATGTGGCACAACGACTGTTTACTTGTGTGGTGATGTTGGCGACCACAGACTTCTTCCAAAGGAAATGGATTCTGGAGGATTATGGTCGTCAAGCAATTCGCAGGATAGATTTTTCCACAGAGAGAAAAATGGCACTTCTCGAGTGAAAGCAAAATCATAGACATTAACGAAAAGGAACATTTGTTTAAATTAAGGAATCCAGTAAGAAGCGTTTATTCAGTGAAATGCACATGGAGGCAGATAACCCACTCTGGATGGACAGATGGGAAAACCCGATGTTGGCTAAGTTGGAAGAGTTTTAGGAAATGAACTGAAGAGATTCACCTCAATCTGTCTTCCTAATGACTATGAAAAAATATAAACATGTCCACTCTGCTTCAGGCACGTTTCCAAGTGCTGGGATTCATTGAGAGGTGACCAGTGCCCTCAGTGCTGAGCTGGAAGCTTATACCCTAGGGTTTATATGCTCCTTTGGGGGAAAAGGGAGAGAGGGAAGTGAACAGATCAATAAACAGCCAATTTGAGGCAGAGAACTTGAGTGCCCTGAGAGGAGAAGCCTGCCCAGGGTTGGGGATTGGGTGGCACCTCTGATTCATTTATTTGCTCTCTAGGCACATGTGTGGTCATCAGTGATTGGCAGGAAGAGTGGGCAGGCCTTTGGCCGGGCTGGTGAACAGGCTGGTTACCATGTCCCTGTGCTGGGCAGTAGTCAGAAACTCAGAAGAGCTCTGGGCACTGGGGATAGGACAGGTCTTTGAGGAGGGCCATGAAGGTCAGACAAAGGGCCCTGGTTCCTCCGAGGGGCCATGGTGGGCTCTTGAGCAGGCACGGGGTGAAGATGGCCTCTAGGGGGCACTGTCGAGGTTATGGTGTGTGCAGTAGGATGGATTAGACAGGATTGGTAGAGAGGGCCTCTGGGGACAAAGGATCGGGTGTGGCAGTATCTGAGGCACCCTCCAGACAAAGCTGGACAGGGAGTTGAGGATGAGGGTGAAAATGGCTATGAGGGCTTGAAGTGCTTGAAAGTGCTTAGCTCTTGTTTCTTAGATTTGGTGGGCAGGTCACAAGACACATAGAGCTGGTTAAAAAAATCATTCCTTCTGGGCTCAGCTTTAAGATACCAAGTAAGCTGAGAAACCAGAGTTCTGTAAACTTTTCCTGCTTGATTTAACCTCTAGAAATAGGAGAGGCCCAGTGAATGCCCCAAGGGTGGCGACTAAGGATTCCTCCTCATTTCATAGGGAGAGTTTACTGGAAGGTTTTGCTGAGGATTATCTCTAGAGCAGTAACTACCAAAGAAATTCTAGACCACCCTAGGAGGTGGAGGAGGAAGAGAAGAAAGCCAGGAATGTGTAGCCTTTTATTATTATTTTTTTTTTTTTTTTAGTGTTTATTTATTTTTGAGAGAGAGAGAGAGCGGGAGAGACACAGAATCCGAAGGGAGGATTCTCCCAGGGCTCTAACTCACAAACTGGGAGATCATGACCTGAGCCGGAAGTAGGATGCTTAACTGACTAAGCCATCCAGGCGCCCCAGGAATGTGTAGCCTTTTAAAGGAGCAGCCAGGGCTAGGATTTTGGAGAGTCCCCTGGCTCCTGCCCTGTATCCCAGAGATCTGGAGTCACATGAACCTTCCCAGGGCACTGGTGGAAATTATACTAGCCCTTCCCACTACATGCGACTGGTGTGAGTTAATAAAGAGTGAAAGCCTGTGCATCTATAAAACCCTGTCAATACCCCTATTGAGAAGGAGGATACATTTCAGTGACCCACTTTGTATCATTTCAGATTTGTTTGGTTGCCTCTCACAGTGGCTTAAACGATAAAGTAGCTTTATTGGTTCATATAACCAAAAAGTCTAATAGTTGGATGCCCTACAGCTATATAGCCTGGTCTAGAGATTGATGAGATCATCAAAGCTATAGTTTTGCTTTTCCGCAGTTCTCTTGGCTCTGCTGCCTTGCAAAAGTTAGTTGACTGGCCTGGGTTAATTGCCTGTCTCTGAACCCATCATAGTGGCCATTGACATACTCTAATTAGCTTAGACACATGTAGGCTCACCTCTAAAGCTGGGGTTGGGGTCGCTCCCACCTCAACCAGGTGAGTGCTGCACAAAGCAGAGCAGTTGAAGTTGATATAAAGGCAGCTGACCATAATATCCCCTCGGCACCCTCGACTGTCGGGTCGAAACTGCATATCACACACAAAACTAATAAAGTCAGCTCAGGAGAGCATCGTAGGACTTAAGGGAGTGGAGTAGGGACTGGGACATGTGAAAATCGTGCTAATCCATAAATGCAGTTCCCTTCTCTTTCTTAAAGAAAATAATATCAAGAGTGCTAGAAAAATGGAATGTGAACGTATGTTAAATTTATATGTAAACTTATGTTAAGTTGATGTCTTTCAAAGATGGGGACCCAGAGACTGGTGAGATCAGCCATCTATTCTGTAGCTCTTATTGCAGACTGCCTTCATGTGCCCCACTTTGCCTTGTACCCATAATTGTCATTTCATGTGTCATGTTTCTCTCTCTCTCTCTTTTTATTTATTTATTTTTGAGATAGAGAGAGTGAGCGGAGTAGGGGCAGAGAGGAAAGGAGCGAGAGAATCGCAAGCAGGCTCCACACTATCAGCCCAGAACCTGACATGAGGTTCAAACTCATGAAGTGTGGGATCATGACCTGAGCTGAAATCAAGAGTCAGATGCTTAACTGACTGAGCCACTCAGGTGCCCCTCTCTTTTTTTATAGTTACAATTTTTTTCTTGTGATGTCTTTTTTAAAAAAGTTTATTTATTTTAATTAATTAATTTAGAGAGCATGAGTGGCGGAGGGGCAGAGAGAGAGGGAGAGAGAGAATCCCAAGCAGACTCCACACTGTCAACTCAGAGTCCAGTGAGGGGCTCTAATCCATGAACTGTGAGATCATGACCTGAGCTGAGATCAGGAGTCAGACGCTTAACCGACTGAGCCACCCAGGTACCCCTCCTGTGGTAACTCTTAAGATCTCTCTTAGAGACTCTTAAATACAGAGGACAAACTGAGGGTTGCTGAAGGAGGGGGTGAGGGGTGGATTAAATGGGGGACGGGAATTAAGGTGAGTACTTTTCAGGATGAGCACTGGGTGTCATATGTAAGAGACGAATGACTGGATTCTACTCCTGAAGCCAAAACGACACTGTATGTTAACTAAATTGAAAATAAATTAATAATAAAAAAAAAAAAGAAAGTGAAAAGACAGTCCATAGAATGGGAGGAAATATTTGCAAATCATATATCTGATAAAGAACTTGGGTCCAGAATATATAAGAACTTACACAGTTCAATAATAAAATAACTAACTCAATTTTTAAATGAAAGCAGTATTGGAATAGGCATTTCTCCAAAGAAGGTATATAAATGGCTTAAAAGCACATGGAAAAAGGATCTATATCATTAGCCACTAGAGGGATGCAAATAATAACCGGAAGAGGGGTGCCTGGGTGGCTCAGTCGAGCATCCAACTTCAGCTCAGGTCATGATCTTGCTACTACCAGTGCAGAACCTACTTCGGATCCTCTCTCTCTCCCATTCTCTCTGCCCCTCCCCCACCCTCAAAAATAAATTTTAAAAACGTAAAAAAGAGATCTACTCTCTTAGGAACTTTTAAATATACAATAGTGTACTAATAATTACAGCCACCATGCTGAACATGACATCCCCGGGACTCACTTATTTTCTGTCTGCACTTTTTTGCCTTTTGACCCCCTTCACCCATTTTCCCTACTCCCACCCGCCTCCTCTGGCAACCACCGATCTGTTCTCTATATCTATGAGTTCGGTTTGGGTTTGTTTTGTTTCTAGATTTCACATGGAAGAGAATGATCAGTCAAAATTTGTCTTTCTCTGATTTATTTCACTTAACATAATGCCCTCAGGGTCAATCCATGTTGTCCTAAGTGGCAAGATTTCCTTCTTTTGTGTGGCTGAATAATGTTCCACTGTATATATACCACAATTTCTTTTTTCTTAATTAAAAAAAATTTTAATGTTTATTTTTGAGAGACAGACAGACAGCCTGAGAGAGAGAGGGGCAGAGAGAGAGGGAGACACAAAATCCAAAGCAGGCTCCAGGCTCTGAGCTGTCAGTACAGAGCCCGATGTGGGGCTCGAACCCACGAACCCATGACCTGAGCCGCAGTCCGACACTTAACCCACTGAGCCACCCAGGCGCCCCTATAGTACAATTTATCAATTCATTCATCAGTGGACACTTAGGTTGATTCCAGGTCTTGGGTATTGTAAATAATGCTGCAGCGAACTTGGGAGTGCTTATATCTTTTTGAGTTAGTGTTTTTGTTTTCTTTAAATAAATACCCACAGTAGAATTGCTGGATCATAGGGTAGTTTTGTTTTTGTTTGTTTGTTCTTTTGTTTTTTAAAAAATATTTTTATTTATTTTTGAGAGAGAGAGAGCAAGCAGGGGAGGGCAGGGAGAGGAAGACACAGAATCGGAAGCAGGCTCCAGGCTCTGAGCTGTCAGCACAGAGCCCAACGTGGGGCTCGAACTCGTGAACCGTGAGATCATGACCTGGGCCAAAGTCAGATGTTCAATCGACTGAGCCACCCAGCTGCCCCAAGGGTAGTTTTATTTGTAATTTTTTGAGGAACCTCCACACTGTTTCCCACGGTGGCTGCACCAGTTTGCATTCCCACTGAGAGTGCACAAAGGTTCCCTTTTCTCCACATCCTCACCAACACTTGTTGTTTCTTATTCTTTTGATGTCCATCTTAACAGGTATGAGGTGATATCTCATTGTGGTTTTGATTTGCATTTCCCTGATGATTTTTGATGTTGGGCATCTTTTCACGTACCTGTTGGTCACTTGTATGTTTTCTGTGGAAAAATATCTAGATGGATTTTCTGCCCATTTTTTAGTCAGATTTTCGTGGATATTTTCTATTGCCTTTTTAGTTTCTATTTATTTCCACCCTGATCTTTGTTATTTTCTCCTTTCTATTAACTTCGGGGTTAGTTTGTTATTCCTTTCCTAGTTTCTTGAGGTGTAAAGTTAGGTTGCTTATTTGAGATCTTTCTTGTTTCATAATGTAGGCATTAATCACTCCGAACTTCTCTCTTAGAATTACTTTTGCTGCACTCCATAAATTATGGCTTTTACCACTCTCCACCCCCCCCCCCCCCCCGCCGCCCTTTCCCGGAAGCCTGCAATCCCGCTCTCCACTGATATCAGCATCAAAGGCCAGATGACCTGGGACCTTCTGAACGTGGCAGGCTTTGTTCTGCCCAATGCAGAAGACATATCGTTTCCAGCTCTGGCAGCTCCGGCACCAGGTCAGCCTCCCTGCTTGGCTGTGGCTTGGCTGGCAGCATGAACAGCCCCATGGCGACTGTGGGGAAGGGATGGTGTCTGGGCGCCCCCTCCTGCTTGGTGTTTTTTCAGCTCAGTCTTATGCATGTACCGCTGCTGCGTCAGTGTCCCTAAAGCATGTTTGGTTCCCCTGCTCAGGAATCTCCACAGGACCTGGGGAATCAGCATTGAACTCGTCACAGGGATGTTCAAGGCCCCAGCCTCCTTTTCCCAGGCACCCCTTCTCCCTTTCCGTTTTGATATGCTGTATTTTCCATTTTCATTTGTCTTTAGATATTTTTTTGATTTTCTCTTCTGATCTCTTCTTTGACCCCACGATTATTCAGTAGCATGTTGTTTAATCTCCACATATTTATGAATTTTCCAGGTTTTTCTTTTTTTGTAATTGATTTCTAGTTTCATACCACTGTGGTGAGAAAAGATCCTCCATACGATTTTACTCTTCTTAAATTTGTTAAGACTTGTTTTGTGGCCTATCATGTGATCTAGCCTGGAGAATGTTTCATGTTCACTTGAGAAGAATGTGTATCCTGCTGCATTTGGATGGAATGTTCTGTATATATCTCTTAAGTCCATCCGGTCTATTGTGTCACATAAGGCCAATATTTCCTTATTGATTTTCTGTCTCGGTGGTCTGTCCACTAATGAAAGTGGGGTATCAGTTTCCACTACTGTTACTGTATTGCTCCCTGTTTCTCCCTTTAGATCTGTTAATATTTGCTTTATATATTTAGATGGCACATGTTTCATGCCATCACCTGTTTATATGGCTTAGAGGCTGGGCTGGTAAGTTCTGAGGGCTGGGCCTGTGTCTTTCCCACCTCCGTGCCCTCCAGTACCAGATACAGTCCTTGGTACAGGGAAGGTTCTTAGTAATGTTTGATAAAAAAATAAATAAATAAATGTCATGTACCAGCCAAGGCAGGGCTGTGAGTGGTACCAAGCAGTGGTTCCATCAGGTGGTAAACTTTGTGAGACTCTCCTTAGCTCTTTGGTCTGGGTTGTTTGACATAAGATCGAGTGAAAAGACAGTAAGGGCGGTGGGCAGACTGAGTAAGCCTCACCATTCAGGTCTCAACTTTTCGAGTTCAGAAACTATATTTTATCAGCAAATTGAACATGGGCAGACTATTAGGGACTGACCAACATTGGCCAAACCCACAGAAACAAATTGTGGACTGGAGTGCCCACGGTTTATTTACTGAAGAAGTCAGCCCTCTCGGGAATCATAATACTCCATCACCTAGAAACCCCTTATTCTAATGATCTATTGCTGCATAACAAGCTATCCCAAAATATAATGGCTTAAAACAACATTTTGGTACACTCATGATTTTGTGGGTCAGGAATTTGGGCAGTGCACATCAGAAGTGACTTATCTCAGCTTCCCAAAGGAGCAGGGCTTCGGTTTGAATGGCTGGATATGGCTGGGATGGCTCAAGTGGGGCCATGTTTCTGTTCAGAAACTAAATTTGTTTCCATAGCTTCCTCAGTGTTTCCCCATGTCACATCTCCTGGGACTGGAATTTCCAAGATGGCTTCTTCAGTTGCATGTTTGGTGCCTGGCCTGGTTTGACCAGATCAGCTAAACATCTCTCTCTCTTTCCATGTGGCTAGTGTGGGCTTCCTTACACCATGGTGATCTCTGGATGATCAGACTTCTTATGGGGTCCTGGCTTTCCCCAAAGTGAATGTTCCAAGGGAAAGAAAGTGGAAGTTGCCAGTTTCTTAAGTCCTGGGCCTGAAACCTGGTGCAGCATCATTTCTACTGTATTCTGCCCATCAGAGCAGGTACAGAGCCCACCTAGATTCTAGAGGAGAAGATGTAGACCTCACCTCTTAATGGGAAGGATGTCAAAGAATCTGTGGCCGTCTTTAATCCACTGCCCGCTCTTCCTAGGATCCAGGTACCTAGGGAGAAAAAGTAGTACCTACATTAGTGGACTGCTTAGTATGCAGAGACCCCAGAACTAAAGGAGTGGAATTGTACAGAAGGAAATTTCATCTAGGCCTTGGAGAAACCTGGTTGAATGTGCTTCTCTGGTGCCTGTCCATTAGATTAAGTATCTCTCTCTTGAAAGATAAATGCTGCCAAATTCTCGCTGTTTGACTTCCCTCTTCTGGGTTTTGTAACGACCCCTCCCATTCTGTTAACACATTCTTTCTTCAGTTTGGCTAATACCATTGATTAGATGGATTTTCTGTCCCAGTACTCATGTTACCATCCAGCCCTTCGGAGATTGTCCTCTAGTTACCTTTTTTTGGCTTTCAGTCTCATCTGGAAGACATTATGGTAGTCCTTGAGACTATGGCAAAATTGGATGTACTGCCTTTAAGCCTCAGGGTTGGGAACTGAAACCGGGTATTAAGGTCAAAAGTGTGAATCATACCACGTTAGCAACTGCACTGTTAGAATTTTTATCTTACAGATAAAATTCTGTGGTCAAAGAGAGTACCGAATATTCAAAGTAGCAGGATTTCTGATTGGGAAAGATTAGAATGACTTACATGTCCCATTAAGGGTCTAATTGATTATAGTGTCTTCATCTGGTGGAATTTATGCAACCACCAAAAAGAACAGGGGCAGCTCTATGGGTATTAATGTAATTGCTTGCTAAGAGATGGGAAGAAAGTGAGACCCAAAATGGTATTATATGCCATCATCTGTGGATGAAGGGGGAATGTGAGATATACATGCATATATGTGTTTAGTAGGTGCATGAAATATCTCTGGGAGGACACACAAGGAATCGGCAATAATGATTGCCTCTGTGTGATGGTTTCTTGGAGTCTGAAGATGAGAGTTCGGAGGAAGTCTTATCTTTTATGGCAGGACTGCTCTGGACCTCCACCAGGTTTTCTCTGGCATCACCCTGCCCAGGCACAGTTTGCCAACTTTTGGGTCCTTTTGTTTACTTTTTCACTGTTTTGAATTTTAACAGTGTGCATGTGTGTATTACCTATTAATTTTTTTTTTAAAACCACGAGAGCCAAAGAATGGAAAGCAGGAGATAAATGCAAGGCTGACCAAGTGCTTCCTGGTCTCGCATGATATTTTGAGGTCTTCCGATGGCCTTTTCTCTTGTACCCTTGTTTGGCTCTGGGTCCTTACTTTCAATTTCCACCTGTGTGCCTACATCTTCTTTCTAGTTCTGCGTCACCTGCTGATCGTGCAGTCCTTGTTCTTTGAACGCCCTCATTGTTTCACCTGAGACTCGTCCAGTTTGTGGGCAGAGTGCCCTCAACATACTGCGGTTTTCCTCTGGGTGTGTGAGGGGTGTAAGTGGGGGGTGGGCAGTGTTTCTGTTTCCCTGACGGCCTCCCTGAGGGTGTCCCAGGCAATGCTTTTTCATGGATCACCCTGTATCCTCAGCCCATTGTTTCTCTACGAGTGCAAAATCAGAGGGAAATTCTTACGGTCCTATGGTCTGGTACATGTCTTAGTAACTTATGACAGTTCTGTCTTCTTGCATAAAACCAGACATTTTTATGATGATTGAAGTAAGGGCTACACGCATGCACAACATTTTTTTGCGGCTTTGTTTATAAAATCAAAAATTCAGAAACCTGTTAAATACCCATAAGCAGGATAAATAAATTGTGATATAGTCATACAATGGAACAATATACAACAGTCATAATAAATGCACAAGCTCTTAATGTATCAATAAAGAACTCAAAAACAAGGTTGAAGGACACCTGGGTGGCTCAGTCGGTTAAGCGTCCGATTCTTAATCTCAGCTCAGGTCTTGGTCTCAGGATCGTGAGTTCGAGCCCCGCCTTGGGCTCTGCACTGGGCATGAAGCCTACTTAAAAAACAAACAAAACACCAAAAGTCCCAAAACAGCAAGGTTGAGTATAGAACGATAGGTACAGTAGAATGCTATTTCTGTAAAATAAAAACCACACAAAAATACTATAAGCTATCACTGGACACCTATATATACAGTAAAATTATATAAACATTGACAGAAAGGATACATTTCCGATTCAGGATAGTGGTTGTCCTGGGGAGGGAGGGCAAAGGGAAGGACAAGAAGGGAACTTGGAAATATTTTCCTTTTGGAAAAAGATTTGAAGCAAATATGACAAATATTAACAGTTCTCTTCATTTGAGTGCGTGGGTGCATGTGCATTTATAATGTTATTTTCTTTAACTCTCCACATTAAAATATTCATAATAACAAATAAAGTAATCCTGCTCATCCTGAGTCCAAATAGTGCCCCTGGGCTGGTCTGATCTTGGAGGAGATCATTCAAGGCAAGGTTGAGAGCTAGGAGAACCTGGGAATGCTGTTAATTATTTAGCACCTTCTGTCTCCCGGAAATGTGAATTCCACTTGTGTGAGGGGGTTGGGGCTAAATTCCCCATGACGCGTTGACAGCACTGAGACATGACGGTCCCAGCAGGGTTCCTCTTCACCTTTGACCCTGAGTGGGCCTTCTTTCTGCCCATCTGCCAGTGTAGGCAAAGGAGTGGCCCGTGCCTAGAGTTACCTCTCGCCCTCTGTTTATCCAACTGATGGCCTGCCAACTTTTAGGGGCAGGTTTAGTGACACTGGCAAAACAGTACGTGAGGTTTGTGAGTTTACTTTTGTCCTTGGCGCTGTTTGCTTGCTGTTTGAGTGTTTGTTGTGTTTTTTTGTTTGTTTGTTTTGTTTTTTTGTTTTTAGTTTTTGCCGTGCTGAGAGCCTCCCTACGGAGTCTACCAGTCACTAAACTAAACAGGCTACTAAGTAGGAAAATAGAACCTTGCAATGCGGTATCACTTTTTTCCAGGGGAGATTTTAGTGTTTTGTTTTTTTCCTTGTAACAGCTTTTTTGAGATTTAATCGCATGCCATAGAATCCACCCTGATGAACAACTAAACGGCTTTTAGTATATTCGCAGACTTGTGCAACCATTACCACATCCATTTTCAAATGTTTCCGTTGCCCCGGAAGGAAACCTCGTGCTCTTTAGCACCGCCGGGGCCTCATTCCCTCATCAGCCCCTGGCAGCCATTAATCTATCCTCTGCCTCTGTGGATTTGCCTGTTCTGGATACTTCGTATAAATGGGCTCATTGAATACGTGCTCTACTGTGAAAAGCTTCCTCCAGTTAGCATGACGTCTTCACCGGTCATCCATGTTGTAGCACGTGAGCATCAGTACTTTGTTCCTTTTTATGGCTGACTAATATTCCACGGTGGGGATATGCCACAATGTGTTCCTCCACTCCTCGGTTGAGGGAGGTTTGTGTAGTTTCTGCTTTTCGGCTCAGTGTTGCTTTCGAGTTTTCAAGGTGCCCACAGCTGTCAAAGGTAAGCATAGCGGACATGAGTTAGAGTGGTGAAAACAGGTTTTATTCAGTAGTGGCTGTCAGGAGGGGAAGGAGATAAACTCCATTCTGGTGTGGGCAGGGGTGACTATGTCTTTTAAAAGAGGGAGAGAGCGGGGAGCAGGATGGCAGGCCCTTGAGCAGAGTCAGGGAAATGAAAAATTACAAAAGGCAGGAAGGGGGGCAGCTGGTCCATGTGAAACTCATATGGTTAGTTAACTGGTGCTTCTCAACAGGACTCCTATGCTTCCTCAGAGACTGGACAGGGGCCTTATCTTTAGGTGTCAGCCAGAACAAACAGGAAGTTCTTTAGAGTGCAAGCAGGGGAGGGACAGAGAGAGAGGGAGACACAGAATCCGAGCAGGCTTCAAGCTCTGGGCTGTCAG
Source organism: Felis catus (assembly GCF_018350175.1). NCBI lineage: Eukaryota > Metazoa > Chordata > Mammalia > Carnivora > Felidae > Felis > Felis catus. Next base: position 202,691,787 of record NC_058375.1, read on the forward strand.
TACAGAGCCCGATGCAGGGCTGGAGCTCACAAACTGTGAGATCGTGACCTGAGCCAAAAGCAGACGCTTCACCGACTGAGCCACTCAGGCACCCCTCAGGGAGGCACTTAAAGGGGCCTTTCTCCTCGGAATGAGGGTCATCCTATGGAGGCTACTCTGAGCTGTTAGAAACTATGTCCATGAGTTCAAGTCTTTCTAGGCCCCAGCCGAGGCCCAGTTAAGAAGAGGGCTGGGAAGAGCCTGAGCAGAATCTGGTAAGGAGAGAATCTCTATCACAACCTTTTAAGCATCTGAAAACTACGGCACTTTGCAACAACAAAAAACGAGTCTGTTTACCACATATTGCATAGAATTTCAGTTTTCCATCCCCCACCCCTGAGCCTGTCTGCACACCCCAGGTTACCAGCCTTTGCCTTGAGGTGGGTTGGTACGTTTTAGGCATTATATCTGTGAATTGGTGATTGCCACTATGGCCTGCCTTGGGTTATTCACCTTAACGTGTGTGTAGCCACAGGGCACCTCTTTGAGATCAGCTACTAATAGAATTCTCTTATTTGACTGATGAGGAAATGTCAAGCAAGAAAAGGCAAAGCCAAGGCCGGACTGATTTAATCAGCAAAGATACAACAAGCCACTGTTAGATTTAGACATTTTATTGCTAAATAGTGAAAGGAAGAGTAAGGCAAAGGTGCCGGCTCCCCAGGAACCTTGTCCCGCACATTCAAAAAGACGACACTGAAACTTTTCCCACCAGATGAGTGCAGCGTGAGTTATGGGGTATCCCGTTGCTGAGGCGTTCCTTCTAGACTGCAGCCAAAGGGTTTTATGTTCTGCAGCTCTTGTCTGAGTGGGGGGTGGGCAGAAACCCCACACTTCATCGGAACCTGGGAGGTGATGAGAAACTGTTTCATGACAACCTCCCTAGTGAGAGAAGGAGGTGAGTGGGTGCGGGCCTTGTTGCAACTCCTCACAGACGTTCTTCCATGTCCCAGGAAGATGGCAAAGTGTTCTGCCAAAACTCATAAGCTATGGCTCAAGTCTCTGTGTGCATAGATAGGTACTGGGCTGCTCCACTGTTCAACCCCGGCCCTTCACATATCCCAGAATTCGCAGGGATGTAAATACCCCATCAGATAAATATTCCAGTTCTACTGACAGAAGAGCGCCTACCAAATCTGTCTTTGGCAGTATTGGATGAGAGTCACCACAACCGTGACTCCCTGTAGGTTGATTAGGCCTGTTTGGAGTATATACTGCAGCCAGGCGCCCCATCCAAGGGCAACCGGAGTTGCAACCACGCACACCCCACCTCAGCCAACCCCGCGGAAGTGCCGGGCATTACGGTTGCCTATTACCACCCGTGCTGAAGGGTTTGGAGCAGCCTGTGACAAATGAACAAGAGGCCAACAGTAAGAGGATGAAGCTAAAGAGACCAGGTCAGTGTCCAGAAGGTTAATCTTGTCCTGTTATCTTTATTGGAGGCTGACCATTTCTGAAATCACTGGCCCTTGGGAGGTTTCTAAGAGTTTTTAGATTGAGATTCTATTTGGCCAGTGGTCAAGTTGAGGGCGGTGGTGGTCTGAGTTAACTTGGCCACATGTCAGTTAGATGCCACCTTGTCTGTAGATAGGGGCTGAGAGAGAGAGAGAGAGAGGGAGAGAGAGATTAATAGTCCCTCCCTGCACCTCCAACTTCCCGGGGATGACCCCTTATCTCCCACAAGCCAGAGGTATTCCTCTCCCCACAGCCATGTGTACAATGTGACAACCTCCTAGCAGTCCCTTCACTTTTTTGTCCCAATCCTCCTGTGTGTCCTAACCCTCACATGAGCCCTGCTCTCTCCTGAGGTGCCTCAGTGATTTCTTCCTTGTATACTTCCTACCATTCTAGAACATCTCCCATCCCTACATTGGGGCCATCTTGGGGCTGAAACCTCATATTCATGGCCATTACCATCCATATCTATTACTGCCCAAGAGCGGCAAGCAGAAGTGATGGCGAAAGAAGCACCAGGTTAGGATAGCTTACTCCATGACTCTTCTCGCTACTTGCAAAGTAGCTGTTAGTTTTCCAAGGGGGTAGGTGTGGGAAGAAAAATGGGGGAATGAGAAGAGTTAATTATGCGGCTCGGGTCTCTTACAGCCTATCTCAGGCCTCTTCCTGGCTCTCCAATCTCACAATGAAGAATTCTGTTGAAATGGCAGATACCCTCCTGGTGAATTGTCACATAGATATTCCAAACTGACTTTCTTAGGTGTGTCATCCACTGGGAGCTGAGGCTGGGTTATCCAGTTATCTTTTTCAGTTTCTCCTTTAAGAGTCCACTCCACGTGTCAGTGGCACTGGCTTCCTGGGGATGATACAAGGCATGGAAGGTTCAGTGAATGTTCCACGCAGCTGCCACTGCTGGGTACTTTTTACTTCAAGTGGGAGCCATTGTTTGAATGGATGCCCTTGGGAAACCAAATGTATAGTACTGTCCATCGAAGGGTCTTTGAATAGTGTGCCGCTCGTGCTGTGCAGATGGAGATGATAGTGTCATACCTTGAAGAGGTGTCTGCTACAATCGATGTCCGATGGTACCCTCAAGAGGATGGTAGGGGACCTGTACAGTCTGTTTGGTAGGACAGGCCAGGTCCAGTACCCCTCACTATGAGCCCCCAAATTTCTTTTACCACTGGAATGTCTAGCTGGCGGTCTGGGCATATCTGCCACCTTCTTTGGCTTCACATACTGCGGTCACTATGCCTTGTTTGGGGGCTCCCGTGGATGGAGTACCATGCCCTGTGCAGCAGTCTGTCTGGATGGCTATGGTCCTTACATTTGTATCACAGGTCTCCTCAGCTTGCTGATTTCACCCATGTTGATCCAAGGAAGCCTTTGCCACGGGCATCCCTCCGGGTCATGAACAGAGGGTATGGGTCTTGTGTGATCTGCTGCCATGATGATCATTGCCAAAGAGGCTGAGACTTGTTCATCCAGGCATTCCACTGCCAGGCATCAGCCCACACGCTCATGAGTCAGTGAAAATGTAACAGGGTGTATTTGGGGAGGTCTTTTCCAGAGCAAGTAGCACAGCTCACAACAGCGAGCGTTCTCCTTTCCGTAAATAGTTTTAGACAATTTTCTTTGGGGGGTACATGGCAGCATCACCCCAGGACACCCCATGGCCCCCAACTGAGCTGATCTATCCATGAACCAGGCCCAGGCATTGTCAGTAACTTCAGTGAAGGTAAGCCCCCAAGAAATCTGAGGTGTTGGCATAGACCCTGCATCTGAGTCAACACATCTAGAGGGCAATTAACCACTTAATGGCTGGTATGCTATTTTCTGGATGTACTGCAGCCGCATAATCAGGGATGCTTGTCAGGCAGTACCCACTTGATGTTCTCGTTTCCCACGGGACATCAGGTAGAACAACACTTTGCCGTGTCCGTCTCAGTGTGCATTAGTGCTCAATATCAAACCAGTAATTGTCTCTCAGTTGGGGTATTCTGGGTGGTGAGGTCAGGCAAGTGCCATGTCCCAAATCCTAAGGAACCATTGCCTAGTGGCCACATAATTTTACCACTGGTCTCAGTCTGTGTAATGTCAGTCACTGACACGTGTAGTTCACATGTCTCATGAGGACTGACTGGCCGCAGTGGAAGAGCAGTTTGTACTGTTGGATTGTCTATCTATCTACCGATCTATCGATCTATCTATCTTAGTAATCTCTACGCCCAAAGTTGCACCTCTTCCAACTGAACCAGCCAGACACCCCTGGATTGTTTCCTTAAGCATGTTTGTCTGTACTAGTTCTTTGATCAAGACAGTGATCTTCCTTTCCACCCCTTCCCTTTCCTTGGAATCCCATTCTACTTTACTGATACCGCATGACTGAACCGAGAGAACAAGGTGGACTCCTGGTGGTCCACTCAACCCACTACCACTGCTCTAATCATGACGTTTCCCCACCGAAAACATCCCTTACAGTTTAGAGAAATATTACATGTATATAACACATTTATTCCCACAATACATTCAGTATATCTTTGACGAACTGATGACCAGGGAGTATTTTATCTGTAGCCACAGCCACCTGTCTAATGGAAACAGTTTTCCTTTCCTTAGTAATACAGATGGGTCAGGAACAACCATGGAATGTTTTTAAACATTTTATGGGACCCTCTCCCTTTTTTCTCTAAAAACCAACACAACTTGGGGCACCTGGATGGTTCAGTCGGTTAAGCATCCAACTTTGGCTCCAGTCATGATCTCAAATTCTGTGTCTCCCTCTCTCTCTGCCCCTCCCCTGCTTGTGCGCTCTCTCTCAAAAATAAATAAACATTTAAAAATAATAAAATAAAATAAAGTAATAAAATAAAATATAAAGCAAAATAAAATAAAATAAAAACCAACACAACTCATCAGGGCTCTCGGGGACCATGGTCAAGGACTCCTGTCCCCTTGTCACTAAATACATCAACCAGGCTTGTTACTGCCTACCAGGATCCTATTGCACACTTTGCTAGTTGGCCCGTGGGGTCTCACGGTCTTTTTCCTAAAAGGATGCCATGACCTTATCAGCTTTGGTGAAGAGAGTTAAAAAACCCCATGTAGTCAATCTGTCAGGAGCAGTGGGGTGACACCCTTGATAGTATGGTTCCTTCTGTAGGTGCAACTTTCATATCAGGAATATACTGCTTTTTAGGTGATAAAAGACAGCAGTTTTTTCTTTGACTGCCAGGGGGATTACACCCTGTCACTCTACCAACGTTGTTTCCAAAACTACTTGGCAAGCTGACTCTGAATCTTACTCATCACTCCTACCGGGACCTTCAACTTGCCAACCAACAAGACATGGTTATACAATGAAAAGTTTGGACCTCAGAGGAATTTTCCTAACAATCTAGGAACGCTGTCAGTGAAACATTTTGAAACCCATCATACATTTTGTATGTAGGAGGAGTTGGCTCATGGGTCTCTCACTCAGAATCACAGAATCACTTTCCCTTTTGTTTTGTCTTTGCTGTCCCACACTTTACAGAAACACAGACCAAAGGGTTTAACACAGGCACTTCAGGAGGTGGGTAGTGGCTGGAAGGTCAAGGATTCCAGGGGGCGGGGGACAAGGGGCGGCATGGGGGTGGGGGGCACCTCCACTGGAAAGACAGCTTTGCATTTACTTTCAATTTTCAGTGGCCATTTACTGACAGAGTGGATATAGGACTGTGGGAAGACCGCTGCTCCTCGGCCCTGCCTGCCTTACCTCTCCTACCCTGCTTGGTCCATGCCATCCGCTGGTGGGAGGACCCTTCTCTGCCCCCCAACACACACTTAGGTCAGAGCACGTGCTACTAGGTCATGGGTTCTACTTTATCTCTGAACCTGACCATGTGGTCCCAGTTCTCTAAAAGGCCATTATAACTTTACCAGCACCATATTGGGAACCAAAAGTATCGAGTTCACATGTTAGACAAGGCAAAGCCAAGACATAACAGATTTTTCTGGAAAAGATAGAGTGGGCCACACTTAGATTTAGACAGTTTATTACTTACATAGAGAGGGACAGGGTGCCTGAGTGGCTCAGTTGGATAAACGTTGGACTTCAGCTCGGGTCATGATCTCATGGCTCGTGAGTTCAAGCCCCGTGTTGGGCTCTGTGCTGACAGCTCAGAGCCTGGAGCCCGCTTTGGATTCTGTGTCTCTGTCTCTCTCTGCCCTCCACCCTCACACTCTGTCTCTCTCTCTCTCTCTCTCTAAAATAAACATTAAAAAAAAAAAAAAAGGGAGAGAGAGATACAGTGAAAAGAAGAATCAGCCAAAGGTGCCAGCTCGCTGAGGTCCCTGTCCCACACATGCAAAAGGACAGCCCCAAAACAAAAGGGGCCGGATGATTGCAGTGTGAGTTGTGGGATATGTTGAGGTGCCCCTTCTAGACTGCAGCTAGGTGGTTTTATATTCTGCAGCTCTTTTCTGAGGGGGATAGGGCAGAAAGCACACACCTCATCTAAACCCAGAGGAGAATCTGTTGGTCTCCTGACAGCCTCCTAGGGGACACAGGGAGTCAAGTGCTGGGTAGCTTTGTGGTGGCTCCTTGTAGGATTTCTGTCCTCTCGTGTCCTGGGGTGGGTGGTGTCACAGGGCATTGAACTCTGAAGACTCAGAGAA